>NC_140627.1:19294386-19894386 GCF_057382275.1 Copadichromis virginalis | reverse complement strand
TTATAATATAATTACATATAATTAAATATGTGTACTTATGTTGGCACAAAAGACAGTTTACTATACTGCTATTTATAAGTTGCCTTTTCTTTGTTTGTGAGTGTGTACTGACTTTATTTGGGTATAAATATACTCCATGATGCTTCCTTTTTAAAGGATGAGATAGAAAAGTTCAGGAGTACATTTATCAACATGCCAAAGAAATGTGTGAAGAATGCGACAAATTAACTTCTAACAAATTCCTATTTAAACTCTGTTACTGTAAATGTGAAACATTAATTTGCTACCAGATATATATATATATATATTTTTTTTTTTTTTGGTGTTTACCTCAGACTTTTAAAGTTCTCGTTTAAAATGGGCAGCAGGGTTTTACCTTCGAGTAGACACATATTTTATTAGACACATACACATTATATATTATACATTAATTGAAAGCATTACATTATTAAATGTGCTCTTTGGTGAATATCTCTATGAAGAAATTCAATTATTGAAAATACAAAGTTTTGTTATTTTAATGATCATGCCATTTGGCACAGTGAAATGTCATTGCACTATGTTGACTGATACTTTTGCATTTGCTGTTCAATAAATGACTGTGAGCTGATCTGAAAAGTATCCAGCTAATTTTTACATAATGTGAGGCACGAGGTGGAAAAGGGCCTTTTAGAATCCCCCTGGACTCTCAGTCCTGTTCCTGGCAATTAAAAGCCACAGGACAAACTGGTTTGGCAGAAGGTAAAGTTACAGGCAGGTGTGCAGTGTTAAAAGAGGAAGCATTGTGTGTTTGTTGAGGATTCAACATTTAGTTTCAGTGAATCATGCTCGTATCATGTGATCATGCATGTTGTTGTAATTACTTAGTGATAATTTGAGCTGCCCAAAATGCAGTTCCTTAAATAGAAATATGCATCTGTCATGTTGTGTCATGTACAAAAGCTTTCTCTAAGGTTATGCCTGTTGCAAGCATGTCTTAAAGCATGTTTTAAGACCTGATATGACTTCACTTGTATAATCTACACTGTACTACAAAAGCATTGCACTACTCTACACATCACCAGATAAGCACCCATCCTCTTGCCTTCCCAGAGCTCTTCTTACTCCTCAGCTTCAGCTCACATGGTTTTGCATTGACGATTGTCATGGTGATTTCAGTAGGCCATGCAAATGTATCTATCTGGTGGTAACAGAAGGTAACCTGGTAACCTTTTTCTGCAGAAAGCAGGAAACATGATTAGGAGTGATCATATTTTGTATTACAGATTTTCCCTCAAGCAACATTTGCATGAAAGTGCTGAAAATCCAATATGATTAAAACAAAAAACAAAAAAAAAGTGGCTAAACTGGATTTTACCAGGTCTGTTGACATTGCACAGCTTTCTCATGACAGCAACAGAAATGTGACTAAAACTAAGAGCTCAAGAAATCTTAACCACATCACAAAATTCTGCAGAGGTGAAGGAAAGTGTGATTGAAAACAAGATAATCTACATATGTAAACTGACCTTAAATCAACTTTGCATCATGCAAAACCTGACAGCCAGCAGACAATTTCACAGCCTTGACATTGTCGAACAATTAAACATCCACACACCCAAGAGAAAGAGCAAAATTAGGACTTACTATTAGGGCAAAAGGTAGCAAATGACTTATATGTTATTTTCTTTTTATTCCAAAGATCTCTTCAGCTCATAATGCACTGCGATAAACCCAGAGAGAAATATGACCAATAACAAAATGGGTGACTGATAAGCAGTCATCCAGCCAGAGCCTACAGATGGATAGTGCACGCAGATAGTGCATGCAGAGCAGCACTGCTATATCAGAGACAAAGATGTGAAATTTTCTGCATAAATGGACCAGCAGGAATACTGAGTGACACTTTAAACGTGGTTTTTTTTTTTTTTTTTTTAAACATTTCATACACATTGCTGTTTTGTCCTTCACAAAATGCGGTATGGTTCGAGCTTGCTTACACTGCCACCTGTTGTCCTTTTCTTCGTCTCTGGCTCCCCCACCTTCTACCTGCCCCTTCTCTCTGTGTGTGATGGATGCCTGCATGTCTTTTTTTTTTTTTTTTTGCTCTATAGACAATTCATACACTCTAGGCTCACACTTACATTTTTATTGCATTCTTTTGTTTGTCTTTAGTCTAATACAATGTAACATTTGAAAAGAACATTTAAATATATTGTTAGTCCTTGGGTGAATGAAATTAAGTCTTTCTAGCTTTCTAGACTAAGAATCGGGTCTGAAGAATCCATGTTTTATCCTCCAGAGGAGGAGGATAAAAAAGAAAGGAGGAAAGGAGGAAAAAAAAGGTTTAGTTTAACTTTTTTTGTGATTTGTGTCCACTACTGGATGAATGGAATGGAACAGATGGATAGGCTGGGTCTCACAAGGATATGAACACTGGTTGTATGTCATTGGTAAAACATCTACACTTCATCTTGGTTGCTTAACATAAAATCCACCGCAGTGGTGTACAGAAGCATAATTGTCCAATTTCTCATCGACTTGATTAGTTTTAAAATTTAAAACAAATAGCAAATAAAGTTAATAAAGTTTTAAGCACAAAGGGGATAACCTAACATCTGAGCCAACTGAATCACTGAATTAGAAAATGTAACCTCATAAACTCACTTATTAGTGGATGGCAGATATTAATGCACAAGAGACACAGTTACAGATGCAAGTTATACAACCACTTATTTAGAAAATGGTTCATTTACTTTCAATAAGGAAAAACCTGTTACTCAGTTGCAAGATACTCATTTGGTTGAAAGCAGCTTTCCATCTTTGAGCCTACTTAATTCTGCAAATGCAAAAATCAAGCCTTCCTTTTTAATCTTACGTCAATTTTATCCAGTTTTTGTTTCTTCTCTAATAAGTCTATTTTGCACCTTTGCTGGTGTGATTTTAAACCACCATACACTTTTGTGATATATGTATAATTATAGTTTCTTGTAGAGATATACAGCGCCAGATATGTAGCCATCCTCGTGCTCCGACACAGCTCTCTCCCAATTTTCCACCTCTGTGACCTCCACACAAGTCCAAAGCCCCTCGTTCTCCATCTGCCTGAGCTCAGAGTCAAGAAAGCCTTTGTACTCCAGATTGTCCTGGTTACTTCTGGTAGTCATGCAAATGTAGCCACCTGGTGGAAAGAGATGATAGTGCAGTAAGTGATGAGAGCTCATCTTCAGTAAAGTGATGGGAAACTGTAGGTGAGACAGCACTGGAACAACAACAACAAAAACATATTCACACCTGGTTTGGTGGACTTGCACAGATCTCTGACCACAGCAGGAGGGACATGACCAAAACTTAGTCCTCCAACAATCACAACCACATCAAACGAATCTACTGCAAAAGGTAGAAAAGGGGAATTAGTGCTTTAAGGATAAGGCTTGGACTTAAAACATGGGCATAATCTTTTAACATGAAAGCATGTCCTTATAAATGGTAAGTGGCCTGTATTTGTATAGCGCTTTACTTAGTCCCTATGGACCCCAAAGCGCTTTACACTACATTCAGTCATCCACCCATTCACACACATTTACACACTGGTGATGACAAGCTATATTGTAGCCACAGCTGCCCTGGGGCGCACTGACAGAAGCGAGGCTGCCGGACACTGGTGCCACTGGGCCCTCTGACCACCACCAGTAGGCAACGGGTGAAGTGTCTTGCCCAAGGACACAACGACCGAGACTGTCAGAGCCGGGGCTCGAACCGGCAACCTTCCGATTACAGGATGAACTGCCAACTCTTGAGCCAATTAAATTTATAATTTAACAACATATAAAAATTACCTTGAGCAGAAATAAGGACAATTTCCTAATATGAGTACAGAGAATGACAATGACATAGGAAAGCAATAACAGGTAAGTGTTGTATAAAATATAAAGATAAATAATATCATATGACAATAACAGTAATTCTTTTACTTTTTAAAATTATGATTTTAGATTTCATAACAATAAAAAAACGTGAAAACAATCACTTGAAATGCGATAATTTTAAAATAGCTCTGAAAAATAGAGACACACAAGCACTAATTAAAAGCATCTTACCTGAGAACCGAAAATTAAATTACACAGTAATTAATGACTTGGATAAAATAATAATAAAGCTTTAAATACCCCACTGGATAGGCAGTGGCTCCTCTCCCAGCATGATCTGCTTCGAATCCTGGTACAACCCGCTCTGTCTTGCCAACTCCAACATAGCTTTGCTTCCATCTACCCCCACAAACTTTCCAAATCCAAGTTTCTTCAACTGTGCAACATGTTTAGGTTGTTATCAGACACATAGTTATTAAGTTGTAGAATCAAGAAAGAAAAGGTCACTACATTATAAGAAATTTCTAGACATTTATTAAGACTGAAAAAGATCAAATATCAACAATGTTTTCAAAAAAGGATTTGTCAGATATTAAATTGCAAATCACTTCATTAAGACTGCAGATTTACAGTTTCTCCCTGAGGCCATGTGTTCTTTTTCTATTTTACCTGTGTGGCCACCAGTCCTGTACCACAGGCCACATCCAATACGACGGCACCTTCACGATCTCCACTGAAATGGGAAGAGATGCAGTTTGCTGCCAGAGTTGGTGCACGGTAATCCAGGACAGCCACATCCTACTCAAAAACATGAACAGTTACCCATTAATTATGTATGAAACACATACATAACATTGTTCCATCAGATAAATCCTATAGAACTGTAATTTGTACTCTTTTACTTTATATTACATATGTAACGATAAATTTCACAACACTGTATTTTCAGATGCATATTCTTCTTATAATAAAATTGCACTGTGCTAACAATTTCTTTTATTGACCTGGAAAAAAGTACCAATATTTTCACTATTATCCATTAGATATCCATCCAAAAGATTAGTACGTGTCAAACATTGCTAAAAAATTACAGTAGACTAAAGGTTATACCATACAAAACAACAGAGTGACAAATGTAACATTAGTGCCTAAAATTATAACAATACAGATAACATTTAAGCATGTAAACTACAAGGAACTAGAATAGAAAAACAAGCCATATAGGCAGTGATGTGGCTAATAATAAAAATCAGCAAGTATTAGTAAAATATAAAAGGTAAGGTTATCTCACCTGATCATAGTTCTCTGCCCAGGAGTTGTAAAAGGAGACCTTGTCCCTTGATGTTGTGTTTTTATGGGCTGATAGAATAACTGCTTTCACATTTTCAAATGTGTTAGCCACAGCTGACATTATATACACACCTGCTGAGAAGAAACAAACATAGTCAAGCAAAATCATAACAACCAGTAATGTAAGATAAAGTCTTAATATACAGGCAGCGTACATTCTTTGGTTCATTTTCTAGCAAATTAAATTTTTGGTTTTGAGATTTTAATTGCTCTGCCAGTCATCATAAATTTAATTTGTTCGTCTACTCAACAGATCTGTTGACTACTTTCACATTAGCCTAATTAAAGAGCAAAAATGAACAGTTTTGGAAACTAAAACCAGCATACGTTTGTCTGAATAGACTGAATCATTAATCAATTAACACAACAGCTGCACATTATTATCATTATTTTTTATTGTATTATTATAACTTCTGCAATGTAGTAAATAACACGGGCTCTTTCGGCTTGAACACTCACTCGTCTGATTTCTTTTACGGTTGTAGAAGACACAATCTGCTACATACATACATATATGTATGTATACGTGTCAAGATACAGAGACAGGGCGCCAGTTTACCAGCGGTCGTCTCCCTGGATCTTTCTTCTTTCTCCGTTCACACTCCAACAATAAAGACAGGACTACTGCTGCAAACTGAATCGGGGACACCGAGAGCCTGTGCAGCAACACCAGGAAGCAACCAATGACTGTATAAAAGAGCGGGCACGCTATTCCCTCAGTAAAGTCTTTCAGGTAAAGAGGCAGCTTTCTCTGCTCTTTTTCCGCCATAAAGAGGCGTTTACATTCTTTCAGATTATTTTCTTTCCTATACATTTTATTTTATAGTATGTGATCTTTGCTAGCTGCTGCATTCACGGCCACACACCACGCCTGGAACCAGTATTTCCCAACAACCACCGAAGGAGGCCTTTGAACTCGCGCTTGCTCATGCGCAGTAGCGTTATCCACAGTTGCTATTCGTGTTCCCACCTGTAGAGTGTTTGGGAATCAAAACAAAAATCTTCTGGAAAGTCGTCCTAGATTTTAACAGAAAGCTAACCCACCTAAAACCGAGAGAGTTAGCACAGTTGTTCCCAAGTGTTATTTGAATCAGCTTTAACATCTGAATTTCGCTTAATTAGATGTATTTCATCATGGGAGTTTCTCAAAAGTTTCGCTCTTTCTACAACTTTTTCTGCTCGGTTTTCGTGGCATAGCTGGGAAGCTAACTGCTGTTTGTTGTAGTAAATGTTAGCCTAGCATTGCTCTCCCCACACAAAAGCCCTGCCTCTTCTCAGAGTTGTTGGACACCAGAAGTTTCAAACTTTATTAAGCGGTAATGGCCCCATCTAACTTTTTAATGCATGTTGTTTTGATTAATTTTTTTCGTATCTCTAAAACCGCTGGAAAAACTAAATTATCGTTTGGATGCTAAAGAGAACATGATCAAGAAGCAGTTCCTTCCATGCGCTTAACACCGTAAATTACATTAAAAACATGCTACTTAAGTCATGAGTTGGTTCATCGTATCACTTGTTAAATGTAATTTGTAGCTCTATAATCTGTTGTGTTAATTTTTTTCCATAGCTTTTTGACCGAAACGTCTTCAAAATGTCTATCCTGGGATTAAAGAAGAAGCAGCCAAAGACTTTTAAAGTCAAAGTTATCACTATGGATGCTGAAATGGAGTTTAGCTGCGAGGTATGGATATATGCGAGCCTGTATGATATGTCGAAGTATAATAATTAACTGTGATTACATTTTTATATATAATCTTTGGCTCATTTAAAATGAACCCCCAGATTAACAGTAAAGAATTGCTTGAAAAGTCCATCACACCTTGCAAAAGTTAAATTGGGCAAAATTGTACGAGGCCTTTCACTGGTTTTAAACGTGAAGGGCACTGCTGTAATCTAAGACGCATGTCATGCAACCTCATGTGTGGGTTTACCCAGGAGATAGTTTATCAGCAGCAGTTATAGATCCTGACACACGTTATCTTGTGATTGATTGAGCAAGTAAATGACAGTCAACAATGGCTATACTCATGTGGGGCCTCTGCTGTGTGAAATAATACCGCTGCTTTCCCCCCACAAACATTGATATGTTATCTTTTTAAACCACAGCTCATTTTTGTCCTGTGAAAGATTACATTTCACAGGATACATTAGATTCTTGGGGATGTGTCCCACCTACACTATAACACACTGCAGGGAGCCCTGCCAGTACACCAGGATTGAAACATTCTTATAATAATTATTCTTACATTTTTCTTTATATTGAGACAGGACAGTTAAAGGGCTCCAGCTGCAAATACCCTTGCTTTGAGCATTTTCACTTGCTCATATCTTTCTAACTCTTTTCTTTTCAGGTCAAGTGGAAAGGTAAAGACCTCTTTGACCTGGTATGTCGAACTGTTGGTTTGAGGGAGACCTGGTTTTTTGGACTTAGGTACACAGTAAAGGATACCTATGCCTGGCTAAAACCAGACAAGCGGGTAAGTGAAGGAATAATTCTAAGGAGATTGGCTCTGAGATCCAAAAATAAACAAATAAACCCCCAATTAAAAAAAAAAAGAGTGTAAAATGTCAATAAAAACATGGCGCAATAATTTACAGACCTCATAGAGCCACATGTTATTCACAATAGACTATAAATGCATATAAAATCTTTGAACGGCAAAAATGTCCCATTTTAGGAAAGTTGGGACAGGGTCATGTTTACCACTGTGAAGCATGCACTATTCTTTTAATACCAGCCTGTAAAAATCTGGAACAGGAAGAGAGCCGCTGCTGGATTTCTGGGAGATGAATGTTGTCCCGTTCTTGTCAGAGTTAATATTCTAGTTAATATTCTAGCTTTTTCGTATTTTTTTGTACCATGGAGTACCAAATGATTTCAGCTGGTGAACTGCAGCCAGGCAGTACCTGGACTCTACTATGAAGTATGGAATTATGGAAGGCTTTCCCGGAAAAAGAGGTCACCTGGATATTTGGAAGGTTATACAGGTTGCTTAAATAAGACATTTATATTGGCTAGATCAGTCAGCGTTGTATTTCAGCGTGCAAATATTTCTTCACGCTGGAAGAGAGAAATTCTAAATGAGTTGAGAAATTTGTTTTCCGTGGAATGGAACATGATGTTTTCTATGTTCTTCTGTAAAACATATATGGCTTTATAGGATCTGCAGATCACTGTATTCTGCCCAATACCCCAACTTTTTTTGAATGGTTGTATAAACACAATATAATAACTTTTCCTTTTCATCTTTCATCAAGGTCTTGGACCAGGAGGTTCCTAAGGACTCTCCCATAACATTTAATTTCCTTGCTAAATTTTTCCCGGAAAAAGTAGAAGAAGAGCTGGTTCAAGAAATAACTCAACACCTCTTCTTCTTACAGGTACTCTGATAACTTTGTGGTGAAACCTTTAGGTGAATTTCTTTCCTTTAGGTTATTTTGAATTTTAACTCGACCTGTGTGTAGCATTTACCTCACGTCTAAGAAGCTTTTATGTAGCTCAGTACATGTTCACACATGTTGTCAAACTCTTGTTTAGGTAAAAAAACAGATATTAGATGAAGAGATATTCTGCTCCCCTGAAGCTTCAGTTCTGTTGGCATCATATGCCGTCCAAGCTAAGGTAAGAAAATTTGGAGGGTCAAATTCTCACTAAACCAGCAGTTGCTCGGCCTTCTTTTATCTGAAAATAATTAGTCTCCTGGAGTACATTTGCTGCTGGAGACCATCATGCAAATATGAAACAAAATCAATATAATGCAGATTAGTTATATGGACAGCATGAAGAGCAGTGCATTCATGAGATACAAAAGGGCTAAAATTTGATAAAGGGCAACTTATTTACTGCACAGATCCTAATGACCTATGTTATTCAACCAAACTCTGAATAAATATTTTCCTCTGTGTGTCATTAATGTTTGATTTGTTGTTTACTGTTGTTTCCCTTTCAGTATGGAGACTTTGATACAAACTTCCATAAACCAGGCTTCCTGGCACAAGATGAGCTTTTGCCAAAAACAGTAAGTATACAGGTCTCTGTGCAGATTTGACCTATGAAAACTGGTGCTTCCCAGAATTATTTTCTTTTGTTAGCAGTCATTTCTGGCCGAGTTTGTCAGACACCATCTGTGCATTCAGTGTATTAACATTTTCCCTGTGATCCTGTGTCTTTATCCCAGGTTGTGATGCAGTACCAAATGACAGCAGACATGTGGGAGGAGAAGATCACAGCTTGGTATGCCGAGCACAGAGGCCTCGCCAGGTACAGCTGACCCAGGGGGCTGCTGAAGACCAGCATGTGAAGACTTATTAACACCTTTAGCAAAAGATTGCACGAGATCATGTAGTTTAAGTGTAATCGGTGTATCATTGTGTGATCCCCTTTCTTATTTTCACATCGTCCATATAGAGATGAAGCTGAGATGGAATACCTAAAGATTGCTCAGGATCTTGAGATGTATGGTGTCAGCTACTTTGAAATTACTGTGAGTGTGAATTGGTATGACTTGATTTCACATTTTTGAATCTGACATTTAACTTTGCTGTCTCTTGGGTTAACATTTGTGTTTCTACATATATTGGCAGCAAAATAAGAGGGACACAAACCTCCTACTTGGAGTTGATGCCCAGGGTCTTCACATCTACAGCCCCAACAGCAAACTCGCCCCTAACAAGTCCTTTCCTTGGAGCGGCATCCGTAATATCTCCTATAGTGAAAAGGAGGTAAGGGCAAGGAGTGGGCTGTCCTGCAGACAAACTGGGCATAATGCTCACATCCAAAATAATATGCTTAAAATACTCTTAGATTGATATATTTTGTCTGCAATTTTTTTGCCTCTCATTACGTTCCTGCCACCTGAATTGAAACACTTGTGGGTATTTTTAAATGGCTGTTTTGTATTACTGTGTCTGTGTATCTGAGAATCCATTAAAAACATAAATGCAGCATTCATGGGCACGCTTGGATTGTATTCCACATCTTTGGTCCTATTCCAACAAATTTGTATTTTCAACATTTTAATGTCATCCAGTCATTCTGGCCTAGGGAAGAGTTGGTGAGTACAGATTCAGTAACAGTGAAAGTGATCAACAGTGAGTAACAGCCAGCAACCTCCATGGGTTGCTGGCTGTTACTATATGAATTCCGTTACAAGGTTTGCTGCACTAGAAACCCTCTTGCAATTTGTTTTGGGTCCTAACAGACACTTTGATTCGTAATTTATTTCAAACATGTAAACAATATATAGGTACATTTAGAAAAGAAAATAAGAAAGAAAAAAAATATATACAAAAAAAATCAATACATTTCAATATAGCTACCGTTCTGATTAATTTACATGTTGAAACGGAGTGGGAAGAAGTAAACGCTTATTTAATCCCACCCCTTTGCCATAAATTATCAGTTAATATTTAGTCAGCTTCCTTACTGCTATAATTTGTAATAAAAGTAGTGAACAGATTTCTATAATATCACATCATGATTTATTTATTTTTTTAAATAGAGACATTCACTTAATTTTAATATTTTCCTTTTCTTTTCAACCATAGTTTGTGCAAATATACCAGATTTCCTGGAAACACTCGTTAAATACTAGCTGAGTGTAAGTCTGGACAATATATTGAGTTTTTAAGACATATTAAAAAGGATGCGGGATGAGACAATGTTGTTTATGTTTCATTAAAATTATACTCGGATGAGCAGCCGTAGCACATTCGACTAAAAAGAAAAGATCACTGGCAAGCTTCTTGGAACATAGACTGTGATGCTGATTCTCTCAAATGGTGGAAGGAACATAAAGTTGGCTATCCAGCAATGAACTGCCTGGCCAAAAATGATCTTTGTGTGTCAGCTACCAGACACCCTTCTGAAAAGCTTTTCAGTTACAGCTTAACAATGTAACCTGTCACAGGGCATCTTGCTCTGTTTTGTTGTTGTTTTTTTTAATATATCTATATGTATATATCTTTATAAATATTCCCAGTTTTTACAAAGAAACTCACTGGCTAGAAAAAGGGATAAAATTTTCCTCATTTTATTCCATTTCATACTTTTGCATGCAAGCGTTGCATTTTCTTGATTGCACAAATGTGAGTCTTTGGTATGCAAGAAAATAACATTTTATTTAAGGGGCATTGTTATTTAATATATGCAGATAATTAACTTTTCTTATTTATATTTTTGTAACATTTTCCATGTACATCTTAAGTTGTATGTTAACAAACGTGCCTGTGTGACATTTGGTTTTGATTTTGAACTGCCTTTTTGTTATATTATTACAGCCTTACAGCTGTATATTGGAAACTGCTTTCTTTCAGTGTCATATTTTCTTTCATATTGATCTGTTGTAAACTGTGCTCTCGGTTAATCTGCATGTTTTGTTTTGTTTTTCTGTTTTCATGTTGTTCCAGTTCACAATCAAACCTCTGGACAAGAAGAAAGATGTTTTCAAGTTCTACTCATCTCAGCTGCGTGTCAACAAGCTGGTTGGTTTGCCTCTGTGTTTGTGATGTCATCTACTTAAAGGTTAAATGTTGTATGTCGTAAGTTTGTGCTGATTATGTTTCACCCGACTCCTTAGATCCTGCAGTTGTGCATTGGGAATCATGATTTGTTTATGAGGAGGAGGAAGGTGGACTCAATTGAAGTGCAGCAGATGAAAGCTCAAGCCAAAGAGGAAAAGGCCCGCAAGAAGGTCTGTGGTCTCAACTCCATTGGAACATCACATTAGATAGGATGCTCACAGTGATCCATCATAAATCTTTTATTGTGGTTAACAAACTTTAAATGGTCCGCCATGTAGATGGAGCGCCAGATCCTGGCACGGGAGAAACAGATGAGGGAGGAAGCGGAACGGGCAAAAGAGGAAATGGAAAGAAGGCTGTTCCAGCTGCAGGATGAGGCACGACTGGCTAATGAGGCACTGGTGAGAATATTGTCATTTACGGTACCTGAGATAACTGTTGGATTTTCAGAGTTTATCTTATGCAACTTTGTAAAAATTTGGATTAAATGTTAAATAAATTTTGTCCAGCTGCGATCTGAGGAGACAGCAGACCTGCTGGCAGAGAAAGCTCAGATTGCTGAGGAAGAAGCGAAGCTGTTGGCCCACAAAGCTGCAGAAGCTGAGCAAGAGAGGCAGAGGTTAGAGGTCACAGCCATGAAGACCAAGGAGGAGAAGAGGCTCATGGAGCAGAAGATGAGGGAGGCGGAGCAGCTGGCTGTAAAACTGGTGGAGCAGTCTGAGCGGAGGTCTGAAATCATTTGAGTTTTTATTTGAGATATTTTCATTAGTTAAAATTTAATCCCCTTATAACTTTTGTCCGTGCATAACATTTATCAACTGGTAACTAAATAAATGAAACACTATTAATAAAAGTCCTCTAAAAATATTTCACATAAACCTGCAAAGATTTAGCCGAAGCTGGCATGTGGTGGTAATTTTAAAAAGAGTTTTCCACTTATTCTATTTTCAAAATGAGTAAAAAAAAAAGATGCAGGAAACCCGAGATATGCTTTTGATTCCATCCAGTTTTCTTCCCTCTCAAAACCCAGCATTCCTCCTCAACCACCAACAGCATTGGGGTTCACTTCTAAAATGAATGTGTTAGAAAAACTGGGTCTGTTGCTCTGTCATTATCTTGATTCTGTTATAACATTAAGGCTGGGTTTAAACATGCATTGTTAAACTCAAAGGCACATGATCCCTTAAACTTAATTACTGAAATCACCTAAACTCAACCTAAACCTAAACTGCTATATATAAATGTGCTAACTGTGCTATGCATAAATAGGTCTGCAAATCACTTCGATAGGAGGATAAAAGCCCCCCAATTGTCATGTCATCGAGAGACACATGATGATCTTCATGTCTTTGATAAGAAGCCTATAATGCTTCATTTGTGTTCCTTTTGTTTCAGAATAAGTTGTAAAAAGAAAAGAAAAAAGTACTGCTCTGATAATAATCACATGTATTTACTTTACTCTTAGTTGAACTGACTAAATCTTTGATTCCAGGTTGAAGGAAGCTGATCACCTGAAACAGGACCTGACTGAGGCAAAGGATGCTGAGAGGAGAGCCAAGCAGAAGCTGCTGGAGATCACCAAAACAACCTACCCTGTACGTTGATCACACTACTGCTTCTCTGATCTCTGTGATGCCTGGATTTCTTTTGTAGATTGAAGGAGTTTGTTTTCATTATAAAAGCTCTGATCTCCGTGTTATTACGCTGCAAAGGCCATTGATTAGCTGCTCTAGGTAATTTATGAGCTTAATATGGACCATCAATTTGAGATCTTCAAAGTTATTTTTTTAGGGAGGATTATCATTGTTCTATAACTTCCCTCATTTATTTCTTGAAGTTAGCGATTTCATGTCTCCCAGAATGTTTTTAATGGCAAGAGAAGAGGTGCGAAATCTGTGGGTGTTACTAGTATTGCAGATTTATATTTATTAGTGTGGATAATTGACGAGAAAAAACCCACAAAACATTAATGTGTTTTATATCATTCACTATAAATGGACTTTGTTAGTAACCAAGTTAGATAGAGAAAGCTGTATGCTTTTATGTGTTATTCCTCAAAATGAGGGATTTCAAATAGCAGTGGTATTACACACAAAACTGAATGTTCTGATAATGATAATTCAGTGAATTATTTTGGTTTTTGCCCTCATGTGACCCCAGATTTTAAAAGTGTAATGTGCTTTACCTTTGTGAATATTTATACTTAAATGACATCTGTGTGCTTGTCTTCCAGCTCATAGCAGCTTATTCTGCTCCCCCTGCTCCTCCTGCTCCTCCTGAAGCAGCCGACTTTGCCTGCGAGTCACCACCTGCACGCCTCGACTTCAAGGACTCTGACATGAAACGGCTCTCTATGGAGATTGAGAGAGAGAGGTAAGCCGGGGTTTAAATCCCCTGCAACGGCACTTTAGAGTGACAGTTTGGCTGTTTGTTGATGATACTGTGGCATGCATAAATACAGGCTGGAGTACATGGAGAAGAGCAAACATCTTCAGGACCAGCTGAAGGAGCTCAAGTCTGAGATCGAGTCTCTGAAGCTGGAGGAGCAGCAGCAGCAACAGGCCAGCCTCTACAACCTGCACAGTGAGGCGAGGGGATACATCCCAGAGCCCGTCTACATAGCTCACAGCAACGTACGTATGAGCCATTCATGTAATGTCATTAGTTTTATTGATGCTTAGTTATGTGTCAGAGTGTTAGTATAACCAAACCAGTAACTGCAGCTCACGCCCACTAATGATCCTAAGACCCAAACTCTTCCACAGCATGCATTTTGAATTTCTTTGATATTTGTGCTGATTGGGACCTGATGAATGTAAAAACAAAGAATTACCAGATTTTTTTTTTTTTTTTTTACCTTATTTTTGTTTTTAAGAAAAATGAGAGCCACATATGAGGATATTCGTTTAAAAATTTGATAGAACAGTAGCAGTATAATGTCCTTGTAAGTGGATACCAGGCCCTTGTAGAGCAAAATTGAGTATTTTGGTCTAAATAACCCAAAACGTGATGCCCACATATGTGGATGCCAGGTCCTAGGAGGTTAATCAGGTTGTGAACAAACATCTGATATCCAAACATAACCTTTTCATTCAAAATGAAATTTTGGACAGTTTAAGTGCAAAATGTAATTTTTTGGGGTAATATTTCTTAAAATTTCAAAAATTCTAGATTAACATTAACATGCAAAAAGCAGATTGTGTTTATCATTTATTTTTATCTTATATTCTCTCCTAAGGTCATTGATTGTTTTCATTTGTAGCACATTTATAAATGTTCTAATTTAAAAACTCTTCAGCATAAACTAGGTTTACAAGAAACACGCAGTCCACCACAATCAGTTCAGTTGAATTCAGTTTTTATTTGGCCTGTGTACTCACTGCATCACTGGTAATTACTGTTTGTCCTGTTGAGCTTGAATCACTGCTGGAATTTCAGATCTCATTATCCAAAGGACAACCAGAGCACCACAATATCTCTCGAACACGAATTTAAGAAAAGTCTAGATTAAAGAAAATGTTATAATGATGACAAATAAGGTTTAAAGTGGAGTGGTACTGTACTCAAAGGTTATCCATCGTCCTGGCTTTCTTTCATATTAAATTCAATCCTTTGACTATACTGATGTGAAAACATCTTCAAAGGAATTGCTTTTGTTATGTCAATATTTTACCACATAGAAGAAAATGATTTCAAATTGCATCTTAACATGTAACACAAACCGTTGCACTTCGAATTCTCGCATTTCTGTTTCACCGAGTTAGCCCTGAAGATAGCAGAATGTAATATGCAGCCGTATACTGATGATTCAGTTAAATTAAGGATATACCGGATCAGCAGACTTGGTAAATAGTTACTGTTGTAAATACTTTGTAATGCCAAAAGCATTTATGTGGCAAATATGAAATACTTGAAAATGTTTGCATTTGTATTTTTAGAATTACTGATTACTCCATGATTGCTCATGCTTCTCTTGTTTTGCAGAGAAACTCTGCATACATGTCTCAGATGGCCTTCTTTGAAGAAGTGTGATCCTGGCCCTTTAAAATTGAGGGAGCAGTTGCTGTGACGCTCTGCTTCCTCAGCCTGTTTGGTTAACGTTTACCTGACTGAAGCTAACAGACAGAAACTCTATGTTCTTTGGAAAGACTTTGAAATGAACTAATAACACTTGTGTGGCTTCCTGCGCAGACTGTTAGATTAAGTTTTGCCACCTGCAACACCTGCAGCATGTCAGCATCTAGAAAGAGTGCATTATTGGATGAGCGCTTCTTCAAGATATGTTGCTGAGGAGTTTTTATTTCATGCTTTTTGTTTGGTTTTAATGAATACTTAGCTGTAATGTGGTCAAATACAGAACTATGCCTGCTTAATGTCGAGATATCCATTTGTGCCTTAAAATACTTTAAGACTGGGATTGTGTTAAAAAAGAAATTACGCTGCAACGTTGGCAAAGTTCAGATCAGTTGTGATGTCAGCTGCGATGAATGTCGTAAACAGGGTTCCTTCCACAGAAGCAAGATATTCTTCAGGCATGGGTTAGAGTTCAGATTTACCAACTGTTGTTCAGTAACACTCTGAACGTAGACTGTATGTAAACGAAAGGCTCTGGCCCCAATATATAGAAATCTATGAAAAACAATCTTGCTGCTCATCTTATTTTATTACCTAAACACTTTGGTGATGAAGTTATGGTCTCACTCTAGCTTCTAAGGTTGTTTTGTGCTTTATAAATAACGTCCCCATTTAGAGTGTAACAGATGATAAAATGCATGTGATTTACAGTGTGGTTTCCTTCTGACTGACAAAATACCGTCATACGAGGATGTAGTGCGTCTGGTTTCTCACTCACTCAGATCCTCCTCTTGCTTAAAATGCCTGGTTTTAAAAGGCATGAACATATATACATGGTGGTGCTGCCAGTGGATGCTTCTCTGCTCCTACTGTCTGGCTCAGGAGATCTGACAAAGATCGCTGACCTATTCATGCATAAAATGCCAGACTTGTGTCCACTTTTGTTGATGTTTTAGTGAAAGAAATGCCAAAACAAAGGCAACAGAGAAAAACTTTCCACAAGTGAAAAGTTGTTTCACATTATTTTAGTCTTTTAAACATGTTTAATTTGATATGTCGACATCAGTAATCTGACTTTAGGCTAACTTAATGTTCAGTCGCTGTTATTAACATTAAGTTATATTAGCTAAAGAGGAAAAAATGGAAAGGTTTTTATTAATGTAATAAATTAGAGTTGAACTGAGAATGATATTTGGCTACTGTTGTTGTATGTGTTCTTATTAGGTACTTCTAAGTAGAGCAGGGCAATATGACCAAAAATATTTATCACGATATACATTTGAAAATTTGCGATAACGATATAACTGACGATATAATTGACACTAGACAAAATACTTTACAACTCCACAACTTTATTAATGCAAAAAAAACCCATCAATGTATTTTCACTTAAACAAGCAGCTTTTTATGTGCATTAAATGGTAAATGGCCTGCATTTGTATAGCGCTTTTCTAGTCCCTAAGGACCCCAAAGCGCTTCACACTACATTCAGTCATTCACCCATTCACACACACATTCACACACTGGCGATGGCAAGCTACATTGTAGCCACAGCTGCGCTGGGGCGCACTGACAGAGGCGAGGCTGCCGGACACTGGCGCCACCGGGCCCTCTGACCACCACCAGTAGGCAAACATGGGGTTAGTATCATTAAAGTTATATAAAAATGTAACAGTGCAAATGCAAATTCCTTGCTGACAGTTTAACCAAAAGGCATTTCCAGTGGAAATTGGCCGACATATCGGCAACATAACCATGTATAATATCCACAAAACTTAAAAAGAGGTTATACACACACAATACGGTAATATTATGTTGAAGCACAGTACGTATCACTCCGCGAGGCTCCTGCCTACGATAGCCGTAATGCTCCGACAATCCATCAAGCAGTGCAGGTTCGTAGCTTAGCAAAGTCGTACTAAAACATTTGACAGATTTTTGAGCGCCGTGTACCACATAAAATCGTTTCGAGGTCAGTAAACACAACCAGAATTCATACATAAGGCACACAGGATTATGAGGGGCGCTGTCGATTTTCAGAAAAATCAAAGGATTGATTTTAAGTGTGCCGTATTTTCCAAACAACACGGTAATAACGACGGCCCGCTAGCATGCTCTACCGCAAATAGTGCTTTGTTGTGTATCTGACGGATGAAAGCCAAACCAGTCCCACACCACTGAAGTTGCAGCATTTTTACAAACCAATTCTGGTTCATCCGTTTCATTTAACGATCCACTTTCGCTCTTCTCATTCTGCGTCGCCGCCATGTGCGTATGTAAACAAAGGCACTGCGCATGTGCGTTTTACCCATATTCTATCGCGATATTTCATTTTCCTATCGTTGCCCAAAATTACACCGGTATTACCGTGAACGGTATGATATGGCCCAGCCCTACTTCTAAGTACTTAAGAAAAGAAAAATCTGCCCGAGTGTACCTGAAGCACAAAGAAATGGACAGAAATATAAATTTATGTACAGAAGAGACTTTGAGCCGCATTACAAGTCAGGAGACTCCTTTGGTGGTCCTACGTGTTTCTTTTACTTGGTTTGTGAAATGCCTTCAATGAAATCATCACACAGGAGCCTGTATTGTTTAATAGAAATGCTGTAAAATCTTGAGCTCTGCCATTTCAAGGTTTTATATTTTGTACTTTACTGCTGATGTGCCTTAATTTTATGTTATTTTATTTTTTGCTGTTACACTTTAAGACACTAAGATTTTATTTGGTGTCGTTGTGCTTTTTGATCTTAGTATTAGGGTGACTTTGATATCTTTCTCTTAATTCCTTGACAGAGTGGCAGATGGATGGCTTTTTTTTTTTTTTCCCCCACATCACACACTTCTCAGGGTTAGTGTTAAACACCCCACGCCTTCACCGTCACCACCACCAAAGATGCAGTATGGTATCTAACAGCGTTTAAATTAGGTTTAATAATAATACGCATGTAGAAGACTAATGCAGCGATCTTTAGACTTCTTTTATATTCTGAAAAAAAGCAGCGGCTGGATGTGCTCATTGATCGTGTTTGTTTATTTGACCAGCCTATCAGAGAGATTAAATTATGGGCTCAACATGGGGTCGTTACACTAACCTTGGTATTGTGTAAATGGTATTTTCCTTTGAAGTGTTCTTAAGTGCTTTGTTTTTTCCGTTTTTACCTTATTTATTTGTGCTGTAAGTCCTCAATTAACGTCACATTTGCTTGATATCTGTTATTGGGGGGAGAGCGGGTGTTTGTAATTTAGTCTTTTATTTTTCTATAATGAGATTCAAATCCAGTGTTAAAGAATGATTTCACATCAAAAAATGTTGGGTTATGTTTAATTTGAAGTGACAAAATGTTACAGTTTCATGAGTTTTGTCACTGATTTGTAACCAAGTTATTTTGTGTATATTATTTCATAACAATGATAATACAACAGTGTGACTGTCCTGTCTGATCTGTCTTCTCATAGATTATGAGTCAGGCATATACACAGCAATTTAAGCGTGAGGAAGCGCTTTCAAAGCAGCTAAGGCTGTGTGATACAATAAATGAAAGTTTGCTAGATCTGATGATGCAGGTGTGGAAATTATCTGTGCATTATGTTATTTTGTTTATTGGAAACGAGTTAAAACAGAAAGCTAAACCATGCTAAAATGAAATTAAAAAGGCATTTAAAAGAAACTGACAAATTGTCAGTGTCATAATTACAGCAATCAAATATTAGCAAAAAAAATTAAGACAATGGAAAGATGTTTATGTAATGAAACAGTATAGCAACACTTGATGATTTGAAGGTGAGAATAATCCAAGACATGACTGTTTTGTGTTAATAATCCCTGTATTTTGAGACAAACTAAAATCTTCTAAACCTAACCAACAGTTTTGCACACCCTTAATCAAACTGGCAGTAAAAATAAATTAAACAGTAGGAGAAACAACTCCTGGTCTACAGGTTTGCAGCCTTTGCATTTCCACTATCAGGTCCATCCATCTGCAGGTCCTGAGGCAGCAAAACAGTCCCAGATCATCATACTACCACCACCATATTTTACTCTTTGTTTGATGTTCCTTTTCTGAAATGCTGTGTTACTTTTACGCCAGATGTAATGGGACACGCACGTTCCAAAAACTTTTGTCTAGTCAGTCCACAGAGTAGGAGTCTCACAGCTTTAGAGATGGCTTTATAACCGTTTCCAGACTCATTTACTTTGTTTCTTATTTGTTCCTAATTTTCCTTGGATCACAGCTTGATGTCTGGCTTTTGAGAATCTTTCAATCTACTCTGCTTTATCAGGCGGGTCCTATTTGAGTGATTTCTTGATTGGAAACAGGTGTGGCAGTAATCAGGCCTGGGTGTGGTTAGAAGAACAGCTTTCCAAAGATGTGATACACCACAGTCAGTTTATTGCTTTTCCACACAGGGCCATGTAGGTAGGTTTGGATTTTTTTACCCCTTAATAATAAACACCTTCCATTAAAAACTACATTTTGTGTTTACTTGTGGTATCTTTGACTAATATTTAAATTTGTTTGATGATCTGAAACATTTAAGTGTGACAAACATCCAAAAAATAAGGAACATTTCATCAATCTAACAAATTGTTTTGATACCTAAATTTTGGGGACTATAATAAAGCTATTATAAACTTGCAGCAAGATATAAGTCATGTTTTTGTATCATATTTCAGGGTATCAATCTTAGAAATTAATACTAAAGTTGTTTGAAAATATGAAAAGAAATTCAGTACCTGGACAAAAGTCAGTAAGTGGTGATGAACTGATGGTAAGATCTAGTCACAATACAAAAATGTGTGATCAAAATCCAAACTAATTTCAAATATGTATGTTAGCAGCAGAGGGTGCAGGGCAACACACATTAATTTTCTAAAGGCCATAGTGATTAAAAATCCTAAAACCTAAAGCTTATGAATAAAACACTACTAACAGAGAACAGTTTGTCCATTTATCATAATTTCATCTGAGTGAAAAACATTCTCTTGAACATGATAAATGAGAAGTGTGCTTCTTTATGTTTGCACATCTATGACCAAATGAGAGCACTTTGAAAGCAACGATCATGTCATGATGGCATGTTTGGCAGTTTCTTTCCTGTTTGTGCCATCTGTACCCAGGTTATCTGTCTGAAACCTGGCTGTAAAACATGGTCTCCCAGGTCTTGGTTCTCTGTACCTGTAAATGAAAAATACTTTCTATTAATTCACTCAAGTCCACTCTTTACCGTTGTACTCGCTGCAGCTCTGGAATTCCACCTGCCAGCCAGTCACACCTTAGGATACCAATCCAAGAAGCCAGCAACTAAGACTCCAGAACCAAATCACAAATATTACCTTTCATACTCACCTTGGCCACTCCTACTATCCCCTCTCTTCTCTGGCAGATCTCCTTGTTGCAATTCTGCTGAGAGACCTTTCAATTAAGCCACTTATCTGCTTCCAGTAAACTAATTCCTGCTTAACAATAAAGCCAGGAAAACTGTATTCAGCCTGAGTCTCATTTGAGCCCAAATGCAGCAATCTGAGCAGGAGTTAAAGTACTGCCGCTTCATGGCTAAGTTGCTGTCGATTCCAATTGCTTTGAGATTGCGATCATACCACTAACAGTTGTCTGTGGAAGATTTAGTAGTGAGGAAATTTTGTGAATGGATTGTTGCACAGGTGGTATCCTAGCATTTTACTACTATGGAATTCACTGAGAGCAATCCAATCTTCCTGAAATGTTTGTAGAAGCAGCCTGCATGCCCTGGTGTCTGATGTTATTCACCTGTGGCCAAGGAAGTGATTTGAACACCTGGATTCAATGATTAAGATGGGTGAATGAATACTTCTGGCACTATAGTGTATATCACAGGTGTCAGAGCTTTACCCCTGATACTGCTGGATAAACAGAAACTCACTCAGGAACGAGGTCACACAGAGCTCAAGTTTCCACTCGCGAGAGGGAAGCAGTTGTCTCCAACCCACTTCAACTTGCTTTCCCTCTGCAGGTTGTTTTTATTGGTTACACACATGAATATTCATAAAGCTTGTTGCTGTATTACCTATGAGAAATTACTATATCTGGTGACAAAGTGTAATTGTGCTGTGCAAGCATGGTTATACAATGTGTGTGGTTATATGATGGGAGTGCAGCTCTCCCAGATTGTTGTCGGTAGAATCTGTTCTTCTCAAGGCTGCTTGTTCCCCTTATCAAGGTCATGCATGTAGTGATATGCGTGGGTTACCTAGATAGCAAACAGAAGCATTCTAGCTTTGTAAAAATGGCAACCTACAACACATACATGAAACCTAACAACTAGTATCGGACTCCAGGCCCCGAGGGCCGGTGTCCTGCAGGTTCTAGTGATTCCTTGATCCAACACAGCTGATTTAAATGGCTAAATTACCTCCTCAACATGTCTTGAAGTTCTCCAGAGGCCTGGTAATGAACTAATCATTTGGTTCAGGTGTGCTGACCCAGGATGAGATCTAAAACCTGCAGGACACCGGCCCTTGAGACCTGGAGTTCGACACCCCTAGTGTATATAATGGGCTTATATAGTGCTGGAGCTGTGGGCTATTGAGGAAAGCGTTAATAACAATGAGATGGGTAGGAGCTGCAAGCTAAACTAAATGTGATCAGAAAATTCAATTATTCATTTTGAGTTTATTACAGTTTTTTGCTGAGCAATGTAAAGTGTAAGTGATGTATTCTTTTTAGATGAGTGATTTTAGATTGTTGATCTGAATACATAACCAGCAAACATAAAATAAATCTGAGCATAAACAGTGAAAGGAGAAAAAAGGGCATGCTGCTTTGAACCTTTTTTTTTTTTTTTTTTTTAATGAGCTCTTTAAGCAAAACCATTGTGCAAAGATGCAGGCAAATATCTTCTTGTTTAAACTACTAACAACTCATAAACAAGTAGTATAATATAACACATTAATATTAAATTGTGTAAGATTAACAGACTTTACATCAAAATATTTAACGTAAATACATTTTAAGCTGAAAATTTTCATCTTGAATTTAAGTAGAGCAGATGTTTAAACTACAGAAACAAACGCATCTCAAATTTTAATCACATACAGCATTTTAGTAAATATACATCACTTCTCATTGTAGTAGTGTATGCAGATTTCCTTTCATTAATCTTCAGTTAGTGGCTCTATGTCTTTCTTGTCGTCGATCCCATTTGCCTTGCCTCTTCTTCACGGAGAAGTGATGGAAGTCATATCTGGAGTGTTTATTTATCTTGAGTAAAAGTAGCAATATGAAGATGAGAAAATATATGCAGTACAATAACCTCTGTGACTGTAGTAGTAGTAGTGTTTTAATCACATTACTTGATTATTTCTTTATGGTTTGGTCACATCACAGTACCATCCAAAGTCCACTCAAGGACACCATCAGAGGTGTGCAAGGTGTAAATATTTAAAATTGACTTGATGCTGTTTTGGGAAAGCAGAGATCCTTCCATAGACTGTGGCTTCTACTGATGTCTTCAACAGAACAAATCAACAAATGTTTAATTTCCATTTCAACATAGTGCAAAGAAATCAAGGGGTCTGACTTGTCTTTGATTTTTTTTTAAATAAAATTCAGCACATGCTAATGACAACAGAGTGATGAAGATTTAAATTTGTGTTATTTATAAGAATTAGAATTTTAAAAACAAACCACAGCTGTGTTGGTAGCCACATCAAGGAACACACAGACAGAACGCGTTTTTTATGATAGCTCTGTCAGTAAAAGACTTCATGTGCACATTAGTGCATGTAGAAGTGAATGCATGTGAAAGTTTGGTGTTCAAATATTTTAAAATGTTTTTGGGTTGAGCAGGAAAAAAAACGTCTGTCTTAATCTGAAGAATCCCTGGATGTAAACTAAATAATTATTTTTGTCAGCACCAGAGGGCGCTACATGACGGAGTTTATTTTTGACTGACAAACCAAATCAAACAAAGCTTGATTAAACCCAAGGAAAGACTTTTTAAAAAATTGTTTATCACTGTTTTTATATTTCGAACGAGAGACAAAAGAAAAGGGTTCTTCTCTTAGTCTTAAATCAGATAACCCTCAGTTACTAGCAAAGGTATCAGGTTCACTGCTTTTCATGGTGTGTTGTTAAACATGTGCACAGCTATGACTGTATATGAGATCAGGCCTTGAATCTTTTCCTAACTGCTGAACTAAATCACTTGCTTCCACAGTCATTTATTCACAAGACAGTTTGGAAATCATAAAAATAACAACTTTCCTGGTATCATAGACATCGAAGAGGGCATGGAGAGTTGATCTATAGCAGACATATGGGAGGAAGTCAGAGCACTGAGAGATGGGGTGGTGGAGCCCAGTTTAGAGCTTGGGAACATGGAGGACAGACTAAAGGACAATGGCAAGAAGGTGAAAGTATTAAAAGCTGAGCCGACTAATCAAAAGGTAAATTAAACCCACACAAGAGAAAATTTTTCTGTTAAGCGTTAATATAAAGAAATTGGTGATATTTAAGCTACAGCTTCAGTTCATTTTAGCTGAAACATATGACCAACTACACTTTTATATAAAATTATACTTTAGGCCTCTAGGACATGTAATATTTGAAAATGCTTAAAAGGTTTCATGAAAAGAAAGAATGAAAACAAGGTAAGCAATTTCAGGTTGGTTACCAAAGAGTCTCTTTGTCTTTCTAGGACTGGGATTAAACACAGGTAATGCTAGGGAACTAAACCAGCTCCTTTCTTCTTTTCTCCTGAGAGCAGAGCTCCAGTGCTGTAGTAGGTGGGATGAGAGTGGGTCAGGCAGAAAAGGAGGTAAGTCTAGTAGCTGGCTTCCAATATCTTTCTACAGAGGGGAATGCACAGATGCATAACTACAGGCAAAGGATCCAAGAAGTGATAACTTTGGGACTGCCGACACTACTGTACTACAAGTGGACGATGACCATCTGGTAAGATCTTTAGGTCATGACCATGAACAGAGGTCTTAAACTCTGATATCAAGCATAAAAAAATCTGACTAACAGCTCTCATTCCAAAATCAAAATTGAACTCATCTTAATAACCATGATTAATCCCTATCAAATTTACAAAACTTTAGAGTCTGTATATATTTATATTTAATATGCACAGACTGAGTCAAAGTGAGATTGAATTTCTCATTTTCAAATCCATGATTGATCAGCTGGAGAGAGAAAATGCAGGTGATGGTTTCATCTCTTCATTCATCACAGATACGTTACATAACTCATTTAACCCGATTTAAGATAAATGATGCATTCCCTTTTGTGTTAGAGAGGCCTTCTATACAACTCTGACAAATGACTTTTACACTAAACCCAACAAAACAGATATCACCCTGAAATTCAATGTGGGGTTCATCAACACTGGTGATTACAGAGGAGGGTTTGGGCCACTGGGGAAAAAAGGTAAGTGGAGATGAGCTTTTTTGTTTCCCTTTTCCAGTATTCTGGGGGGGAAGTCAACAAATTTTGAAATCTCAAAAATTCTGACTTAAATCTCAGAATTCTGAGATTAAAGTTAGAGTATGGATAAACAAAAAAAAAAAGACGTTCCTGCTTTTTTTTTCTTTCTTCCAGTGGCCCTAATCCTCTTCCGTAGGTAATGCTTAAAATCCAGCTACAGGTAAATATTGGAAGAAATATTAGTATTACTAGGATTAGGGTTCTACTATTTCTGTTTTTACTGTGTGTGGTAACTCCTGATGTCTTCTAGGTGTAAATTTGATCCTGGCAGGCTTGGTGTTTCTTGCTCCCAGTTGGAGTTGCAGGTGGAGTTGTGCACAAGTGTTTCTCGCTGGTTTGCCTGTGGGTGGAGACTGACTTCCTGGATTTTCCCTTATGCACCCATTCTGAGTTAATCCATCAAGATCCTGCTATTTAAGGACTGGATGGTGCAGTTGCTCTCTGCCAGAGTTGATAAATAGGCTCTCTTTGAAGTTAGTTTACTAGTTTGTAACTTCACTTCTCTAAAAGCTGAACCAGTTTCCCAAGAATCCTGTTCTAATGAGGAATTTTGTAAACAATGTTAGTCACACTCACCTGAAACATCTTGCTGAACTCCAAACCTGAAAGAGGAAATCCCTACCCAAGTAAGGCCACTAAACCTGATCTCGGGATCCTTACACCTAGCACCCTTTAACTTTTCTCCTCTCTGGCAGTGACTCTGTTTGCAAGATCTTTATTGACTTTTAATTAAAATTTCAAAACTGCAGTGGGTATGTGCAGTCTGCTCTTTGAGTCTTCTTTTAGCCCAAACTTGACAACATACTGGTAATTGCTGTGATACAAATCTGTAAAACAGCATGTTGTAAAGTCTGAACAATCCCCTCTTTTCCCTTTTCCCCATGCCATTCCATTTAAAAAAAAATCCTTGAAATCCTGAAGTTCCATTTTGAAACCTTGTAATGAGGATGTGCCAGCAAGGGGTGTGTATTACCGAGAAACGCCACGCTAACTGGCTAATGTATTATCAATTATAAGTCATTAGCCAGTGAATCTACCCTGGGTAATCTGCCTTTTTGACATGTAATATGATCAAAATTTACTAAATGGACTTAATGTTGTTTTATTTTCAGTGTGACCAATAATGACTGACAGCAGAAACTCAATGGAAAAGTGTTTACAGAGGCCAAGTCAGAGAACCGTTTTCCCATAGACTTCTACAATACCTGAAGTCTTTTTGCAACCACAGCTTTGTACTCCAGGTGTCATTACAGATGGGGGAAGTTTAGCTATGATAATGCAGGAAATGTTAGAGAAGCTGACTAGAAATGGGACATTAGCCTGGACTTTTAAGATTAGCCATTCTTATGGTTCTTTGTGCAGGCTGCTGGGGAATTCCCATGATGCACTCAGTGTTTCTTCTTCACTCACCTTTTTTACTTCTGGCATTTAATCATGAGCTATTATTAATCTCTGGCTCTCTTCAGTGTTACTTTGTCTTGTCTTCCTCCCCTCAGCTGATGGCCTCCACTCCCTGATCCTGGTTCTCACTAAAGTTTCTTCCTGTTAAAATTGAGTTTTTCCTTCCCACTGTTGCTAAAATGCTTGCTCATAGGGAGTCAAAGAATTGTTGTCCTTTTCTCTGTTTTCACTGTATTACTGTAAAGTCTTTACCTTAAATATAGGACACCTTGAGGCAACTGGTGTTGTGATTTGGTGCTATATAAATAAACCTGAATTGAATAGCCTGCTGACGTGATTTAATGATGTGAAAGGGTGAATTTTACTTGAAACTCTGTTTTTCACAAACCCTAAACAAGCAGTTTTAATGTCTAAGCCGAAGTGGGTAATCCAATGGCTGAACTTAAGTAAATTTTCATTTTCAATTTCAGTTTAAGTTTTATTTTAGTTTTGTTTAACTATAATAAAGTTGGTTAGAGATCATGTTACTTTATTGTTTTCACTTTCATGTCATTATTCTTCCTGACGTTCGAGACAGATGATAAATCCTTTTAAAATAGAAGCCGTTCCTGACAAAAGTTGGGAATAAGATGCAGCCCACCCAAGCCATCCTCAAATCCAAAGTAATTTTAAGCATGTTTGTTAGCAGCTAAGGCTGCTAGACAATACAATTGAATTTTCGAAAGCCTTAGTGATTAAAAATCATCAACCCTAAAGCTCATAAATAAGTCAAAACTTAATAACAGGGGAGTGTTTATTCATCCATTTATCATAATTTCATATGAAACAATGTGAGATAAGTAATGAGGTGAATAAAAGAAAGAGGCACTTCTCTTGGACTTAATTTATAAAATAACTCTCAGTCACACTAAAAGGAGTGAGCATAATGATGTGTGCTTCTCAGTGTGTGTTATGAAACATTATGTATGCACAGCTGTGACTGAATGAATTAATGTGTATGAAAGCAGCTTGAGTATTTTTTTCTCACCAGCACAAAGATCAGATCTTAAATCTTCTCCGAACCCGCGTTTCCCATTCACTTAGTTTGAAGCTCACATACAGTGCTGTGGAAAAGTCCTTTTTTGAATATTTGCCACACTAGACTAGTCACATTAGACAAAGATCAACTGAGTAAATACAAAATGCATTTTTTAAAGCGATTATCACCCCAACATATTATTTGTGAATAACCACATTTTGTGTAAAGCTGAATTCAATTTTGCCTGATGATTGCCAGACCTGTTCAAGAAGAGATAATCAAGAAATCGCTGCCTGGCGAGCGATCTAACGAAATTCAAGAGGAGATGAGAAACAAAGTCACTGAAGTCTGTTTTTTACTGTTATAAGAACAAAAAAACAGAATTTTGTTGTATTTGTTCTCACATGCCAATACAAAATAAGCTTCACATCTTCAGGTAGTCTTGATTTATTTTTGGTTTGCAGGCTGTTTTTTTTGGGGGGGGGGATCGTCTCAGAGGATTGTATTGTCTGTGCATCCGCAATGACTGAGTGCATCTGAAGGTTTTAAACTTACTATGCGTTACACGTATGTGGACTTGATTCACATAATCAGTATGTAAGCCATCGTGCAGGATGATTTTCACAACACTCCATCACAAAGGTTTAACACCCTCCTGTGGTCCTTGCTCTCTGGAATGGCAACTTGTTGGTATGAGTCTATTTCATTCTTCTTCCACAATCCCACTTCAGAAGTAAACTGACAGGGAGAGGCTTCAGCAGTGGTGGAAGCTGCATTTGGATCTCTTATTGCTCATAAGTAAACATAACATTAGAATGCAACAGTGGAAAAATACAATACATGCTACAGTCACACAAGGGAAAATGGTGGTTGGGAACCATTGCACAAAGAAAATTAGTGTGACCATTTGCAATGAACTTGCTGTCTTGTTCCCTTTTTAAATAGTTGCTTGACAAATGGAGAGCAGATGTAGGGTGAAGTTTGCAGATACATGCAATTAGTTTGTAATGATACAGCGAGTAACTGAGATAAAGCAGTCAAAATCCCAATTCTCTTTCAAACTGCTTAATTACTTGCAGCCAGAACCCCACAGAAATTCAGACATTCCTCCACAAATAGTGACATGGTTGCTGTGATTTAACTGTAGAATGAAATGAGGGCTTGACAGCTTTGATTTTAAATAGGAATAGAACCAGTCGGCAGCCAGTTATGTCAGGTATCCTACTGCAGAGAGACGTGACACAGATGAGACACACCCATCAGCACAGGCTGACTCAGACTGGTTGCAACATGTTTGTCACAGTTTTTAAATTCGACTTCCAAACCTTTGCCAGTTTCTCTGAGAGTGATTGCGGTGCATCTGAATTGGACTGCAATTCTTTGGAAACAGGTTCATCGACAGTGGTCCCCAGCTTGTCCTCTGGATGAACAGTTTAAACTGTTTAAATTCCAGGTTTGCTCAGGTGAAGTTCATTCTATACTTTCTTCATTGTTAGCTTAACAATGCTATTTAATTTTTAAACTGATCGTATCTGAATTTCAACACAGGACTTGCATTGCAGATTTTCTGTTTCCTTGCTGCAGGGTTTCCCCGGCTTTTGTTTGTTTTTACTTTCATGCAAAGGAAGCTGAAATGAGGTGAGCTGGTTGTTTCATAGTAATATATATTTAAAAAAACAAAAACCCTGAAACATACCTTTATTATTACTATAGGGGCTTTTGTCTCATTGACAATGATAGATCTGCCAGGATGAGATTATGATTACACAGAAAAAAGGATTTTCAAAGAACTAAAGAAGAGTGCGGGAGATAAGTTGGTGGTGAAGGAGAGGGTTTCCTTCACAGGGATTCATCACAGCGTGGTGTCCAGCAGCCACAGGAATATCAGATTTGGGAGAATGAGTATCATTCAGAGAGTTCATTTTGCCTGGAGATTGGTTTTTTACCTCTTTAACTCTGGACACCCTGAGACTGTTTCTTCCATCTGTTTTAACTGCGATCTGTCCCACGGCATTTGGCACACAGATTAGAGTAAGAGTGGAGAATGGGCAAGGGTACATTTAGAGACTGTGAATTGCATTCAAGGCAGGGCTGACTGGAGAGGAAGGGACACGGAGATATAAAGGAGTGAAATCACGTTCTACCCGGCGAGAATGAGCGAATAGGCCTTTGAAGGGGTTTTGCTGTGAAGGCATTTAAAAGAGTGAAATAATTGGATGCTGGAGGCCTCGTCTCAGCAAAAGCAGGAATGCAAACCTCATTCTTTCCATGAGTGTGCTGCATGTGAAGGAGGCAAAGTGAAAGGTGCTGTCATCCAACGAAATTGCAAACAAGAGGTTTTAATATTATCTTTTCCCATTAGACCATATATCCAATCTAAACAAAATCATTTTTTTCTGCAAAATTTGATCTTGGGAAAAAGCCAAGTTATCCACAGGTATCAAGGGATGTACACAGTGTATTGCTTTTTCCCAGATATTGATTTTTTTTCCATCCTTTCATGGCTATTCTGCTTTGAGCAGCCATGTGCTGCCCTGCTTTGTATCATCCTGGTGAACCTGATGATAAACGAATGAATTCCTGAGAAAGAAATGGAATCAGAACACTTGAATGTAATCCTGTGACTTACTCTAGCAGCAACTGGGCTGTGGTTTATAGAACAATACAGCAAGGACGGACAAGTTCATCTTTATTCATCCTTTTTCTGCTGATGACAACTGACTGAAGCTGAGCTTAGGTTATTTAACCCATTTCATTCAAAAGTATCACTGTTGAACACGTTAAGATTGAAGTAGTGTTGCAGTGTTGGTTGATTGGTCTCTAACCTGCAGATATATGCCTCATCTGCAGCGGCTACTGAATACAGACACCAACAATATTTATTTAGCGTAACTGTAAGTCATACTTTATATTCTCCAACTGTAAAAAATTATTAGCTTATAAACCAACGTTTAAAAAGAATGTTGAAATGTGAGTCATTGGCTTTTTTCTATCAACTGATACCCTGTCCTCTTAATTTTTTTGAACATCAGTAGTGGTAGTGAGCATGATGGAAAAACATGCACTGGCCACTGTTCAGCTGCATGTTAATGCAAATATCTCATTAGCCACACATATGACAACAGAAACTGTTGATCTCCTGGGATTTTCCCACACAACCCCCTCTAGGGTTTACAGAGAATGGTGGAGAAAAGAGAAAATATCCAGCGAGCAGCAGTTTTCTGGGCGAAAATGCCTTGCTAATGCCAGAGACCAGAAAAGGATGGCCCAACTGATTTGAGCTGACATGAATATGGCAGTAACACAAATAACCACTCATTACACCCAAGATATGCACAACACATTGAACCCTAAAGCAGATACATCAGCTGAAGTCTAGACCAAGTGCCACTCCTGTCAGCTAAGAACAGGAAACTGAGGCTACAATTCACACAGGCTCACCAAAATAGCACCGTAAAAAACTGCTTTCTCTCTGAGTCTTGACTTCCTCTGCAGCATTCGGATTGGTAGGGTCAGAGTTTTCCATAAAGGACAAATGCATGAAAGCATGGATCCATCCTGCTTGTATCAGCAGTTCAGGCTTATGGCGGTGTTATGTTCTGGGGGATATTTTTTAACTGATATCCAAGAAGTTATCAGTTAAAACTGAAAATTAGATATGTAATATGAAGCAGTAACAGGCACAATTTTTATACATGTGTATATATTTTCTTGACACAGTTTGCACCCTTTAATACAAACTGACCATCATTTCAATGCCACAGTCTACCTAAGTATGACTGCTGTATGCTTTTTGAATTTTGACAGTTAAACACAAAATACTATTGATATTATCACATGTTGACTGTCTAGTCAGTAGTATTTTAATCTTTACTTTGTTGCTGACTGGTGATAGTCATGAAGACACCAGGCACACAGATACAACTGCAGTATCAACAGCACACACACAAACAGGCAAAGCAAAGGAAAATATAAATATATCCCAGAGTATTTGCATAAACATGTTATGCATGTGTGTGTGTATTTTGGTGTGTCTTTCTGTGTGTGCACCATTTCTCTGTACCTTGCAAGGTCAATGCTGTTCATCAGTCATCTAGGCCATTGGGATTCCTCTAATCTGTCAAAATCTGGCATCACTTGACTCCATGGAACAAGTGACAGATGTAGACTTTCTGTTTTATACCTAAAGGGCTTGTTTCAATGCAATTTATATGCGTGGTTGTGCGTTACTTTTCTTCCGTCTGTGGTTTGCTGAGACAAACCTATTTATGAGTATTTCATTTGTGATACTGCAATCACTGCAGCCGCAGAGCGGACTAAACAGGAAGGAAAATGAGAGCTTCGTGTTCCATTTAAATTGACACAGAGAGTACAGCTAAGGAAACCAATGATTTTCTTGTGGTCTAAATGGGCTGTTACAGAGCCTTTTTGGTGCAACTAAAAAAGAGGGTCTTCTTTAGCTGATAAACTTTGTCAATGAGATGCAAATCCATGCAGTACTGAGGAGAAAAAGAGCCAGCGGAGCTGGGCAACTTCACACACACACACACACACACACACACACATAAAAGCCTGACTTTCTTCTTCAAACATGCATGCGTTTTCTGAGACACTGCATCGTAAAAATGTCTGCCTGCTTGATCAGTCACTTAGTGATTCACACACCATCAGTGTCATCTGCAGCTACACAAAGCCGTCTGGGCAATCCTAAGCACAAATTGAATCAAGCCAATCATCCTCACAAAATCCAATCATTCTGCAATACAGATATGCCATGTGGGGCTTTATTCAATAAAAGAGGAATTATATTCCAAAACATGATATATCCATTTCAGATTTAAAATATATAACCAAAAGTTTCAGTTAACTCAGAGGGGTTGATGAGATTTAATTTGTAAATGCTATTATCACAATCAATGTTAAATGTTCCTGGAGGTAAATCCAGCAGAGCTGCAGTTACAAAAGCAATTAGTGTAAATTAGAAAAGCTTTAGTGTAAAAGCTTTAGAAAAGTCAACACTTTGAAACTTGAGGATTCGTAGAATTTGTGCCATTTTGTCTTCGGTAACGAGGGCCTCAGCCTGGGAAGACAGGCAATTACTGTGACACCGACTCGAACATCAGTGAGTGTAAAACCATTTTGTCACTCCTGCTTTTGATGTGTGACTAATTTTATGGATCTGAAAACACAATGTATTTTTGTTTACTTTTTTTTTTTTTTAAATAGTGGCTGTGAAATATTAAGCCAAAGATAAATCATAAGTCATAGAGAAATGCTCAGTGCAAAATATAAGTCAATAAATTTCCAGAGACTCACCCACACAACATGTCTGAATTTACAGTATAAGAATGTTTCTAAAAGAAATACATACATTTCTTGATATGTTTGGAATATAGCCTTGGGTTATTTGACAATGAGGTAGAGGTCTTTCCATATTTGCAGTCGCGAAGAAAAGTAATGGAGGAAAAGATACAGTAGAAGTTCAGTGTGTAACAATTTTTGGTAGTTACACATGTTGACCCTGGAAAGTGAAGCTATATGCCATGCAATATGAGTATAAGATTAGTGTGCTCATAACCAATGTTGGGATTGTTGCTCATGTTATAACACACTACTTGTTACTTTTAAAAAAAAAAAAAGTAATTCAGTAAGTTACTCAATTCCTTGACAAAGAGTGTAACTTATTATACTACGTATTACGTTACTTTTGTGTTACTCCATAAGATAACATAATAATTTATATGAACAATGAAAAATCATTTTGCAGCTCTTTGGTTTAAGAGAATAGCTCTAAAATACACTGTGACATAATTACAAGTAAAAATTATAAACTTTAGGCTACATTTCCACAGACCAACACAAATCTCTGTCCTATATGATCTTTCTTTCAGCTTTAGCATATGAACACAAAAATGACAACACAAATTGGTTGAAAAGACTTCTAAATCATCACCACAATGAATTTACTTTTACCCCCGCCACACGTACACACACACACACACACACACACAAATGTCAGTGTTTGCCGATTAAAAAACGCTGTATAGTCACATATAATTTTCCTCCTCCCAGAACAATCGGCTGATTGTAGTGTAAGTGTGCAGGAAGAATAATTCAGATTCAGATAATTGAAGAGCCTTTGTAACACAAGCAATGACATCATTCTGACTTAAAGTAATCACTGAATTTAGTACAGTAATGTGTTACATTACTGCATTACTTAAAAGATTTCATATGAGCAATGTCTTACTTTGGAATGTGTTACACCCAAGACTGCTAATAACAGTGCAATACTTCATTGGAAATGCAATACACTGCAGACTAAATGGTTTCTATCTTGACTTCATAGAGGGGCCAACTCTCAGTTTTCATCCAGTCACTGGAAAATGTGTCAGTGAAGATGGTGTTGCCAATGCTACCACTAGTATTGGCTAGATAGCCACGCATTGCTAGGTAGTTGCTTTCTAGCAATGGCATTTTGTGTGTTGTCTGGATAAATTGTACTTGATGTAGAAGAATTTAGGGTAACACGTGTAGCTCAAACTGAGGCTAAACAAGTTGTAAATCTTCACAAAAAACATCACAATGAAATGTTGCTGTAGATATTTAGTGCAACTTGTCATGTTTAGAGAGTTTGACATACCATTATCCTGTATGAATGTACCCACTGTGATGGTAAAAAAACAATTTGTTTCTCATCAAAGAACAGCAAACAATGTCTCAAATGAGAGATACTGGTTTTATAACCCTAAAAAGGCAATTATTATGTATGTGTAATAGACACACCGGTCCACCGTGTCCATTTCACAGTTTGCCTCTCCAAAGCATGAAATGTACACGCATGCAGAAGTTGCAGTAAATTGCTGTAAGCTGCAGTAACAGTAAAAAGAAAGTGTTTAAACAGACATTATTAACACATTTACATGTAAATACATATTAGCTGCAAATGTTTTTCGCTCACTACCGGCTTCTTGTCTTCAAATATATTATCTGCCCCTGCTGGTAATGCAACTTCTGTATGCAGTAATGTGGTTTTTGAAAACATGTCCATATCTAAATGGACACGGTAGACCGAAGTGTCTATCACAGGCTTTGTCGTGATAGTGCTGCTTGGTTGTGTTTAACTGTTACTAGTGTTACGGCCCTAGCAGGGCCTCCTCCTGAAGTTGCCTGTGTGGGCGTGTCCTACCAGCTCTCCTTTTCCTTTTCTTCTCCCTTTTCAGATCCCGGACGAGCCCCCACTTGTTATGTTCCCCTAAAAGGTTCCAGGCTGTCAGGGGGGGAAGGCAGCTGTACAAGAGAAAAAGGTGGCACCTAAGGCAGGAGAGCTGGTAGGACACGCCCACACAGGCAACTTCAGGAGGAGGCCCTGCTAGGGCCGTAACACTAGTAACAGTTAAACACAACCAAGCAGCACTATCACTATTGTAACACTAGATTTTCATCCTTATGTGGCAGCAATATTAACTGAAATTTCTGTAAATAATCAAAATTAAGTGCTAATAAGTGCTATTAAGTGCTATTAAATACTAGGGGTGTGCGATACTGCATATATTGGTATCAATCCAATACCAAGTAAATACAGGCCAGTATGGCCGATACCGATACTTTTCAATAGTACCGGTATCGTCATTGAATTGATGCGTCATTGAATTGCTAAATCTCAAATAATTTTCATGACCTGAAGTGTTTTTTATGATGTTTACTTTTATTATTATTATTATTATTATTATTATTATTATTATTATTGTTGTTGTTGTTGTTGTTGTTGTTATTATTATTATTATTATTATTATTATTATATAGTTAAAACCCAGGACATATTAGGACAAAGTTTATAATTAAATAGAAAATGCTTTATTATCAATTTTTTTTTAGAAGACTTAAATAAAAAGTGCACGCAAACCAGTAAACAAATTAAAACAAACAAGTACTGTTGAGAAACTATAATACAAAACTTACAATTAAAATGCTCAACAACAAAAACAACAACTGGTGAAAATATAAATAATATGTAAACAACTTACACAGACTGAAACAATGAAAAGATGTCCAAGTTGCAATTTCTTCACTTGCAACTCTTTTAGTGAACCAGAGACCTGAGTCTTTTCTTGTTTTCAATTATTTAAACAACAGCACATAACAATATGGATGATACTTTATGACACACTACTGAGAATGAAATGAATGTTATCTGTGTTCCTGCATGCACTCAGGGGGCGCTATGATCTCTCCCACTCACTGAAAACAACCTGTATGGTCACTGCTCATTGTTCGGAGGTCATACTGTGTTTTGCTTTGCTCCGCAGATCTTGTGAAGTGGATGGCTCTGTCAGATTAGATATTGATTTCATGTGTGAGCTTATGTAGTCTTATTTTTCCGGTCTCCCTATAATCAGGTTACCTTAATAGCCTTATAGTTTTTGTAAGCTGCAGGTCATTCTTTGATAGCAAGTAGCTCGAGGCATGTTGGTAATTAGCCAGCAGATTGTTAAATATTTGATGTTCTTTTTCTTCTGTGAGTGATGTGAGTGAGTGAGTGAGTGTGTTGCACTGAGGAAATATTAATGAATCAATTCTCGTTTACGTGGACGGACTCTGAATTTGAAGGTGGACTTTTTTTCTTTTTATCTGTTACACTGCTCACCAGCAGGAGGTGACATTGTTAATTCAATGGCGGATCAATGGGACAGGATACTGCCAAACCAGGGGATAATTAGACATCTTGCATCATCAGGTGTTTATTGAATACATTTTATTGATTACTTATTTTGAAGGCTAAAATGTGGGGAGGATAAGGATCCATTTTTCAATGTGAAACACATGAACTGCCACATAAAAGTTTATTTGGACTTTTTTCAGTTTAATAGTTTCAGGGTCTATAAAAGCTCTCAATCATTTTTGGAAATTTTAGCAACGAAGTAAATGTCCAATAATTTATTTTTATTATTCAACAAAGTCTAACTCTTTGCCCACTTTTATACTCTATTATTGCCATGCTATCAAATCTCTGAAATTAAATACAGACTGTACACTGCATTTTCTGTGTATCTTCTGCTCTGAAAGGGAATAGTCCAGAATAATTTATTTAGAAATCATTACCTAGCTTCCTCAGTATTTCCTTGAGCTTAGATATTTTCAGTCTGTAACATGATGCATTTGATCCCCTTAGTTGGCCTTCGTGTTAAAAACTTCACCTGAATGAATGAATAGGTTATAGTGCACTATGATGTCTGCGGCTGAGCCTCTGATGATTAGATTTATGAAAAGTTTTTATTATGAGAATGTAGCTACAGCACAGCAGAAGGGAGTTGTTAATGATATTAATTCCTTTTAGGGAAAAGAAATTCACAAGCAAAGACCTTAACTCAGTAGTGTGCATATTATTAGACATTAAATGATGTTAACAATCTGGATAATTAGTAATTGTTAAAAGGCAAGTAAGATAAAGAGGGGAAGCCGCTGAGTTAGGCTGGTCAGATTACAAGGTCGAAAAGAAAGATGAACTTCCAAGATATTAAGTGATTCTAGACACTCAACTTCTATAACCAGGAAAATTACAAATTTATAGAGAATGATCCAAATCAGTGCAAGTTTTTGTGAGCGTTTTGCTGCTTCTATGCTAATCAAGGTTGCCCTATATACTACATCCAGGGAATAGGCATACTCTCTAACATCAGACATTACAGAAGCACTGTCGTTCTCGGCTTTCATATATGGCTTCACCTAAGGCAATTTAGATTTAAAAAAAACACACACACACACACATGTGCAACTTTATTTTCATATATTGCCATTTACAGGTCCCCAAGAGAGGTAATCAGACTTTGATATGTAAAACTGGTGGAGTTACCCTTTAACTGTAATATATGATAATTACAGTAACTTAACTGTACTGCACCCTGATTGTTTCTATATTAGCGGTGGATCCAATGTGCACTGTGAAGGGGGTGACCTATACTGATAAATAATCATCCTGCTCCACGCTTTAACATTTTCCATTTCATTATTTTGGTTTAATGTTTGTTTTCTCACTCTCAGTGGTGTGATCAGCAAAATTTTCCATCGACACAGGCAGCTGTTTTCAGCACAAAAAGAACAAACCCCCCAGTATCCCCCTGTATACTACCTGCTCAGCACCATACAGCAGACAGACTTAATGACTTGCTGGTGAACATGTGGAGCATTTAGTAGCCAAAGAGATATATATTTCTCTCAAGAGACCAAAAACAGAGATAAAAGCGAGAGAGCGCTGAACTTACTTTTCCCAGGTGGGCAGAAAGATGACTTCAAATGAATGCTTATGAATGCTTATAGTGCTCTGTGTCTATATATATATATATATATATATATATATATATATATATATATATATATATATATATATATATATATATATATATATATATATATATATATATATATATATATCTATATCTATATATATATATGCTGTAGTAGCAAGCTGTCCATACCTGAGGCCTTGGAAACTGCCAAGCAAAGACTCACAGCCTTGGCCAGCCGCTTGAGGAGGTACACCAGAGAGATAGAAGGCAGGAGAATAAACCAGCTGTTCTCCACAGAACCAGCAAAGGTGTACTCTCAGTGGCAAGGGAACAATAAGAGAACAGCACCACCAAGGCTGGAGACGGAGCAATACTGGAAGAGCATATGGGAGAAGGATGCAACCCATAACGGCAATGCTCAGTGGCTAGAGGATCTGAGGGCAGACCACAGCGACCTCCCTGAACAGGGTCCAGTAACCATCACAGTGGCAGATATCCAAGAAAGGGTCTCCAGTATGAAGAGTTGGACAGCACCAGGGCCCGACATGGTTCACGCCTACTGGCTGAAGAAGCTGACTGCACTCCACGAGCGTCTGGCAGCACAAATGAACCAGCTGCTAGTTAACGAAAGACACCCGGAATGGCTAACTGAAGGCCGGACGGTCCTGATCCCCAAGGACCCCAAGAAGGGACCGGTCCCCTCCAACTACCGACCAATAACCTGCCTCAGTACTACATGGAAGCTCCTGTCAGGCATCATATCGGCTAAGATGAACAGGCACATGGGTCAATACATGAGCGGGACACAGAAAGGAATTGGCAAGAATACCAGAGGTGCAAAACACCAGCTACTGGTAGACAGAACAATCAGCCGAGACTGCAAGACCAGACTGACCAACCTGTGCACTGCCTGGATTGATTACAAGAAGGCCTATGACTCAATGCCCCACAGCTGGATACTGGAATGCCTAGAATTGTACAAGATCAATGGGACCCTAAGAGCCTTCATCAGGAACTCAATGGGGATGTGGCGTACAACACTAGAGGCCAACTCCAAGCCCATAGCACAAGTTACCATCAAGTGCGGGATCTACCAAGGAGATGCTCTGTCCCCACTGCTGTTCTGCATAGGCCTGAACCCCCTCAGTGAGATCATTAACAAGACTGGCTACGGATACCGACTACGGAACGGAGCAGTTGTCAGCCACCTCCTGTACATGGATGACATCAAGCTGTATGCCAAGAGTGAACGAGACATCGATTCACTGATCCACACTACCAGGCTATACAGCAATGACATTGGAATGTCGTTCGGACTGGAGAAGTGTAGTCGGATGGTAACAAAGAGAGGGAAGGTAGTCAGAACTGAGGGGATTGAACTACCAGAAGGCAACATTGCAGACATAGAGGACAGTTACAAGTACCTGGGGATCCCGCAGGCAAATGGGAACCATGAAGAGGCCGCTAGAAAGGCTGCAACCACCAAGTACCTGCAGAGGGTCAGGCAAGTCCTGAGGAGTCAGCTGAATGGTAAGAACAAGATCCGGGCCATCAACACATACGCCCTGCCCGTGATCAGGTACCCTGCTGGGGTAATAAGCTGGCCAAAGGAGGAGATAGAAGCCACTGACATAAAGACAAGAAAGCTCCTGACCATGCATGGAGGGTTTCACCCCAAGTCCAGCACCCTGAGGCTGTACGCTAAGCGGAAGGAAGGGGGCCGGGGACTGGTGAGTGTCAGCACCACAGTCCAGGATGAGACAAGGAACATCCAAGAATACATTGGGAAGATGGCCCCAACTGACCGAGTGCTCAGTGAATACCTCAGGCAGCAGAAACCCAAGAAAGAGGAGGGAGACGAGGAACCATCATGGAAGGACAGGCCCCTGCACGGTATGTACCACCGGCAGATAGAGGAGGTGGCTGATATCCAGAAATCCTACCAGTGGCTGGACAAAGCTGGACTGAAAGACAGCACAGAGGCACTAATCATGGCAGCACAAGAACAAGCTCTGAGTACAAGATCCATAGAGGCTGGGGTCTATCACACCAGGCAAGACCCCAGGTGCAGGCTGTGTAAAGATGCCCCAGAGACTATCCAGCACATAACAGCAGGGTGCAAGATGCTAGCAGGCAAGGCATACATGGAACGCCATAACCAAGTGGCCGGCATAGTGTACAGGAACATCTGTGCCGAGTATAACCTAGAAGTCCCGAGGTCAAAATGGGAGATGCCCCCAAGGGTGGTGGAGAATGACCGAGCTAAGATCCTGTGGGACTTCCAGATACAGACGGACAAAATGGTGGTGGCTAACCAACCGGACATAGTGGTGGTAGACAAACAGAAGAAGACGGCCGTAGTGATCGATGTAGCGGTTCCCAATGACAGCAATATCAGGAAGAAGGAACACGAGAAGCTGGAGAAATACCAAGGGCTCAGAGAAGAGCTCGAGAGGATGTGGAGGGTGAAGGTAACGGTGGTCCCCGTGGTAATCGGAGCACTAGGTGCGGTGACTCCCAAGCTAGGCGAGTGGCTCCAGCAGATCCCGGGAAAAACATCGGAGATCTCTGTCCAGAAGAGCGCAGTCCTGGGAACAGCTAAGATACTGCGCAGGACCCTCAAGCTCCCAGGCCTCTGGTAGAGGACCCGAGCTTGAAGGATAAACCGCCCGCAGGGGCGTGCTGGGTGTTGTTATATATATATATATATATATCAGACACAGACAGACACAGCTGTTTACAATGAAAGCCACCCACTTATATGATTACATCAGCCACAACACTGAAACCTCTGACATATCAACAAAATAACACGTTCTGTTTGAAAGCCTGTAGCCCAGGTATGTACCACCATCCTAAAACACTTTCATATTCATAATCCTCTTTACAGCCTGCACAACATGCACAACAAATTCAGGCCTAAACAACCCACTTTAGATCACATCTTGAACTAATTGCAATCAACCACATATAATATGTTAATATAGAAATGTAGCCACCGTTATAGAATTGCAAAAATATGTGCCTTAGATTGCAAAGTGTACAATACAGGAGAGACATTTTCTCAAAGTACAGAACTGAATTGCACAAGTTGGCGTCACTAACTGTCAGTGCAGAGTCTCCTTGACACATTTCCATTTGTTTTGCAATTTGTGACTGGAATCATGCTTTAAAACTAGCTGCACAAGCTAATGTGTGACATCTCTTTGCTTCCAAAGAGAGATAAAAGGGATGTCTGACCTGCATAGCGCCCTCCACTCTAAAATCAGTGTTTTTCTCAACTGCTGTTGATGCATTAATTTACTGTTGACTGAAAAGCTTGGTTATTACTGCGATAACTTATCAGCTAAGGGGGTCTTTAACCTTTTTATTGCAGAATTGTATGATTTCATTTTACTTAAAGTTTTAGTAGAGTTGTGCTGAGGACGTACAGTGTCCTTTTTGGTCTGGCCTGAACCCGTGGCCCCTCCATAACACTGTGATACTGTGTCCAAGGTACTGGCCTCAAAACAAACCTGACTAACAGAGGCTCCACCCCATCACTGTCAGGTTCTCCCAGTGCCAAACATCGCAGGACACCTCCAGACATCTTGTGTCCATGAAGTAACAGTTGAAGTTCTGAGTGGGACCTATAAAATATTAAACAATACTAATTTTAATATCGTGTCTAATCGCTCTATATTGTGTTATTGCAATTAAAGTCTCCTTTATGCCAAACTGTGTTTACAATTTCACAAATTACTAATTACATTAGGGGATTGTCGGAGCTGCCAGAGCCGCAGTTTCAGCTGTCTGCTTTAAAAAATGATTTGGAATGAACAAAGACAATTTGCAGAAGATGAGTCAGCAGACAAAGCTGCAGAATGATAGATGTTTGCACAGAACAACAAGCTGCAGCTCTGGCCTCTGTTGTCAGAGGCTGGTGCGAGAGGAGGATTTTTTCCTTATCTCTGAAAACATAAAATGCTTGTGCGCATTTGCGCTGTCAGAGTTTGAAGATGCCATCTAAAATAGATCTGTACTTATCTATATGTAACACTTTTCAAAAACGTGTAAATAAAATCAAAAGATATGGATGTGGTGGTGGTGGTGGTGGTGGTGGGGGGGGGATCAGGTGCTGCTTATCTTTAAGAGATTTCAGTAGATTTGACTGAGAGACTGAGGGTGAGGAAGTGTATGTGTGTATGCTCATGTCATAGGGAAAGAAATGTATCACATTTACTGTTGTTTAAAGGTTAAAATAAGCTAATATCTGGGTTAGAGTTAAGCTAAGAGTTACTTTTACTGTACCAAGTACTGCTTATGGCTTGAATGAGCATATGTCTCCAGAAAATGAATATAAGCCAATGTAATGTCCTCTGAAAAGATGGAAGCCGTGTGTGTGTGTGTCTGATTTGGCACAGCCTCATAAATCCTTGGGCTGTTCATCTTGTCATCTGAGATTTGGCAGCTTCTCCCTGTTTGTGTATGTATATTTAGATATTAAAATGTGTGTGTATGTGTGCCTCTGTGTGTCTTGATATGTGCTGGTGGTCTAAGTATGCTAATACTCTCTCTTTTTTTTTCTCAATTATGCTTTTGCTCTTTCTCTGTCTCACACAAAAACCCCTGTCTCATGCACTTGTGGTTTTCCCTGCTTGTCTATTATGGCCTAGTTCCTCTCTAATCATGTGACCAGCAGGTAAGAGAGTGGGAGAACTGCAGGTCTAATGATGCCAAAGGGCACTGCAGGCCCTGGGGTGGAATGGGGCGCTGCTCTGCTTTCTTTGGCCTCTTGAGAATCCTCTTGTCGGTAATTACAAAAACTCTGGTGTGTGTGTTTCTCTGTGTTTGATAGGTAGATTTTTGTTTGCACTTCTAACAGAGAATATCCAGGCCCGAGCTGTTCTCCGCTTTTAGTCTAAACCTCCAGTTGTTGTGTATTTGTATATTAAGTGCTTTACATTTGTGAACAAAATGGAACACACTCTGTAGCAATAAAATCCCTGTTGCAGATGTACTTATGTCCTTTTATGGCATTTTGCAGATACTCATCAATTTAAAAAGAGTGGAATTTCTTACTAAAGTGCACTCTGACTGGACTTTTAAAGAACTACAGTTGCTTTGTGAAGGGACTGAATTAAAAAGTGATATCTGAATGTCTTTAGCAGCATTACAAATCCCTCTAGACTCAACAGAGAACACAATCGCATGCTAATTGTAGAGAATGTAAAAATTATTCACTTTTCTCATTACATTACTGAGGGCTGATGGGGCTAACACAGAGGTCCAAAGCCAGCGATTCTCATCTACAATTAGAGTGAGAAATCTTAACATTGTAATTTCATTAGCAAACAGCAGATTAGCTCCACATTAACAGCTACCTGCTTCATTTAGCACTGCAAAGGTTTTGTCTACACAGTGATCCCATAGGCAACTGGATTTTGTATTTGAAATGAAAAAATAAAACCTGCATTATCCAGAGCTGTAAGCTCGGGATAGTAACAGAATACATGCACTGGTCAGTTATAAAAGCTCTCTGCAGAAGATCAGAGTCATTTTAGTATAAATGTTTAGTGTGCTTCCCGAATGCAATGCAACCAATTTAGCAATATAAAATGTATTCTGTTAGGCTGCCTACCCACTCTTCAGCAAAGTCAGACTGTTATTACTTTGTGCCGGTACAGAAATAAAAGATATGTCTCCTTCTAAAACATCTGCTCTGTGACCTCAGCTTTACCGTTAAAGGAGAGCACAGAGGTTGTACTGCAAACTTATTTCCATTCATATAAGGGTCAGGATGAATGTATATCAGAGGTGGAAATGACTAGCAAGCAAGACATATGTTCAGTTGTATCCTTCTGGCTAAATCAGGGTGTCAAACATGCGGCCCCTGGATAACAACTGGCCCTTCTTAATAGTCCAACCTGCCCAACTGTAGGGTTTTGCAAGATCCACTAAGTGCAGATAAAGAGAGCATCATTTTTTAACTTTTCTTTTTACTTTGCATTGGATTGTCTTGTTAAGATTAACTCACAAAATGCTCTCTCAGTTTTTAAATTCATCCAGACCAGAGGTCTCAATGATTGTCTGTTTTTCAACTGTACCCATGGCCTGCCACACCACAGCAAACTAAGACGTTTAAGTCAAGAAGCCATGCGTACAGATTTCTTTAAGTAAAGTTTCTGCAGAACGAGTCAAATGTGAAAAAACTATTAATAACATACAGTTCTGTGCAAAAATGTTGAGTGACCCTTTACATCTTTTATTTTTTTCTAGGGAAATAGGACATATTTTTATTCAAACATGTGCAAACAAACAAGTAAACACAGCAAAAACAGAGTTTGTACAATTCTAGTTTTGAAAGGCCATTTGGCATGTACACCTTTATTCTTCAACACAGACTGGGCTCTCTTAGCCACACTTTCTTGTAATTTCTGGCACATTTTAATAATAATTCTCAAGGCTTCCTAAAGGACATTGGATGTTTTCTGCCTTTGTTTTGTTCTCTGTCGAGATGATTGCACGCGGCTTCAATAATACTGACTGATCATGACTGATAGCGCTCTATTCGGTGTTTTTCTATCCAGGTATGCTTTTACTGCATCTGCACTATGTTTAGGATCACTGTCATGCTGAAAAATGATCCTTTTCAGCTTTTACCGTATGGTGGATCAAAATCAGACTGTGAATTTCTGTGTTCATAATTCCATCAATTTGGACAATTTCCGACAGACGGATGTTGAAAATTACTGTTGTAATTCTCTGGCACCTTATGTACATATTGACCATAACTTGAACAAAAAATGTAAAATTTGAATTGTTCACTCTATAAAAGCTGTTGCCAATGATTTTTTGTCCTGTTCTTGTGTAATTTGGAATTTGTCCTCGTTTCCCTTCCTTACCGATGGTTTCTTGACCATTTCTGATGAGGTTTCAGTGAAAAATAGATGGATCAACTGAGGGAACAGATACATTTCTCATGTAGGTCTCTGCTAGATTTTTTCCAATTATTTCTTTCTGATACTGTTGATCTGCTGTAGATAGATTTTTAGACGTGTCACTTCTTTGTCCTCTGCTTGTCCAAAGTTTCCTGCTTTTATGTTTGTTTGTTTTTAATTGTGGTCTACACACCATGCAGAGATATGCCAAGTTTTCAGGTAATAGCTCTACGAGAATCACCTTGTTGGTGTAAAAGTACTATTTCATGTCTGTCAAACTGTGTTATCTGTAAATTTGTTGTAAATTTAACTAAAAAAATAGGAATAAATGATACAAATGATTGCAACATGCTGGTAATGAAGTGATTACAGATACAATTTAAAAGTAATTCTTTGCAAAGTTTTCTCTTTTTATGCTTGAAGGATTCATAATTAATAAACAAAATAGTAAACAAAACAAAATAAACAACATACCTCTGAAATTGCCAGGTACAAAAGTGACAACATGAGTGAAAAAGCAAAGAGAAAACTTCGAAAGAATATCACAACTGCTGCTCAAGAGCACTTTAAAAATCATTAGAAAGTCTGGCTCCTTGGATACAAAACATAAAGAAATGATGGCTCAAGTCATGTACCGTACTGTAATTGTCAAGTCTTTTTGTCATTAACACTTCTCATACTTTTCATCTATTGCTGTGTAAACAGATATATAATTAAATTCGATTTTTTTTTGTCAAACGGTACTTGAAATTGTTTACACTAAAGAATGAAACATTTTTTATTATATCGGTAGGTTATTATGCAGCAGTTTTAGTCTGGCAAGGCAGAAGACCTAACCCCTCCCCTGGGCTAAATAGTCAATAGCAGGGATTATTCAATAAAAAAATAAATACATTAAAAAAAACTCTTTTGCTCACAGTTCTCCTGAAAATAGCCGTGACAAAAAGAGTAAAGCGAGGGTGTTCAGGTGCTCTCGTTTGGTTGCTCTTCAGTTTGCTGTCATGCTAATGGGAAGCATCTCTCCATATTAAGTGCGCCCTTGATCTTGTCGTCCTTCCACCAGTGTGTTTCTGAATCACATTATAATTACACACAAACATGTACACACACGTGCATTTTAAGCTCACAAATCCACGCACGTGCACAAACAACAACACGCACACACGCCCATTCACCCAGCCTTGTTTTATGTTATCCAAAGTCCAATCACCTCATTCACTCAAACTCTATCGGATCCACTCGCTTATCATTTCCCCATTCTTTCCACATTACGTCGCTGGCTCATGGTCTCTCTTTTATGATGAAGCTACTAAGCAGACAATGACAGAGGAAATGAAAAAATTAGTTTAGACACAACCCTCATTATTTCCACTCACAGCACCAATTGCAGAAAAACCTTCTTTTTCCTAACACCATTTAGGGCTGAATCCCAGAAATAACAAGTGATTGATGTCTCTCGCTCTCTCTCTCTCTAAACCCTCCACTCGCCAATTTCCTTTCCACGAGCTCTCTTTCATGTTCTTGGAACATCCGCCACACATGAAAAGACCACATGAATATTAAAGGAAGAGAGGTAACCTTCAGCAAGCGGGTGAAGTTCTCTGTAGTCACAGTGAGTGACACAAACTAACCTCCAAGTGTTCGCTCAAAAGCTTGCTTCCCACGTGCCTTTGATCTTCTTGTTGCAGAATCAATACTGTGTTTAGAGACACACATGGATGCGTACTGACAAGCACGTGCACACCGTCACAAATGAGGACACACAGAAGCGCCGGCATTCACACATAATCGATTGGCGCATTCAATTTCAGTGTTTTGATTGGCTCTCTCGAAGAAGTGAAGAAGTGAATGTAGGAAAAAACAGTGCTCTTCAATCTGAAGGTAGCTCTCTCTCTTCACACCTATAACAGACAGACATCAGTTGCCACCATCTGCGATCGTGGCTCAAGAGTTGGGAGTTCGCCTTGTAATTGGAAGGTTGCTGGTTCGAGCCCCGGCTTGGACAGTCTCGGTCGTTGTGTCCTTGGGCGAGACACTTCACCCGTTGCCTACTGGGGGTGGTCAGAGGGCCCGGTGGCGCCAGTGTCCGGCAGCCTCGCCTCTGTCAGTGCGCCCCAGGGCAGCTGTGGCTACAACGTAGCTTGCCATCACCAGTGTGTGAATGTGTGTGTGAATGGGTGGATGACTGGATGTGTAAAGTGCTTTGGGGTCCTTAGGGACTAGTAAAGCGCTATATAAATACAGGCCATTTACCATTTACCATGCTTTGTGTTTGTGTGTGCAAAGTGGGTGCATGACGCTCCCTGACAATGTGACATAGAGATGGTATCACTGCTAACCCACTCTTCTGCTTGTTGTTTTTCTGGCACCACATGAAAAGGATAGATAGCTTGGTCTTTGATTGGCTGTTCATACCAAGGTGAAGTTGTCCCTGAACATCTACCCTGTTCTGCTCTGTTCATGTTTCAGTCTCTGCAACTAAAAGCAGCAGCCTGTGCTTCAGTATGCTGTCCATCCATCCATCCATCCATCACTTGATTTTACAGCTGTGCGAAGGTTAAACACCTAGACTCAAATTTAATTTGTGTTTGATGGCACGCACAGTAAAAGAGGAAGCAGTTTATTATGAACACCTGGATATGTGTACATGCTGCATGTATGTTTGCTCAAGCTGATGGCAGATGGTGCGGCAAAGAAGATAGATCTAATGAAATATGAACGAAGACCTGTACAACAAGATTTAGAGATTTTTTTCCCCTCACTTTCACTCAATTTCCTACAACACCCTAATGAGTGGATAAGTATTGGAGATTTCGTTTTGTTAGAACAGAAAATGTGTGACGTCAAACCCAAACCAAATGTAGACCTTTGCCCGCAGTTCAAGATCAACAAGGGCAAGGGTAATTTTGTCTTGTTCCTGGTCTCATTTGAACCTGTGCAAATTTGTGTGTGTGTGTGTGTGTGTGTGTGTGTGTGTGTGTGTGTGTGTGTGTGTGTGTGTGTGTGTGTGTGTGAGAGAGTGAGAGCGAGAGAGAGAGTGAACTCACACCTGCTTGATGTTGCTAATCTGCGCTTTATAAATTAGTATTAATGAATCTTGCTGCATCTTATTATTTCTGTCTCTTTCAGATGAATTCAGAGAGACATTATTAGTGAACATGAAACAAAATATAAAGCACATAACAGGAAAGACAGAAAATCAATATTTATGACCTATAATGACCATGGCCATGGATGATCAGCCTTCAGACTTCAGCACAAAAATATGGATGTCATGTCTGATATTTAGAGAGCTTTAGCCATTTGTTGATACCATGCAAACTGCTTGCAGAGTGAGCAGCAGCTAGCACAGTTTAGTGTACACCTAGTACTCTGAGACAGAGCTTCTCGAAATCTCGATGACCGAGTGCCAATTTGGGACCACAGCATGTAACTGAGCTCTTTACAGGAAAAATTCTCACACTACAGTCAAAGATTGTAACGTGTCTGTGCAGTCTTTGGCCGTTTATGTTGCTACCTGATATTTCTGTGCTAGTGTAAATGTTTTGTAAGCATTACTGAGGTGGTTACTTCTTTCCTTGGTTCCTACTGTATTTATCAAAGTCAGGAGGGTTTGTTCTGGGACAGCACAATGGTGCAGTGGTCACCTCACAGTAAGAAGGTTGTGGGTTTGTGAGGTTGCATGCATTCCCTGTGTGTACCCCAGCTTTCTCTCACAGTCCTAAAATTAGGTGAAACTGTGATTCTAAATTGGCTGCAGGTCTGACTGTAAAAGTAAATGGTTGTCTATGTCTCTGTGTTGCTTGTGTTATAGACTGGTCACATGTCCAGGGTGAACCCTGTATGTGTATCGTACAGCCAGGGATAGGCTACAGCCCTCCCTGCAGCCCTGAGTTAAGCAGTTGGGAAAATGGATGGTTTGCGCTATAATGACTCAATTAGAAAAGTTGAAATTTATGAAAAGTGCTTCCTTAGTGTTGTTGGGCACTGCTGCATCATGGTATGTCATGGATTGTGGAGGAATGAAATGTACAGCAATGCTTCTTTCCTTGTTGTGCCTGAGAGCCCCATAAAATGTTACCAGTGGCCACTATGGGCCAGAAAACTGCACTTCAGGAAATCTGGCCCTGAAAAATCAGCAAAGAAAGTACTACAGAGCTATCCATCCATCTTTCCACTTCGCCAATTCATAGCTGGAGCCTACCTGTGCTGTCATATTGCAAAAGCTGGAGTACATCTTGGACAGTATATCGCAGGGCTATTTCAAGAGATGCCACGTTCAATTCATGTGCTGCACTAGTAAAAAATGAGAGAAGTCTATAAATGTAAATTGGAAAACAGGTCGATGAAATATTGCCCATTTTTCCAGTTACTTATGCTTAGCTTTGTGTGGTAGCAAGGATCCCAGCTGATGGTCCTTCTTCACCTTGGTCAGACTGTTAGGATATCACAAGGCTAAATCGATAGATGCACCCACACGGGCACAGGGAGAGTGTGCAGTCTCCACACAGAGACACCAGTCAACCAGCAGTTTTGTACCCACAACGTGATGAACCTGCTAATCACTGCAGCATAGTGATGTGAATTTTGCACCTGCACTCAACATTTAAAAAGTCTTTTTTTTAAATATTTTCACTGCCCATAATTGTACTGTCATAATTCACTTGTTGTTCTACTCAGTCTTGTTTTAAGCCAGCAGCTGTTTCCATTAGTCAACATAAGAAAAATTCACTGTACTAAATGTTTCAGCACCAAACAACAGGTTAGAAAACAGCTGGTGTTAGTGAAGCATTTAGCAGAAATTTCCCTCTGGACTTGACCAAAATAGAGCTTCAACAAGAGAAAATATTGGACTTCATTCATCAGGTGGACAAACACATGAATGTTATAGTTGCGCCTCAGTTTCTCTATTTGTACATTAATGACTTTTCTCACACCACCATTACGTTCATGACAACCTAAATTGAAAGACAGACTTATCTTCTTTCTACTTTGTTATCTTTGGTCTTCTTTAGATTCATTTCTCTCTAAATGATGATGTCTGCTTTACAGCTGCTCTCTAGCCCAGTGGAAAAGCCCCAAACCATCAATCCAAGATCCAGGCAGCCCCATCGCAGTGGCAATGAAATGAGAATCTATGTTGTGACAAAGCTGACCTCCTTTTCCTTGTCTCGAGAGATTTTGCCAGTAGGAGGTGAGAAGAGAGGATGGGGGAGAAGGGAAAAGGGAAAAGGGAAAAGGCAACTGTCAACGAAAAACTGAGAAAATTGGGTTGGTGGAGGCACAGATGAGGTAAGGCAGTTAAATGAAATCTGCAGAAGCACTGGAATGTAATGGGGAGGGGGAGGAAACTTGCAGGAATGTAAAAAGGAAGAGGCCAGGAGGTGGAAAAGTATGGGGGAAAGAGAGGGAGATTAAAGGAGAAGAGAGGTCAACGAAATAAGGGTAAGTTACTGCCAACAGGAGTTGGAGTGCTATCCTTTTCTCTTGTTTCATCCTCCTTGTGCCTCTAGCAGGAGTTGATTTACTGCCCACTACCGAATGAAGATACCCTCCACGGTCATCTGCCTCCATCTCCCCAGTTTACTGCTCCTTCCCAGAGGTGATATTAACACCTGAGGAAACACAGTGCTCCTTTTCCCCTGCTGTAGCAGGGACTTTATGGAGCCCCGCACTGGCAGAGAGAAAGAGCATTACTCAGGCAAAAGTGTGTGGTGCTATAATAGTTGCAAAATATCTCTGCTTTGCAATAGCGACACTCCACAGAGTTGTAATGGCCCTTCAGCAGAACTTGAATGGAACAAAACAGCCTTTTGTTGTAATGCTGCACTAAACTCAGTGGCAGTCTGACTCTAAAATCTGGAATAATATTGTCACAGAAATTAGTGCTATCTCTAATTTTGTCCCAAAGAACACATGGGTAAGAAAGCCAGCACACATAGAAGGTCCTTCTGACTCCTGTGTGTGCTTGTGTACTCTCACCTCTCTGATCTCTCTTCTCACCACCTCGTGTTACTCCTTCCCTGTTTCATTTTTGCTCCCTTACTTCCCTTTCCTCTTCTCTCCCATCTTCACCTCTCTCCCTCCATGACCTTTCTTTCACCTTAAATCCATATAATCAGTTTTGCTGCCTCTCTTTGCCACTTCTCCTTCCCTTCACTGTCCCCACGCCACTCTTCCATCCTCTCGTCCATGCTCCGCTGTGATGTTTCATTTACTTTAATCTAATTTGATGTTATTTAATTTAGAGCGCAGTGACTTGTGATGGCTCAGCAGGGATTCGGGGGTGTAGCTGCACTGTTGCACTATTATGTGTGTCTGTGTGTCTCTGCATGTGTACAGTCACACATATGCATACGTTCACAAGTCTGCAGTGTGCACACATGCACGGATGTGCCCTTCGGCAGAGCAGAAATGTTTAATTTTTGCAGCCTGTGTTTGTCTCTGAGAAAACAAACGAACTTACAATCATGCCAAGATGGTCATCATTTATTTACATGGTTGAGTAAGATTTAGGAGACAGTGGGGAGAATGAGAATGAAAAGATGATGTGGGTAATGTTTAGACAGCCATACTTACAAATAAATGAGGGGTGCAGGAGGAGAAATACATGGTGAGAAGAAGGGGAAGAAGACAACGAGTGACCTTGGGGAGGACAGATAAATAGACGTATTGTGATTTATATGACTTCATGCATTATTGACAAGGAAAGTATTAGCTGCAGGGAACATTTTTCACTTGCAATAATCTCCAGACTGTTATGACATGCTGCTATAGACGCCGACTATCAAGACAGAAGTGTATTGAACATTAAAAATTCAAGCCAGTGGACATACTCCAAGCTACAGAGGACAGATCACAATGTATGAGATAAAGTAAAATCTGGTTTCTGCATTACTATCTTTGATATGTATCTGTTGGAATAAGGTGCCTTTGGCACAAAGCTGCTACGAGAGGAATAAAGTTACAAATTGATTGTAACTACAGATATTTTTCAGATATCTTCAGTACAATACAGCATGCCGGTGAACACAAATAATGAAGTAATGTTGGACATTTGTTTCTTTTTTTATGTTATATACTGTGATAATACTCTTGATTTGTGAATTCAGGTGTTTTCAGCCACATTGCCACAGGTGTGTAAAAACAGCTTAGGCACAAAGTGGGAGACCACATAAAGTTACAGAGCAGACTATGTGTTGAGGCACGTCGTGTATAAATGTAATCAGTCCTCTGCTGATTCAGTACTCTCCAAGTTCCAAACATCCTCTGTTATTAACATCTGCACAAAAATCATGGAAAGTCATGGAAGCCTGGAAACCCACGTTTCATGGTGTGGATTTCTATGGCTGATCAGCTCCTGCAGGTGTGTAGTGTGCGTGACCAATACTTTTGTACATATACTGTATGACTAGAAATATTCTCTTACATATTCATTTGCTAATTGAATAGAGTGAATTGTTTCCTGATGTAGTTACTTGTCATAATAAAGAATGCAAATGTAAGTAAGCAATACAAATACAGGAAAATATGAAATCCAATTTCAGAGTGTGTTTTTATGTCCACAATTGACACTTTGCTTTTTTGCTTCACCATTGTGTATTCTGTATTGTTTGTTTACCTAGAAAGTCTCAAAGCTTTGAGCTCAGATGAACTTGTAATCCTGTTAGTTTTATCCCTCAGACGTTCTCAGAGAGCAGCAGGGATGCCAGCAGCATTACCATATCATGAATTAAAAGTAATTTAATCGTGTTTTAATTAAACCTCATTTGGGTCTGTTGCCAGCGTGTGTGGGTGTGTGTATGTGCATGTGTCTTTGTTTAAGTGGAAGATGGGTTTTTTAAAAATGACTGTCTACAGACTTGAGCCTTCTCTCTATATCGCTCTCTCTTTCTGTGTGTGTTTGTGTGCGTGCGCACATGCGTGTGTGTGCTTTACATAGTGTGATGGGTTTTTTCTGTCTTTTTAGGGGAACTCTTCTTGTTAGTTTGTGATGATGCTCACACAGAAAGAGGGTACTTTTCTCTCTTTATGTCATTTTAATTTTTTTTGCACTTTTTGGATATAACTTGCACCTGATTCAAACTCAAACCATTTGGAACTTGACAGGGATGAGAAGAAAACTGCTGCTGCTGCTGCTGCTGGATTCGGATGTCTGAAGGGATGATGGACTGGCAGCTGCCTGGCTCAGAAGAGAAAACAGACTAGAACAGCTTAAACCTACCAAGGTGTGAGATTTATTCATGCCGTGTGTGTGTGGGTGTGTGTCTGCTGAGGTTCAGCTGATATGGGTTTTTTGGATTTTCTGATATTTTTTCGAACTAAAGTTTCCTGCAGCTGGTGCATTACATTTGAGCATTTCATGGTGAAAAGGACATGCACTATATATATATATATATATATATATATATATACACACATATATACACACACACACACACACACACACACACACACACACACACACACACACACACACACACATATATATGAACCTTTGGAGGTAGCATTTAGCAGCCAGGGGCACTGAAACACTGAAAGTTCCTCTCGAACACATTAAATATGTAACTGTTCCAGGATTTAGCAGCCTCTATTGAATGCTCAGGAAATCTCTGGGATAAAATGAGTTTTTAATCTGCTGAAACATTACTAGGTAATTAAACGAAGGAATGAGATCTGCAGAGAACATAAGAGATGGATCTTTGCATCAACATATCCACAATAATAAACACTGACTGTCAGTGTAGCAGGGTGATTTAAATGCTCCGTTATTGTGCGAGCTTTCATGCTTGTTAGTGTTTGTGTGCCGCTCATGTGCATCACTAAGTGTATCCAGCTATTTCAAGCAGATGATGAGTCACCAGTGGTAATCTCCAAATGACAGTGGGTTACATTTTGAGGGTATATCCATCATGTTTGTGGGAAGTACCTGCAGGTGATCAAGGTAGTCCCTGTGCACAGTTAACTCGTTAGCTGTCCTACCAACTCTGACTTTGCCAGCCGCTGCTCTAAAAGGGGCAGTAATTTCTAATTTTATGGTCTTGTGGGCAGCGGGGGCAACAAGCTATGTTAAAGTTACCGTGACTAATGTCATTACAGGCTGTCAGACAGACTTTGCTTTAGATGTGTAGCTCACAGCTTACAAACAGGGAGCAGGTAAAGCTTCATTGACTTTCCCAAAGGCACTCTCTGTCCCATTACAATTCAAACTGTGTTTTCATTTGTGCAAATACACCACTTTTAGAGTGGAAAAAGTTTTAGATTAGATATGCCTAATAATGAAAGCATGCAAGCTAAACCAAGTTCATTTTGAGTGTGGCACTGATACACACTGTTACACCCTAATTCAATTTGCAAAGGAAATGGAGGATTTATCACTGAAAATAAATTGTGGAAACAGTGGATGGTTCTGGAAATATATCTTAATTTTATATGCACTACTTGTATATGCGCTAATCAGCCACTTTATTTGGTACAACTGATTGACTGTTTGCTAACACAACTATGTAATACGCCAACCGCATTGCAGCACCTTAGTGCATTTAGGGATATAGATACTGATCCACTGGAATTTTCCCAAATAACCACAGTATTTGCAGAGAATTGTCCAAAAAGAGAAAATATCCAGCAAAGAGCAGTTTCCACTGTGACAGTGCCTCCTTCATGTCAGAGGTCAGAGGAGAAGGACCAGAGTGCTTTCAGATGATGGGAAGGTACCGGCTGATTACAATAAATAACTACTTGTTACAACCAATATGCAGCAGAGCATATTTAAACTCACCAGGCATCAAACCTTGAAGCAGTGGTGTGATGAGTCAGAATCTGGTGTAAACAGCATGAATGTGAGTTTAAAATACACATAATTATCTGAAAAAATGTGTTAGCCCTGTGACAAACTGGTGACCTGTCCAGGGTGTACCCTGCTTCGTGCCCTAGGATAGCTGCGATAGGCAGCTCGACTCTGACCCTGATAAGGATAAGAAGAAGAGAATGGATGGATTACTTTAAAACTATTCAGATGTAAGTGGCATTAAAGTTGTATTCAGATTTTTTTTCATGTGCAGTGGTGATTGAAGTTTTTTATTTTATTTGTGCAGAGCTACATGTCTCATGATGTTAGTTATCTTTCTCTTTTTTTTATTTTTCAGTGTCACATCTGTCAGCAGCTGGCCCTCCACCCCCATTCTCCATCACACATGCTTGCACACACTCTTTCCTCCAAAGGTCTAGATGTGAAATCCCATAAGCGTTGTATTATTCACGTGGTGTTGCAGATGTAACCTTCTGAGAGGGAACTTTACGTTTTGCCCCGGGGCTTTTGAGCTTATTACTTTTTATAGAAAGCATATTTATTTGTGTTTAGGAAACAGTTTGAGGCAGAGTTTTATAAGAACACTCAATGGGCAGGCTTATTGTTGGCTGTCTGACCTTTCAGCCGTACCGTTATGTGTAGTATATTTATGTCTGTTCCATTTCAGGCATCCAGCTGTTTACCACAGATTTCTTGTGATCTCTTCCTCACTTACACACTTTGTCCCTTTGTTCAACCTGTATGTATTCATGTATGCAAACACATATGGTAGAGCCAAAAAGGCACTATATCACTGATTTTTGAGTATCTCCTCATAATGTTCCCGATCCTGGGTACATAGGTGAAAGTGAATTACCCCGCATAGGGAGTTTAAATTTAATTTTCGATGATGCCCACGGTGCTAAACTCTAGCTGACAGGATAAATTTTTTCCCCATGGAAGGTCATCATTGCTTCAGGACTTCAAATAAGCATGGCAGGGAGGTGGAGTGGAATGGATGATGACAATATTTAAATGCAAATGAAAATGAGGTTGGATTTGGTGAGATGACGCACGTATTATCGAGCAGGGTAGTGATCTGAAACTGTAATCTGGTTTCTCAGGTTTCCACTGCATGAGGGAGCAGGAAACAAGATTAAGGCCCAGTTCCTCAGCCAGCTGCAAGTTTACTAAGTAGACAGAGTTTATGTAAAAAGTATTTCAAGTACCACCCAGATATAGAATATGGTGTCTTATACACTTTTGCACAGCAGTAAAAAAAACAAAACATAAGGTCACAGTTCATTTTCAATTATTTCTCTACTGAAATTACAAACGTTGTTGTCCTTCAAGACAGTCCTTTCATTCTCATAACGACACAACTGTGGAGGAGGCTATTAAAGCAGTACATTATCATCACCTTTCACTCTGGTGGAGGAAATAAACTGCCATATCTGAACGTGGACTTTGAAATGCTAATGTTCTTGCTAGGAGGCTGATGTACTATGACCTCAACAGAGACTCTTTCAGTCTGTATACTTAATCTGGCCTGTTTCACTTAACGATCTGCTCCTGCATAATTCTGTTTCCCTGTTTAACTTGAAACACTTGATACTGTTATTTTACTTACATGCCAAATATGTTTTGACTTGATTTGAGTCTTAGGGGCATCTTGATGGCAGGTCAGAGTTTCAATTCTGACCTTTCTGTTTCATTGCATGTCTTTCTGTATAATTTGTTGGCACTCTCTGCTGTCAACAATCTAAATGTGTGAAGTCTGTCTCTCCGGGCTATGATTTGGTCATGGTCCCATTTATGTAGTGATTAAAGCTCAGGAGGCCAAAAGCGTGCCTCTATTACCGAGCAATAAATGGTGTGTGAGAGCAAAACATGTCCGTGGTAGAAGATGCAATTTTATATGGTGCAGTTTGCTGATGCTGATGGTTGAACATCAGGGAGGTTAGTAAACTTAACAAGCTCCTTACACAGCAAAATCTCCAGTGTTAAATTAACACTAGAGAGTGTCTATATGGGTCCACACCTCTGAGTGTTAAATACAACACTGTTGAGTGTTAAATTAACACTTTTGACAGTGTTATATGTTTAAAAGTAACCTAGTCAGTTTTGAAGATTAACAAAGACTAACACTGAGCAGTGCTGGTTTTCTAACACTGGAATATTTCTAACATTTTGAGTTATTTTCCAGTGTTAGAAAATCAGCACTGCTCAGTGTTAGTCTTTGTTAATCTTCAAAACTGACTAGGTTACTTTTAAACATATAACACTGTCAAAAGTGTTAATTTAACACTCAACAGTGTTGTATTTAACACTCAGAGGTGTGGACCCATATAGACACTCTCTAGTGTTAATTTAACACTGGAGATTTTGCTGTGTAGGGTTGCCAGTTCTGTCCTAAGCTCCATGGACACTCTGGGTGCAGCGGTGGAGAGAAGGACTTTGTCCAAACTAGGAGCTATAATTGACAACCCCTCAGGAGGAGTGTGTTCAGCAGGATGATCCTCCAGCTGAGATACAGGACAGCAGAACCGAGTGCCGGGATGCAGCTTCTGTCTGCTATATAACCATGTAATTCCTAAATAGTTAATGCAGCACTTTTGTTAAACCCTTTGAATTAAAACTGAAATTCTGCAGTTTAATCACATCTTGAATATTTGATTTAAGCCCCTCTTTGGTGGTATACTGAAGAAAATTAATTCAATTAAGTGTTATTTCTAGGGCTGGGTATCGTCACTGATTTCTAGAATCGATTCAATTCCGATTCACAAGGTCCCGAATCGATTCGATCCACGATTTGATTTAATTCGATTCGATTCGATTCGATTCGATTTGAATCTGGGAAATTCTGACAGTCAGAAATATTATAATTCAGATCAGTAGATTTACATATTTTTGTATCTGTAAAAAGGAAGCTGACACACGCAAGACTTTATCAAAGGTGTAAGCGTCACAGCAGATGCCTTTGTGTCAAAGTAGCTGAGGATAAAACAGAAAAACATGAAGGTGATTTTCCTGGCCTGGGATTTTATAAAAATATTCTGCAGTACATCAAAAACGAAAGAAAACCATTAATCAACACATGAACATTGCCTCTGAAGTTACAGAGGTTTTACTAGAGACACGGCTAACCGTTTTGCATTTTGCGTAATTTTAAAAAGTTTAAATTTGCTCAGAAGCCTATTGAACCTATTGAGAAATTAGGTTTTCTTTTCGGAAGTATATAAAACGGAAAAAAAAAACGTCGGCCGACAGCGCTGTGGTAGACTTGTGCGTAATAAACAAGCGAATAATGAAGAAAACAGATTTTTAGACGGGAAACTGTTGTTGAAGTACAGAGAGAGAGAGAGAGAGAGAGAGCTGTGCATCATGGTTGAAGCAAAACAGCAAAAGTCAGAGTGAATCCATGACGATGTTTATGTGAAGCTTAGTTTGGATCTTCTTTTGCTGCTGGTTCGGTCAATATTGTTTGGAGAGACATCAAACTAACAGCTTTAGAATCAGCGCATAAAGGGCGTGAACACAAAGCGCGGACCTGCCGACAGATCAGAATCAGCAAGCTGTCGGCTTTCAGCCCCGACTGTGAGAAAGGCGACATCTAACTGATTCTGATCCGCGGGTCGCGCTGTGTGTCTAAGTCTTTGTGCAGAATCCATGTTCCTGCTCTCATTTACTGTCTTAGCTGTTTGGTGGTTGTTGAAATTTTGTGAGATGTCACCAGAGATTCTGGCATTTCGGGCAAAATAAATTTATATTAAAAAATCGATTCAGGATTTTAATGAATCGATTTTACGTTATCCAAGCCAGAATCGATTTTAATCAATAAATCGATTATAAAAACCCACCCCTAGTTATTCCTATAGTGCCAAATCATAACAGCAAGGTGCTTTATAAAGTAAAAGACCCAATAATACAGAGAAAACCACAACAATCAAGCACTGTGAGCAAGCACTTGGCAACAGTGGGAAGGAAAAAACTCCCTTTTAACAGGAAGAAAGCTCAGGGAGGGGCAGTCATCTGTTGTTGGGGGTGAGGGGAGGGAGACAAGACATTCAGTCAGCAGGGAAATGCAAAAGCATGAATGAGGATGCTGAAAATAATTCAGATTGTTAGACTCAACGTGGAAACCAGTTATGAAGCAAACATAAAAAAGAACTGCTGACATTTGAGTTCTCAATACTGAAGAAAACCACAGTGAGTTCAACATAAAATTCAGATTATGACCAGACACCATCTGCACAGCTGGGTCAAGTGGATATTAAGGACGGATGGACAGATGGACTCCAGAAATATGGCAATGATGAAAGAAGGGACTGGACAGAATCCAGTAGTGGGCTGAATTTGAGTTTTCAATTCTGAAATTTTATATTTAGAATTTTGTATTTAGGAATCCCTGCTGTAACAGTTCAATAGTGGCAGAAAAAGGCCAAAGTTCTAACTTGTAAAGAAGAGGCACGGACTACATTGTAGACCTTTTACACCACATTCATCTAAAAATGGAATTAGGTAATATATATTTTAAAGAGCTCTCAGTTCTGCACTATATTTGAGATACTTGTAATACATGCAGGCTACATGGAGAAAAGGGAAAAAAAACAATACCAGTGTTTGGTTGATAATTTTGTTGGATAAAGATATATTTTTTTGTACTTTTGCTTCTGGATGCTGTTACAGTTCTTTTAAAATTAAACAGTCATGGTTAATTAATATGCAGATGTTGTCCACGTTTCAGCTGAGATTCAAGGGGTTTTACAAAAAAATTCTAGTAAATGTTTACTCACTGGAGATATAATCAGCCCATTTTCAAAGGCTTAAAGTTAATTGGGCTACTGACTGTCCAGCTATTTTGTGGCCAGGTAAGGGCTGTCCACTTGTTATTTAATGAGAAAAGAAGCAGACATGATATAAGAATCAGAATCAGCATATTTTATTAATCTCTGAGAAAATTAGTTAGTCGCATCTGAAAAAGTGTTGAAATGTGTTTTATGGTTTTTACTGTATTGATAAAAATGAGGGCCAAACAAAGAGCTTGTAAGTTAGTGAGGTTGCCAATATAAATAGATAAATAGATAAACCTTTCAGAGAGATACTAAAAAATGTAGAAGAGGCCAAATCAACAATCAATGGAACCTGGCCAGCTTAGCAACATCTAAAGACCCAAAAGGTCTAAAAAAGAAGAAAAGTGCATAATGACAGAATTATTTCTATAGTTAAGAAAAACAACAACGCAACATCTGTCTTTGGACAAATGAAACCAAGATGAACTTGAACCAGAATGATGGGAATAAAGGAGTAGGAGAGAAACAGCTTATGGTCTTAAATTAATTAAACATACAACATTATATGTCTAACATAGTGGAGGTAGCATTATGGAAAAGGTATGTATGGCTGCCAGTGGAATCAGGTCACTAGTGTTTATTGATAATGTGACTGCTGATAGAGGAAGCAGGATGAATTCTAAAGTGTGCAGGGCTATACTCTCTGCACAGATTCAGCCAAATGTTGCAAAACTGATCAGTGTTTCAGTGCAAATGGATAATGACCCAAGGATGCTCCAAAAGCAACCCAAACGTTTGTCCAGATCAAAGAAATAGGATATTTTTGAGATCATGTGACCAAGAGCATGCTTTTCCAGCACAGAGGCCTACAAGCAAGCAGCAACTGAAGGTTGCATTAAAAGCCTGGAAGAGAACCTCAACAGGGGAGACGCAGCATTCGGTGATCCATTTGTTCTAAACTTCAGGCAGTCACTGATTTTCATCCAAGTGTTAAAAATCAATCATTATTTATTTAAAAATATAAAAAATACAACTGCAGGTCAAAGCTCTATCATGCACAGAAGAAGCCAAATGAGAGCATGCAGCTATCTTAAAGCGAATCTAAAATCAGCTGATCAAAAGTAGACAAGTGTTTTGTGGTAAGATTAATCAAAATTTGTAATTTATCATTTCTTTTTAGAACTCGTGGAAAAAGCATTCTCCAGACTAAAGAGGATAAGGACCACTTGCCTTGTTATCAGCGCTCAGGTGAAAAGCCTGCATCTTTGATGGAATAGGGGTACATTAGTACCTATTGTATTGGCAACTTGCACATCTGGAAACGCTCCATCCATGCATAAAGGAATATACAGGTTTTAGAGCAACTAATGCTGCCATCCAGAAGACATTTTCTTCTAAGGGAAGGCCTTCGATACATTAGTAAGATAATGCTAAACTGCATACTGCAGCTATTACAAAACCATGACTTTCCAGTGGAAAAGTCGGATGCTTAACTGGTTTGCCTGCAGTCCAGACCATTCAGCAATTAAAAACATCTGGTGCATCATGAAATGAAAAATACAACAAAGAAGACTCAGTACTGTTCAGCAGTTAGAATCCTGTGTCAGACAGGAGTGGGACAATATTCCTCTTCCAAAAGTCCCGCAGCTGCTTATTTTTTCAGTATTCCAGACACACTCAGGATCACCTTCACTTCTCAGGGCATGTTGATAAACCTGCAGGTGCAGAAAGAAAAACAGAGGAGAAGGTTTAAATTTTGTTTTGCAGTTTAACCAGTGTTCTTAGTTGGTTCGCTAATCTTAAGTTAATGTTCCTTGTTTTTCTTTTACAGCTTCACTAACATATCCTGAAAAAAGGGGACTGGCCATCTCTTGGATTTATGTAGGCATCTTGCGTGTATTTAACACAATTGCCTCATGCTTTAAAGTTCAGTGTAACTATAGAAATTACATGATATGCAGAGAGGGTATATTAAGTTGTTCATATCTTGTTCGAGTGAAGTACGACAATAATATAGCAATGTTAAATCTCGCGACACCGCACGTGATTTTGTCTCGCGCCCTTTGGATTGTGGTTTGAGGAAGGCGTCCATCTCGAGTCTCAAGTCGAGCAGCCGCCTCTGCTTTTTTTGGTATACCAAAAAAAGGAAATTGGGTACTTGTTTCATTTACAAAAGTCTAACTTGTAATTTGAACAAAATAATTTCATGTTTCTATGGTGAACGCAATTAAATCATGTAGGGTCTTAATGAAATTCAGCAACTTAATTTGTTCTTGTTGAGATGACATGATAGAATCTAGTAAGAGTGGTTAGTAGCTGGACTCATGAAATTCACAAGATCACATAAGATTTCAAACTGCAGGAAAATCACTGGAGTTATAAGAGGCAGACAACTATACACACACCATCCTAGCTGCTATCTGCATCAAGCCTTGTAATCATAGCTTTCTTACTGTTGTTAAGCCTGGATTGGTGGCGTGGTGGTTAGTGCTGTTGCCTCACAGCAAGGAGGTCCTGGGTTCAAATCTACAATCTAACTAGCTTGCAGTTGCTTCTCTCTGGGGATTCTTGTTTCCTCCCACAGTTAGAAGTCCTGTACTCATTAGAGTTAGGTTAATTGGTCATTCTAAACTACCCATGTATGTGTGAGTGCAAATGGTTGTTTGTCTCTATGTGATAGACTGGTGAGCTTTCCAGGGTGGACCCTGCCTCTTAACCTATCACTTTGGGGTTATGCCCCTGCAACCCAGATAAAGATATGGAAGTTGTTGTAAATCCATTCAATTTTTTATGTTAACTAGACTTTGTTGATGTAATATGAAGACAACATGTAGTATTTAAGTGACCAAGTAGTACTGGTTATTGAATAGTGTTGGAATAAAAATGACAAAATTGTGAAGGATTAATATATTCCAAGAGCTCAACTTACAGTGGGGCAAAAAAGTATTTAGTCAGCCACCGATTGTGCAAGTTCCCCCACCTAAAATGATGACAGAGGTCAGTAATTTGCACCAGAGGTACACTTCAACTGTGAGAGACAGAATGTGAAAAAAAAATCCATGAATCCACATGGTAGGATTTGTAAAGAATTTATTCGTAAATCAGGGTGGAAAATAAGTATTTGGTCAATAACAAAAATACAACTCAATACTTTGTAACATAACCTTTGTTGGCAATAACAGAGGTCAAACGTTTACTATAGGTCTTTACCAGGTTTGCACACACAGTAGCTGGTATTTTGGCCCATTCCTCCATGCAGATCTTCTCGAGAGCAGTGATGTTTTGGGGCTGTCGCCGAGCAACACGGATTTTCAACTCCCGCCACAGATTTTCTATGGGGTTGAGGTCTGGAGACTGGCTAGGCCACTCCAGGACTTTCAAATGCTTCTTACGGAGCCACTCCTTTGTTGCCCGGGCGGTGTGTTTTGGATCATTGTCATGTTGGAAGACCCAGCCTCGTTTCATCTTCAAAGTTCTCACTGATGGAAGGAGGTTTTGGCTCAAAATCTCACGATACATGGCCCCATTCATTCTGTCCTTAACACGGATCAGTCGTCCTGTCCCCTTGGCAGAAAAACAGCCCCATAGCATGATGTTTCCACCCCCATGCTTCACAGTAGGTATGGTGTTCTTGGGATGCAACTCAGTATTCTTCTTCCTCCAAACACAACGAGTTGAGTTTATACCAAAAAGTTCTACTTTGGTTTCATTTGACCACATGACATTCTCCCAATCCTCTGCTGTATCATCCATGTGCTCTCTGGCAAGCTTCAGACGGGCCTGGACATGCACCGGCTTCAGCAGCGGAACACGTCTGGCACTGCGGGATTTGATTCCCTGCCGTTGTAGTGTGTTACTGATGGTGACCTTTGTTACTTTGGTCCCAGCTCTCTGCAGGTCATTCACCAGGTCCCCCCGTGTGGTTCTGGGATCTTTGCTCACCGTTCTCATGATCATTTTGACCCCACGGGATGAGATCTTGCGTGGAGCCCCAGATCGAGGGAGATTATCAGTGGTCTTGTATGTCTTCCATTTTCTGATGATTGCTCCCACAGTTGATTTTTTCACACCAAGCTGCTTGCCTATTGTAGATTCACTCTTCCCAGTCTGGTGCAGGTCTACAATACTTTTCCTGGTGTCCTTCGAAAGCTCTTTGGTCTTGGCCATGGCGGAGTTTGGAGTCTGACTGTTTGAGGCTGTGAACAGGTATCTTTTATACAGATGATGAGTTCAAACAGGTGCCATTCATACAGGTAACGAGTGGGGGACAGAAAAGCTTCTTACAGAAGACGTTACAGGTCTGTGAGAGCCAGAGATTTTCCTTGTTTGAGGTGACCAAATACTTATTTTCCACCCTAATTTACGAATAAATTCTTTACAAATCCTACCATGTGGATTCATGGATTTTTTTTTCACATTCTGTCTCTCACAGTTGAAGTGTACCTCTGGTGCAAATTACTGACCTCTGTCATCATTTTAAGTGGGGGAACTTGCACAATCGGTGGCTGACTAAATACTTTTTTGCCCCACTGTACTTCATCTAGACATGTTTCAATCATGTTTTCTCAACACAAAATGCACAGGTTTATTGAATATGAATGAGTTGTGTTGATTTAACTCAGTTGTTTAAGTTTCTGCCAAAGCAAAACAATTGTGTGCAACCAATGTCCACTATTGAATTAAATAAATCCAACATGCTCTGTGTTTCAGAGTTGAGATGGACAAGATTAACAAAACTCATCCTGAAAGACACGTTTTGAATATGCAGAAAGCTTGAAATCTTGCAGAACTACATCAGAATATATGCACATCTTGTTACCCTCCAACATCTGAACCCAGGCTAACAGAAAAGGAAGAAGATTAAATCGCTCCTTTGTGTGTCTTGAATAATAAGACAAAATGAGAAATGTTAAGAAATAAATCTATTTGAAACCAATACAGAAAGTATTTCAGCATAGTGATGCACATGGATGTATAAAGATTCACATGAATGCAGGGCATAAACAGTCTGATGCTCAGAATTTCCTCGAAAAGGACAACACCTTTCTCAATGTCCTGTCATAATGTTTAAGTTACATATATACATAGATGTTTCCTTGTGGTACGTGTTTTAGTGTCCACCAACTGTACTAAAAAAATACATTATTATTTTTTAAAGACACCTTTTGTATAGTTCTGTCCTTAAAGTGCGGATCTTAAAGTATTAGAGAAGTACAGAAATTAGATTTTGACATTTAAAAAGGTCAGCGAGTGGCCATAGAGTGTTATTTTAGAGATGAAGTATGATAATATGTTTACGTGTTTTTAAAAAAAATATCGTAATAGATCCCAAATCCTTCTAAATGTTGAGGCATTTTACTTCACCTTCATTTGTCCCGCCTCTAATGGAAAACAAGGGGGAGCCATTCAGCACCATGGACAGCGCCCCCTTCAAGAAAAATGCTCATGTTTAGGAAACTTTAGAAAAACAGAGGTAAAGTTCAGAGCTTTGTAGGTCAGGTTCAAAACCTTCGATAGCCTCATTAACTCTGTACCCAGCACCGTCAGAGCGCCACGGTGAAACATTTATGGCTCGCTTGTGTTGTCTTTACTTTTCACTGATGTCTCAAATCCCAGGGAGAAACAGCAGTCTAGCGGCCCATCACGCTGCTACATCCCTGAGGCGAACGCATAATGTATTAACCCTTTGCGACCAGCGCGAGGAGAGTGCGCCGGGTGTTGAAAAGGGCTGCTCCAACTACTTTTAAATATTACGGCGGAGCAGCGCGGTAGACACAGTTTTCAACCTCAAGGCTAAAGACTGCAATCGAGCTGCTGCGGTCCCACTGATGGGGGGAAGCTGAGGCTTCACATGGTCTATTATATAATTAGTATACGGAGTGTAAAATGGGGGTATTTTCATCAGAGGCTGGAAACACAGACAGCCTGATAAGAACGAAAGGAAGGTCTAATAACAGTGGTTTAAAAATAAAAGGAAAAGAAAGAAAAAGGCTTGGGTGGAGGAAGGTGCCTTGAATCTTGCAAGAAGATGAAAAAGATGAAGACCTGGGAAGGGTGGTGGGAGTGAGGGATGGAGTGGGGGGTAGACACACTGCATCATTTAAGTACTGCGGCTGATGTCACTTCCTAAACACCATAATTGGTCATCAATGACTCTTATAGCTGTGAAGAATGGCTAAATGAAAAAACACAAACACACTTCCCCGGGGCTTTGTTTCAGTGATTCGTTGAACCCTTAATTGCTCGGACCTCACAGCCTCTCTCTCTCACACACACACCTGATAGAAGGGCAACTCCCACTGAGGACGGCGTCGCATATCTTCCCGCTCACCTATACACAGCCTGCTGCCGTCGCCCCCCTTATGTGCCCCCTCCCTTACCGGACTGGACTGACAAATGGGTTAAATCTGTCAGCAGGAGTAGCCGTGATAGATGCACCAGGAGCGTCGGGAGATCCCTTCCCGTCCCTTTGCTGCTTGACAAATCTGCGCTCAAAGCTTTCGCCGTGCATCATCCACGCTGTGGTTTGAATTCGACAAGGAAGACTGAATTAGATCGTGTTTTTTCTTCATTTCTTTCTTTTTAAAATTTGTTTTATAACAGGCGACTGAGAGAAGCAGCTGCAACAGCAGCACCGGTTCTTAGACCCAGACCCGTGGGCGGCTGGGTGGCGTTCGTCTGGGCGAGCTGATAGGACGCAGATTTGGCACTCTACCTACCAACTGCTTCATCCCAAAACGACCCCAAATTCTCGAGACATGGCGATGAGAAGTGAGATGTAGGAAGCGGACATAAGGCCATTCATGTGGGTCTGTGTTTCAGCCAAAACGGACAACATTTCACACCATCACCACCACCAGCGTCCTCCCCATCTAACCAGTTGATTTTTTAAAATAACTATCTAAAAAGTGTGGAACACATGACACGCTGGTGAATTCCCCAGGCAGGTCCAACACACAGACTGAATGAGTCCATCTTTGACTGTCGGACGGACTCCTCAAGAGCACAGGACGGATGCAAACAGAATAAACACATCTTGGCAATTCACACAAACACCTTCAGCGTCTCCGCCAACGGTGCTCTAACAGAACGGGGTGACTCGCACACCGGAGGAAAAGTCGTTTCACGGGCAGGTAGGCTATACCCTCACGGCCAATTAGCGTGCTGCCTCCGGGGCGGCGTGTTAAAGGTGATAAAGGTGATTACCGCGACCTAGAGCCCATGCGTCGGTCCTTCTGATCGCCGTGGAGACGCGCAGGCGACTGCACCTGTTGTAATCTCGTCCGTGTGAATGTGTAGGGCTTGTGTGCGCGTGGGCGTATGCGCGTGCGGAGCACATATAGACCTCAGTATGCGTTGACGAGGTGTGAGCCGTGCTTTTTTTGTTAATGGGTGACAAAGTGACAAAACAGCGTGGTGTGTGTGTGTGTGTGTGTGTGTGTGTGTGTGTGTGTGTGTGTGTGTGTGTGTGTGTGTGTGTGCATATCTGAAAATATATATTATTTCTTAAAATCTTTCTGTCTGCGCGAGTCAGAGCGCTGTGTGGGTTTGATCGATATGATTAGGTGATTATAGGTCCATCTCACACGCGCCATAAGTGTAATTACAGTATGATTGTCTCAGTACGCAGCAGGGTGCATAACACTCCATCTCACTCTATGCATTATGCTCTGTGGCTTCTTCAGCCGTTCTCCGGTTCTCTCAGGCTTTAGCAGCTCACATATTGGTTCTGATAAATGGAGACTGGCTGCAGTCTAAAGCCCAGTTGTATTCGTTCTCATTGCCAGATGCTCTAAAACTCCACAGTCATAAAGCGTGATGGCCAAATCTGTCACCTGCCTTACACACATTCATCATCTGATACCCTGGAGGAGACTCGCCTGTGGATGGTAACGGATGGTGGGTATTATAGGTAATTGGGAGTGTAGATTTAGTTTGACTTTGTTTTTTGTTTTTTTCGTGTAGTCTTCGTTTAAAGAGGTTGAGGTGGGGGGTGGGGGGGTATTAGCATACATGAATGTTTTTCTTTATTTTCAAATCCTCGCACACCCCATTATGCGGTGAGTGTGTGTGACAGATCAGCAGCTTGGCAGCTTGGAGTGGTGTGTGTCCAGCTGCGCTCCCTCCGCCGCAGAGGCGCGCAGTATGGAACACTATCATGAGTGTCCAGCTTTTTTCCCCCTTGTTGGGTGGGATGCTAACAGCCTCTTTCAAAACACCTGATATAAGATCACATACTCAGCAGAGCTGCTCAATTAGCGCAGCAGCTGCAGATGGGGATTGAAATTGACCCAAGTTGAACTCCAGCAGAGGGGGTTTGGGGCGGCAGGATTCACAGCCCATACAGCGCCTTGTTGGAGAGATGTTTTTAGAATACAGCCTTGATGGGCAGAAGAAAGACAACTGATATCACAGCTATGCAGTGACAGCTAGACAGTTTGCCCAAGGTGACTTCAGTGGGATGCTGACAATGTGACATTGTGCAGAGGCACAGTGAATTATTTAATTAACCATTTCTGTTGGTTTAAAATCTGTAAATCTAATAAGACACAACTTTATTGTGGGCTTCTTGTCGATCTTACACATGTCTTTCTTTGATCCATAAATTCACAAGACCTTCTCTCCATATTTCTTTTTCCTTTGTGGTTTATAGTAACTGAAGGATGATGAATCACAGAGTGGCATTTTAGCTGTTTCCAGCACTGGTGCTTCAGATGATCAGCTGTGCTCTTTCATTGTTGTTGGCAGGTGGCATAGGCTTTAACTGAAAGTGAAGGAGACATGAAGAGAAAAAATGATGTTTTACTGGCTTGAAGTGCAGAGAGGATCATTGGTTCGTTTATCTGGTATCTATCTCCTGGGCCTGCTTACAGCTCTTGTGCACATCAGAGAAGCCTTGGATGATGTTTAATGGCTTAGTTGTAGTTAGTAGTTGTATGTTTCGATGGTTAACTGTTGGCTGCAGTAGAAGTAAAAACCTGTTCTCCTTGATGTGGAAGAGAAAATCTGATATTGTTAATCTGTTGTAGGATTGCCTGCTTTTGATGGTTGCACTGTGCATATGCTGCTGGAAAAAAAGCAATGGTGTCCCTCATCTCTTTCCTACTATTCTGCTAATGCATTTTACTCCATGGGGAAGAGGTGAGGAAGGTGAGAAAAAAAACCATTATTCTCCATTTTCCCTATGCAACGCTTTTTTTTTCTCTCTCACTCACAGTACCTCGTTTCGCTTCATCTCAGCCTCTCCTCTCTGAGCTCAAATCTGTTCTGATCACCACCATTGCAGACTTGAAAATGGGCTACCTGGGGTGCAAGTGACCCCACAGTTCAAACACTGTCAGTCAGCCCACTTTGATTCGCTCCTTTCATCCCCTTTGCCCCTGCATGCCCCACGAACACACCTGCCTTTATGTCCACTATTCCACTATTCCTCATCCTGCTCTCACACAGTGAATGAAGCTTATCAGATGGTGGCTCTCTGCTAAATCATGTCAGCGCTAATGTCCATCTCTGTGACAACAGTGGGTGATTTCACAAGTAGAAAAAAACCCACCATCCAAAAATATACAGGAGAAGGATGGAAAACAACAGAGAGAAAGGACCGGTGTGCAAGTGTTTGATTTTTGTGCACGCGTGTCTGCTGGTTTTTGCCACGAGTGAGTGGGCGTTTCTGTCAGGGGAACAATTGTGTGAACAGATGGACTGTTGCAATACATTCTCATATTAATTTCATATCATATGTCTTATTTATTTGTCCGCTGATTGAATAATTCCCATTTCCTGCTCATTTGAGTCGTTGAAGAATTTGAGAATTTATTCTGTGGCTAATGTTCACACATTAAATCTTCATTACTGCCGTCGTCGTTTTGTTCCCATAGGCTAAATACTGGATATCCGCAGCAGACTGCTAAACCATGACAAATAAACAGCATGCATGCATACATCAGAACAAATGTGCCAAAAGCAAGGATCAGGTTATGCACATGACTTGTTCTGAATCCCCCAAATCAAAAGTAACTATCGTATAGCTTTTAACTGCAGCACTGGAGGGTGGAGTGTCTTATCAAATATGCAGATAATGCCACATTTTTAGGCTGGACAGCATTCATAGTGCTCACATATGGGGTTAGATTTATGTCACTGTGAATGAACAAAATCTGACAGAAAAAATAAAAAAATAAATTGAGCATGAAAGATATAAGTCGAATGAAAAAAAATGATGTCAGTGGCAATAAAATTCGGCATCAATGCTGCATTTGACTAGGAGATTGTCACCTTCTCATCTTTTGCACATTTTCCCAGATGCAATGTTTATTGTTTTAGTTTTAGTTCAGACTGAGATGTCATGTGTATCCCAGTGCTGGGTTACTTAATGGGAAATATTCATTTTAAGTTATTTTATTACATTTTTTTTCTACCACAATACAAAGTAAGAGTCCTTTTAATTGTCTTAATTTATTGTTAATACTATTTCGTTAATGGGCAGCAGGCTAACATAGACAAAATTAAGAGGAGTCTTAAGTAATAATGTGATTAGGTGAGGGGAAGACAGTTTATAAAGCTGTTCAACTACCTACCTGCTGCTGCTGAGCTTAGCAACAATGAAACAAAATGACTTGACAAGTATGACCCAAACCTTGCTTTAAGTTATTAAATTCTGCTGTGAGAACATGAAGATGAAGGATTTGAACCTGCAGCCATGCAAGCCAGTTTCTAAATGAGCTGAATCTCAGTGTGGTTGTATTTCACTGATGTTGCCAATCCACACAAAGCACCTTCGAGTAATTTTTGGAAAACAGGAGCCAGCGTGGCAGCAAAGTGCAGTAAATGTGGGGTAAAAGCAACAGAATTAATGAGCCATTATCACACATGCACTGCAGCCCTGGAGTGTTTTTGTGTTGTTTCTCACTTCTCTGTAGTGCTGCATGTGACAAAGCAAATGTCCGAATAGCTTTGATGTGATATCAAAGCCTCTTTTACCTGCAGCTCCTTATAGTTTAAAGTCTGCGAGATGACCAGTCAAGCCCATGTGGTCTTCTTTGTGCATGCTCTAAGTAAGCACCACCCTTCTCCAAAACCAACTGGAGCTCTAGTAGTGAGAATGCATTTGAAGTTTATGTGTGAAAACAGCTCAGTGTCTGTTACAAAGCAACAGTAGTTAGTAACAACCACCCTCCACTGGTCACACCAAAGTAAGTATAGCTGAAGCAGAAAGCCCTGTGATTCTATTAAACTGTTTGGAAACATTTGAACTTTTTAATTATGAATTAATGCAAATATTCTCACATTAAGCTTTCATTTTATTTCTCCATGTGACATGCAGCCACTGCAGGTAGTACCTGGAAATGTTTAATAATGAGGCCTCAGTGTGTCTGTGTGTGTTTGCGTCTTGTTGGCTGAGACCGATGTCTGCAGAACAGATATATGTTGCCACGGTGACCGCAGTACCTTTAATGTGCAGGTGAGGCACGAGTAGACCCAGGAGCAGATGGACCGAAGAGCAAATTTCCTCCGAGCGCACAAAACTATGGATACATAAATACTTCCCCGCACGCACTTTGTTTGCTGTCTGCCTCTGTCTCATGCACATATGCAATTTTCACCCCTGATGCCCTCCACAGATCATCAGAACAGGCAATCGCACTGCTCTTAACCTTTTAGGCTGTTTTTGTCTTTGCACACTTTGGGTAATTTTCTTCCCTCTGCTCCAATTCCAAAATCCAAAAAGGATTTCAGTCTAGAAGGAGAGGAGATGGTTTATATTTCTGCCATGTTTCCCATCTCATAGATACCCCCACTTCCAAATCTATCTCTCCTGTCTGGCAGTGGCTGGCTCGCAAAATCCTATTGGGATCTCTATCTCTTCCTACCTACCTATCTATCCATCTATCTTTCTTTCTTTTTCTCCCTCCCTTCAGCTCAGTTCACTGTGTACTATTGGCAGGAATATAACATGAAGCATATCGCCAAAGTGTCAAAATATTACAAGCCCTCAGAGGCATGACTCTCATGAATCAAAACAGAGAATGGCTCTGATCATACGACAGCGTGGGCCACGGTTGATTGATGCCCTGTCTCGCCCCGAGGTGTCTCAGCGAGGTGTTGGGTGGCGTTTGGGACTGTCTGGAGGGACAGCTAGTCAGTAGATCTGACAGGGAGGGTTAGAAGAAATTATATCTGGCAAGCGTGTGGCGCTTCTCCTCTGTGGACCAAGGAGACTGAACAAAGACCAAGCAGGACAAAGACAAAAGGAGATGAATCGCCTGACTGTACTATGAGGGTATTATCAGAACAATAGTAGTGGAATATTTTCTGTGACTCCGTTGAATTATAATGTGATTACATAATTTGTCACTGCGATTCTGAAAGGAGGAGACTGGATTGAACATTAGAAGTGTGGAAGGAACAATGTTGCCTCAGCAGGACCTCGTGTTTCTAAAAAAGGGCTCATGACTGCTTAGAATACCCATGCGTTGCCACACATTCTCACCTCATTCTTACCTGTGGCATGCATAGCTTATTTAGATTGTGTGTATGTGTGCTCTGCAGGGAGAAGATGCCATTCCACCATGTGCGGGCGGGCCTGCTCTATCCAGACAACTACCTGAGCAGCTCCCTGGCAGAGGGGAACGAAGCCTTCCAGCTAACCAGCCTCTCCACTGAGGAGCTGGGAGGTGAGTGTGCTGACAAAGGGAGCGAGAGAAGGGGGGAGTGTGTGGGGATGCAGAATGAAGTGTGAGGTACTAGCAATTAATGGTTCGCTGCCAGAACAATGCAGTTACACTGCTCCAAGTCTCCAGAGGAAAAGTTTTTCCATTTAGCCACTTTGTCTGAGCTTGACTGGATTCATTGGTTTCCAATTATAGTGCTCAGGAAATAAAATCAATTCAATGGGCTCAGAAGGAAGCAGTGTCTGACAGAATGTATATATGACCAGTTGATACTGGTATGGTAATTTAAGTTTTCAATTCAAATTCATCTTCCATGAAAATTGATGTTACGTGTTCACACCAAAGGCTTTGATGTGGCAAATAGATTCTTGGAAAGCAACGCTACACATTAATAATTTGAGCAAAAATACACCTTTTTGTAATGTTTGTGTGTGTAAATAACCAGAAAAAGACTATTTTAAGGAGGTTTATTTTTGCAGCTCTGACCAATACTTTTATCAGTTAAGATCTTAATCTACTACGAGGAATCTAGCAACATTACTAAAAAAAAAACATGGATTCAGTACAGCAAGTGTTCCCTTTAAACTGGTTCATAGACTCTTTGTAAACAAATCCCCACAGTTAGTCAGATTTATAAGGACCACGAAAGAAAAGTGATAAAACTGCAGCCATGTTATAAACACAAGAATCAACATCTAACCCACTGTGGGGCCCAAGTTTTATCTGTTTATTGCATCATGAAAACTAACTTTTTGAGCGTCTGGCTCATAAAGGTCTGATGAAGAGCTGCAATGTGCAGGCTGTTTATTTTTCTCTAGTGAATGCTGGGTTGTTTCAGCCCAAGACTTGCCTCGACTCTTGTGTTGATGCGCATGTAACCGTATAAACATTCACCACAGTAGGAAGAAAGACTTCCTAAATCAAATTCGACATCCAAAATAAACAGTAGATGTGTCCTACAGGGTTGATAACGATCAACCCTGTAGGTGCTAACTGCCAGTAGTGCTGGTAAATTAAATGGCAACTAATCTGACGTAATTATGCTTTTCTTTCCCGGCGATTACTTTGGTGAGTGAAAATTTATCTTTATTGTGCTTTAACCTGGGAAAACAAATAGGGTTTTCCTTTAAACTGGCCTTTACTGAATTTATACATCATGGGCGCACTTCACTGAGTGCCAGCTTTTCTGCAGCGATCCAAAATCGTGCTGTGCATGCAGTACATCTGGGTCCTGATTTGATGTGATTGACCAGGTGTAAAAAACAAAGACTTCTTACCCTATGGTTGTGCTTTGATATGAAACAAACAGCTAATCCTGCCATAGACCGAGGAATGAGAGCATGAGCGTTTGTCTCTGACTCTCTGACTGTGCCTGTTTGTTTGTGCTTATACATGTGGCCCATTGTAGCTTGCTCGAATGAGCTTTGGTATGAAGTACTTTGTAGTATAAATCTTTTAATCCAGCGTCCCTTGTGCACAACTAAACTCAACCCAGTTCAATAAAACAGTTGCTTTACTGCGAGCAGAGCGGGTACAGTAAAACGTCTCATCATCATTAGTCTGGTTGGCCTCTGTCTGTGTCTTGTTAGTCAAGGGCAGCAAGAACGTGAAAGTAGTCTGGCCGTGTGTAGAGCTTTTATATAAATTGAATCTGGACTCTTAGGTTCCAGACATCCTGATGTGGTCTTATCTAGTGCCTGTCAGCTACAGCTTCGTTGTAAGCAATGGGACTGTTTGATGTGGACCAAATATCAGTGGTATATGCTGCCAGCATTTGAAAACTCCTAATCCCACTTCAGAGAGATGCTGAAGGTTCTTCTAGGATCATCTGTTACTGCAGATAGAAAGCTAGTTAATCACCCCTGTGTAGATCCCTCCTATCATTTCTCTAGTTTTAAGGCATTTCATCAATCACATCAAGAACATGTATAGTCCTGGGGGTTGACCACATAATACCGAGTCATGCACAGGCAGGGTTGGAGCCTAACACACGAACACACGCAGGCATTTCACAGTAATATATCAGGGACTAGCTCATTTGTACCCTGTTGAAAATCTACTCTTCACTGTTGAGCTGCATACAAATACATTTCACTTTGTTTTGGGAGGCCGCACATTCACCCGCATTCCCAATCCCTCGCCTCTGTTTCTCACTTTATTTTGTTGGGGGAGGCAGTGGCATGGTGCTTGAGTCTAGTTATCAACCGTAGGGGATATTTACAGGCTTAGGCGGGGGCTGTGACTGAACTTCAGCTCTCACGCAACTGACAGTGAAAAGACAGGCATAGGAGACAGATCTGAGGCTGACTTAATACACAAAGGAAGGAAGGAGCTGCATGTCAGGATAAGAATATTAATGACACGAGGCCTGAGAGAGACACAGAGAGATGAACTTCATGTAAAATTCATTGTTTAAGGTTTGAAAAAGGGATTAGTCTTTGGGAAATTGTGCTTTTGGTTGTGTTCCTTCTGTAAAGATTTGCAGAACGCTAGGTGAAATGGCACCCGCTCCGACCCCTGAAGCAAAAAAAGATCCGCAACGCACTGAATGCTTGCTCGCTAAAAGATATTAGATAAAGTCCTGCAAAGCTTGTCCCACCTCTGTCGTCTTTATAGCGTCGTTGAGTTCGACCCCTAACTCCAAATCAGAGCTCCCTCCTCTTCTCAGACAGCGCTAACTGATTGACAGGTAATTAGCCCCGAGATTGACCAATGTATTTTGTAAGACGGTCCTTGGAGGTTTGAGTAATTCTGCTGCATGAAAAGATAGATGCCTTGCAAGCCGTGTGTTTACTTACAATTTGAAGATAGAAGTAAGCCTTTTATGTGGGAGGAGAGAGTCGGAAATGCTCTTGGCAGTTCTTGTGGTGATTGTGCTGCGTGGAGGGATTGGGACAGTTCCCTCGGGGTTTGTAAAATACACTAAGTACACAAAGATGTAAAAGAGCAAGAACAGGGAGAGAGGGACAAAGGGAGCGAGGGCGGGAGATCACTCTCACCTTGATTTGTCTGTGGCACTTCCAGTTAATGGGGAAGCCTGTTATCAACACCAGGGAAGCACCTTTCAGCACCAGCTACAAACCTGCTAAATCCTGTTAATGATTAATTTCTTTCCCATGGATTAGTCCATCTCCCTGACACCATCTGATGACTCACAATTGCATTTTTAGTTTTTCATTTTATGAGGCTGGAGACGGTATGAACATTGTTGTTAAATCGAACCAGAGAGCGGGTTGTTTGCAATCCGATTGTTCAGTCTGACATCACTAGCCGTGTCTGGGTCTAAACTCCGCTGCAGGTCCATATATCAAACGAGCATTACTGAGAGTTGAAAAACTGTCTAAAGTCTTTCATCTTTAATAAAATGATCAGCGTTCTGCTCTACCAGGTGTAACAATTGAGTTTAACATCCAGGCATCCATGAAAACGGAATTTATGACATTTAACGGAGTTAGAAGTTAGCAGGAAGTTAGCTCGCTAGCTTCTATCTAAATACAATATAGCATGTCCTGACTGCGGGGTTTTGGAAACAAATTAAAACGTACAGCTCTGCTATCACTTCCAACATAAATGAAGACGGAAAACTAAACAGCAGTGACGTTTGTAAGGTTACTGAAGTTGGGCTAGCTGGTATATAATGATGTGCTACGTGACCGCTAGCGACACAGCTATGTTAGCTTAATATAAACAAGCTAACTTTTTTTTCCCACTCGATAAAAGTTAACGTGAGTGTTCTCGGTGGTCAGGAACAAATGTAATCGCATGGCAGGATGCTGTAAAAGGACCAAACTTCAGCCAGGAGAACAATTGAAATAATCCATCCACAATACGAGGTTAGTCATCCATATACTGCTGCATGGGCTGGGCTGTAGTTACATCCTAAGGTTTTAAAAACTGAGCTTAAATAAATGATTAGCGGTAATAAAAGCCGAGGGAGGTCAACAGGGATCACTGACTGTTTTAGGAGCTTTTTGAGATTAAATAGAAGAAAATACAAAACATTAAACATGTTAACAACACAAAAGCCATATTAAACGCAAACTACTTTAGACCCGGAAGTAGGATTCGTCACGTCATCACTGAACAACCGGATTGCCCTCATATTTAAAACATTAAAATGTATTTTAGCTTCCCTGACAACATTTCAAATAAGTCACATGACTTTGACCTGCGATTAAAATGATTAGCATTGATTTTGGCACAGAAATTGTTGGGTTAAATTACACACTATATATAATATAGTATATATATATATATATATATATATATATATATATATAGATAGATAGATAGATAGATAGATAGATAGATAGATAGATAGATATACATTTTTTTTTTCGTTTGGACTTTGTTTTTGTCTCTATAAACTCTCAATGATCTTCTGTCCTGCCGCTTCATGTCCATCAGTTAGCAGCTAATTTGTCTGTCTGCTGTTTGGAGCTGAGCAGGTTGTGCACAAAGAGGTCAAGGAAGCCTTTTAGCTCATTCATCCAAATGACCAGTGAGCCCATGCCATACAGAACCTTCATTGTATCTTTATCCATTCATTCATTTGTCAGGAGTTCACAAGAATTACTGCTCCTTCTGCAGCATTGCCCAGAATTTAATCACACTTAAACACAATGATCACCCATATTATGCTCAAGGTCAAGGTCATATTTGTTGTTTTACGGCCAATAACCTGTGAGATGTGGTAGATTGTGAGGTGGGAAGCTACGATGCAGAAAACAGCTGCATCATGCAGCAGCATGTGAGACTGAATGCAAACAGTCACGCTTAAGGCTGGAAATTCAAAAATGTGAGCAGAAACTCTATAGAGCTGAGAGGAACTGACTGTCACTCGTTGTGACCCATTTAACGTACAAGTAGGCATTTGATCGATTGCTGAAGTGAAAAATATTGATGTTTGCCACTTTTTTATGGTTCATGGTAATCTTGTTTAATGAACAATCCGTGCAGTTCAGCTGCTAGACATTTAATCGACACCATGCTGCTTTGTTCCCAGAGACAGAAACAATTACTATTAACGCAATTGCATTTTGCGTATCAATCAAAGTAACTTAAATATGAATGAATTAATGTAAATGAATAAAACAAAACATAATTTAATATGAACACAAGAAAGAGGTTTGGGAAATGCCAATAAAGAGATTTCACTGGCTGTTTCAGTTTCCAACTTATAACATAAATTAAGAAGTTTGTAACTTTATTCCCAACTAACCAGAAACCAACACAGTGACCTCAACAAGATAAATATTTACAGAGAGTTTTATCTATGATAAGTGTGTAGGTTTAACTTTTAAAACATGTGTCTTATCTCCTCAAACAAGATAAAGAAGCTGAGAGACTGACAGTGATGCACAGCGATGTGTTGTATGTTTGCTGCGCAGAGATCCGTGAGGCATTCCGTGTTCTGGATCGTGATGGGAATGGTTTCATCTCCAAACAGGAGCTGGGCATGGCCATGCGTTCCCTGGGTTACATGCCCAGTGAAGTGGAGTTAGCCATCATCATGCAGAGACTGGACATGGATGGTAAGATGCTACATAAGGACACACTCTTGGGTGCATGCATGGAGCAGCAAACCATGCATTTTCACATATGCAAAACACAGAGTGCAACTCTGCATGTGCGACTGTTTTACATAAAATATTTGTGTTTATATTGGAATAAAAAATGTTGTAATGTTATCCTTTTAGAGAGAAGCTTATCATTATCTTTAAATGTGTTGCATTTTTAATGAAGTGTAAATGACTTAAGTAATGCAGTCTTGCAGAACTTAATTCCTCTTTCACTTGCTTGAGGCTAAAAAGGGGTTTTAGTTTTAGTTACAGTGTCCTTCAAACTTTGAAGTGCCTAAATGGCAGCAGGTGGTCACTTATCTAAAATTAATTCACCTGGAGACAACAGAGAGAGAACCTGCCTCCTCCTTAAACTCCTGCTTTGCTTGTAAATTCTCAGAGGGCCGCAATCTCTCATCAGCAGTCCCTGAATCACAAACCAGCTAGTCAGTCTTTCGGCCGGTTCTTATCAGCCTGCTCTTGATTTCACGGCTCGCTGTAAATATCAAAGGTCAAAGCTAGAAGCTTTTTGCGTCCATGAGCAGCTTGAGAGCAGCACTGCCATTTGTTCTGCTGAGAGACAGTATCTCTTTTAAAATCCTTTACCCCTGACTGCTATCATCCCCATGTCACCGCTCATAAAGGACTGAAAGGCAAAATTATTTTAAGAATGAGAAATTTTATAAGGTGTCAGAAAACCTGCGCAGTTCTTCGGATGTATTTTATATGTATAATTAAATCAGTTCTTAAGCATTCTTGATCCTCTGATATCCGGCATTATCCTTTTCCCTCAGCTTTAGGCAAATAGTCTTAAAAAAATAAGATTATTCTATATTATGTTAATGCAAATTACTTTTGAGAAGCTGTAGTCAGGCTTTGGAACCAAGCTGATGCTCTTTCATGTGCGCAGTATCCTATAATACAAGATAATGGTTTATTTTATGGGTCTGTAATCTCCTAGTCATTTTTGAAAAATAATTTAAAAGTGATAATAAGACATTTACTGCAAAAAATGCATAATTTTGTAATAAGTATAGGAAGATATATTTTCTCCAGAAGAATGTCTTCATATACCGAAAACTTAATTTTGTATTCAACATACTGAATTGTTGGTGTGTTTATAGAACATTTTCAGGCTCTCTAGCGTTATCTGTGGGTATTGTTTGAGTCATTTTTTCTATTATATCTTCCAAATTACAAATAATTTTCAGGAAGGAATAAAAAAAATAATTGACACACACAACGGTGTTCTCACACAACATTACCGCACCTTGTCCAGACTACTAATGCGTCTAATATGCTCCTTACGATAACACGTAATAATCCGAACATTAGATAACAATTTTAACTGGTCATAAAATCAATATTGGCAATATACAGTGTAATAAGTCTGGGTGTTTTATGGTGTTTACAATGTGCTGCCATAGTGCGTGTATTTATTCCACGGGGCGCTGCCTGTTGACTGTTATCTATAACAACATACGGCTGCAGAATACATAATGCAAGCACACGCAAAGTTGTCTCTTTTGAATTTAAATCTGCCAAATGATCCCTGAATTGTCACAAAAATCAGTCACACAGACACACACAGGCACACACTCGTGCAGGTCCACGCATTGTATCCGAAAGGTGAATTAAGGCCGATGCTGCACGAGTGCTCGTCATGGATGAAAGCACACACCCATCTGTTGATCTGTCTCCTTTGTTTCTGGAAAGAAATGAACTTTGTCATAAAATGCATTATTTAACTCTGCTTTGCCATCCTTCCTGTCTCAGTATCTGATTGTTTTTTTGTGCTGGTCTGTCTCCTTGCTCCTCTTTTTCTGTGTGTGTGTTTGTCTACCTGCAGGGGACGGCCAGGTGGATTTTGAGGAGTTCATGACGATACTGGGGCCCAAGCTGCTGTCATCTGACAACAGAGAAGGATTTCTAGGCAACACCATTGACAACATCTTCTGGCAGGTGAGAGACAAAGCTTCCTCCTCCCAGCTGGTCAACAGTCTGTTGCTCATCACTCACTCTCCTCATCATTTATCAGTTCAATCCCTTATGCTTCCTCTTACTTCTTCCGCCTCACCTCTGACTATGTATTTTAACAGTCAGAACAAGTCTTACATCTTTGAGAACAGCCCTAGTTTCTCCAAGAACTCTGCAGGCACGCATAAAACATACACACATACACAAAATACACTCTCAGCCCCCCTACCTGCCTTTGCTGTTCCCTTGCATAGCTTTTCCCCCCCCCCTTTTTGGATCTGAGTCTTAAAGGAAAAGAGACCTGCTGAGAATTAAGTGTGTTTCTTTATGTACGTTTTTTGGAGATTTTTGGGTATACATGTGTTTATCATCTAATGTGTTGCAGAGAGCATTATCATAATGAGGAGTTTGGGGATGCACTGTTCAAATTAGGCACCACAGTAAATAAAGCTCATTTGCATGTGCTTACTTTGTTTTTGAAAATTGTTGTAGACAGAAATTAGCTTCTCTCCGAGTCTTTTTTCTGTGCCTCGTAGGTAAGACATGCAACAATAATGAAAAGTGCAAAGTTTTGAGTTTGTGTACGTGCGCTTTTGATGTGTAGGGAGGAGGCTGAGTGCGAGGACGGTTGGATGAGCACAGCGACAGTGCTCAGGAAGCTGTTCAGTGCTTTCCTTGAGTCAAATGAGAGGAGAAACAGGGTGACTCATTGAAATGAAGAAGTGTGTGTGTGTGTGTGTGTGTGTGTGTGTGTGTGTGTGTGTGTGTGTGTGTGTGTGTGTGTGTGTGCCTTTCAGGTTACAAACACACACAGGGCCACATTTGCATTCTTCATCCTAGGTTTCAATGTTCAGTTACTTTAGACAATATAACTGGTGAAACAATGAGCCATTCACGCGCATTCACAAAACAAAGAAAATTCTTGCAAAAAACAACAACCAAAAAAAAGGCAATTTTTAAAACGAGGAATGCTGTGTGAAACAGAACACATTTTATAAATGAGACATGCTGAATCTCTGACAAATAGATGGAGCAAGACAGACAGTGTGCAAGCCAGAGAGGCTGAAAGAGATGACAGAATAGAGAGAAGAGCTGGACAATAAGCGGGGATGGGGAGTTTGTGGGGGTGGTGTGGGGGGATGCCCCACATAAAGATATCGAAGTACAAAGGAAAAGCACACAAGAAAAAAAAAAAGGGGGGGGGGGGGGTGACAGACGGAGTAAGAGAAACTGTGAAGGTCGCAGACAGTGTGCATCTCAAGGGTGATTTGAAATGTTCACCTCACAAAAACAAGAAGAAGAGATGGGGGAAATGACAGTAGAGTCAAGAAGCACAAGGGAGAGAATGGAGCAAAACAATGTAGGAAAAGCAAAAGGGGGGGATTTTGTGTGTGTGTTTGTGAGCCTGTTTATTTTCCACAGACCTCAGTGGGAGACGGGAAAAGAGGCAGAGCCATCATGTTGAGAGAGATGGAAGAGGTCCGCCATGATGGATACATTGTGATGGGCCATAATGACTCAGTTCAGTATGTTCGAATAATATCTGCGCTCTGAGAGATGCATGATGGTTTCACTGGGGAGAGTGGAACTGCCGTGCGTACCTGTTTATTGACTTCTGCGCAGTCGTGTGATTCTGCGTTCTTTTTGTTTGGTGTACCTCTGAAAAAACTCCTCTGGTTCACTGTTGATTTTCCACTGTAGCGTGGTGTGAGTGCGATCTCACTGAGCTTTAGATATCTGCTTTGAAAAACTCCCGAATCAAGTTACCGCATTCGCTCTGACAGCCAGTAAATTAAATTTGAGAAAGCTAGCACCCACTCTTCCATTGCAAATTAAGCTGCAGCACCTAAAGACAGTCACTTACAAACAACAGTTTTTAAACCAATATCTTAACAGTGTTTATAGCTTATGAGAAATATGTTTATGCTGAGCGAGTGGGAAGGAGGTCTGTGGGATCGCCATCGTGTTATGATTGTGGCCAGCCTTTCATTACAAAACATGCCCATTAGGCATGTTTTGTCCTAATGGGCTTCCACATTTTTCCAAAACATGCCAGGAGCATTTCCTGGATTCATGTTCACAGGCACAACATGCAGACAGGAGGAATCGGGCATTGAACCAACCCAACATTTAATGGCCAGCCTGCTCAACCACCTAAGCTAATCCTGCCACCAAAGCATGTTTAACCTCATTTGCAGAAACCATGTATAGTGTGATGTTACAGTGATGACAGGACCCAAACACTGGCCACCAGAGTAGAAAGCCCAAACCTGTAATGAGGCATGCAAGGTTTATGAGCCAGTGGGGCAACCAGAGTAGGCAGGGAGCAGGGAAAAGAGACAAAAATATCACAGATATAGTTTATAAAAAGAAGATTAAGTAGGAAAGAAAAGGTAATCGAGAGCACAGAAAGGATTAGATTATTCATTAGAGGTAAAGGGTTAAATGAAACAAAACGATTTTTAAGTGACTTATTTTAAAACATCATGTTTTATTAAAAATAAAAAAACAACATCTCAAATTGTGTATTGCTATACTTCTTGCTATACATGTAGTTGTAACTTCACTGTGAATTATAGCTGATGAGCCCAACAGCTTTCAGAAAGCAGCATCGTATGTCATCAAAATCTGTCAGCAGATTCTTTCCAGGCATTGCAGGTAAAATGTGCTGTAGCCTTGTTTTTGTTTTCACTGTGGAAAAAGTATATGTGCAAATGTTTGCAACAATTGTCAAATTGTTGTGTTTGGTACTGAAGTCAAATGTTGCTGTTGTTGTTTTTCATTCAAGTTGTACAAAAATAATTAGGTAGTGTGTATCGCAGCTGACATACAGAATAATATGTGTAATAATAAGTGTTACTTAACACTCCTGCAAATCTTCAAGAGACTGAACTTGGTTCTACTTTGCTGTAGTAAAATCTACACTTCAGCAGGGCAAACTTCAGAGCTGTGTAGATATCCGTAAGTTGTGTTTGTAGTAGAGATGGCACGATACCACTTTTTTATGTCCGATACCAATATCATAAATTTGGATATCTGCCGATACCGATATGAATCCGATATAGTGTTTTTTAATCAATAAAACTGTTGTTTTTTTTATCTTGCTGCATTTTGTATAAGTCCATACTGAAGTTTATTTATTTATTTATTTATTTATTTATTTTTCTTCTTTTTTTTTTCTTTTTTTTCAGGAAGTAATGTTTGACACAGCAGGAGTCCTGCCTTTCAGATGATCAAAGTCATACTCAAGTTTAAAAAAACAACAAGACTAAAGGTATTCTGTTATACCTGTATGCAAAAAAAAAAATTTCATAGTTCAGCAATACTGATCAATCTAATAAACTTAAACCTACTCCATCCTCCCTATTCTGGTATTTTAAAGAGTACTTAGCGTAAATATTAAGCAACCTAACTAATCCGGTTGTTCAGTGATGACATGACGAATCCTACTTCCGGGCCTAAAGTAGTCTGTGTTTAATATGGCTTTTGTTTTATTAACATGTTTAATGTTTTGTATTTTCTTCTATTTGATCTCAAAAAGCTCCTAAAACAGTCAGTGATCACTGTTGACCTCCCTCGGCTTTTATTACCGCTAATCATTTATTTAAGCTCAGTTTTTAAAACCCTAGGATGTAACTAAAGCCCAGCCCATGCAGCAGTATATGAATGACTAACCTCGTATTGTGGATGGATTATCTCAGTTGTTCTCCTGGCTGAAGTTTGGTCCTTTTACAGCATCCTGCCATGCGATTACATTTGTTCCTGACCACCGAGAACACTCACGTTAACTTTTATCGAGTGGAAAAAAAAGTTAGCTTGTTTATATTAAGCTAACATAGCTGTGTCGCTAGCGGTCACGTAGCACATCATTATATACCAGCTAGCCAAACTTCAGTAACCCTACAAACGTCACTGCTGTTTAGTTTTCCGTCTTCATTTATGTTGGAAGTGATAACAGAGCTGTACGTTTTAATTTGTTTCCAAAACCCCGCAGTCAGGACATGCTATATTGTATTTAGATAGAAGCTAGCGAGCTAACTTCCTGCTAACTTCTAACTCCGTTAAATGTCATAAATTCCGTTTTCATGGATGCCTGGATGTTAAACTCAATTGTTACACCTGGTAGAGCAGAACGCTGATCATTTCATTAAAGATGAAAGACTTTAGACAGTTTTTCAACTCTCAGTAATGCCATAGTGATCGTTTGATATATGGACCTGCAGCGGAGTTTAGGCCCAGACACGGCTAGTGACGTCAGACTTAACGACCGGATAGGGTTCCAACTCCCAGCAACAAAAAAGCAAAAACAAAATAGGGAACTACCCCTCACGCTGCACCTCATGATACTTAATCGACGTAATCAACCTTAATTTGATGCAGTGTGAAAAGAAAATGCACAGAAATCAATTATTTTTCAAGAATAATTAAATAGATTCAACATCTTTCTTTAACAGGATTGCAGACTGCACAGATGGTACCTTCCCAAAGGAAAAGCTTACTGGGGTATATATTAGACTTAATAGTTACTATATACAGTAATGGACTTCTATTCATTTTACATCAAATTAAAACTTTGGGTGTCAGATAATTATTTAATAAAAGCTAGACATTTTAAATGAGAATAAGAAAGAAAAGTATGTCTTTGTGCCCCCTTTTCCCTGTTAATGCCCTATCGGCCCCCTTGGCTAAACTTTGCTAGATCCGCCCCTGCACAGTTACCAGCCGTCAGCTACGTAGAAAAGGATCCTGGTGTACAAAGTAATATTAAATAAATTCTAACAACAGCTTAAGCTTAAACGTGCTGCTGTTGTTCAGTTGCTGGTTTCCTCTTTCTGGTGTGAAGTGGGCCAAAAACAAACAAGAGAGACGGACTCCTGACAGAAAAGCCGATCAGCTGATCATTGATCAGTTTCATGACTGAAGTAGCAGCAGGAGAGGGAGGGAGAGAGAAGAGGCAGTCGCTCCATATATCGGTTGTTAAGCTTAACGCGGAAATGCTTTATAAACATTCAGAGACGAACTTACGCACTTGCTTTACTTCTCTCTGGGATAACTTCCTTGGAGATGAAATGCCAGATGGCCGCTCTATCACGTGATGCACACTGCTCCGACGTGCTACGGTTATGAGCCGAGTTACGCCATGTTGCAAGTTTTGTGAGGTTTTTTGATATTTAATGGATCGGATTACATTTTTTATTTCCCTCCGATATCCGATCCAGTAATTGACGTCAGTATCGGACCAATACCGATACGTAATATCGGATCGGTACATCTCTAGTTTGGAGTATGTGAGTATCTAGCTAGCTCTACAGAAGAGGAGCAAGTATAAAGGGAGCAACATTTTTTAAGTGGCAGGCAATTTCAAATGCAACATTTCAAATGCAGCTCAAGAAATATCAGCAAATATACAGACTGTTTGTGCGGAGTTTGTCACTCACCGTGTCTGTAGCTACTCTGTTTCCCAGCCAGAGAAAAAAGTTCTCTCAGAGATGGAGAAAGATGTAAGAAAGACAGGGCAGGACAGGAAGAAGAGAGGTTAGATATAAAGGTAATGTAGTGAAGTAGATTTTTACGTGATGTCCACAAATGCAGCACTAACATCCACACCTTCCCAGCTGCTAATTAGAGGCCCTATAAGAAACAGCTGCGCTTCACTACCACATGGAGGTATTTGGCAGTCTTTTCCCATCCAAGGTAGCTGAGACCGTTAGGCAGCTAAGCACTGCAGGTCTGCTCATGAAAGCTGTTCATTTTAGTATCGCCCTTTAGAAAGTGGATTGTGCCATACTGCTGCGGTCTTGTTCGGTTTTATTCTGTCTTGTTGTGGCCTGTTATCTTACAAACGTTTATGGACTGGCCTCGACTGAGTCCTGGTTTTATGGTCTTTTACTCAGAATTATTTTCTGTATTTTAAATCTTGCTTTTATAAAGTACTGTAACTTAGGGTGTATTTGTTTTATCTTTTACTAATTTGTTTAAGGTTTTATGCTGTGTCTTTAGTGGCGGTGTGGTCGCTTGTTGAGGGGCTAGGCACGATGTGGAATCCCCTCCCCGATGCATAAGAGTGTACACACCGAGCATAGGTAGATTGCACCATTTAGATTTCAGTGTGAGTGACAGTGAGGTTTGCAGTGGAACTACACGGGTGAGTAATTGGTGGCACCCTGGAGCACTCCTCTCTGTAGGTTCGATTCAGGAGGCACCTGAATAGTCACCCATCTACAATGTAGGCAGAAAATATAACTATTTCCCTGCTTGTGTCTTACATAAGAGATTCCAGCTAAGTACATTCAATAGATTTAGATTGGCATGACATTTCATTCTCATGTGCTGGTATTATTTTGTTTGTTTGTTTTTGTTTTAAACACAAGTGTCTGTGCTTCTACTTCAGTAAAGAAAGTGTGTACTTTAGCCACCTCTGGAGTCAGTGCCATTTAAAATACAAGAGATGAATTTTTACAGGGACTGCACTCAGAGGTTTAATTCATTCAAGTCATGTAATGTGTCAAAGAGATGATTAATCTGTGTCAAATATTCATTAAAAATATTAACTGATATTTAAGTCAGGGTTCTAAATTTCTATCATCAACTTGTTAAGTTTTCATCTTTTTTAAGCGTAGCCAGCTGTGAGTTATTTTATCAATGAAAACTGAAACCCAAAGGAAAGACTGTCTGCATCTACAGCTGTTAAAAACACACCACAGTGTTCATTCTAATAAGCAAAGATTAGTGCGTTTTAAAAATGTTGTGTCCCTGCTTCCCCATATTTTAAAGTGCAGTGAGATTAAGTGGATTACTTTAACACGTGTTTGAAAAGTGACCAGTATGGTGCCTAGTGAGTTTCAGCAACTTTCAATTGAGAATTTTCCTATTTTCAGTTTTATTCCCTCACATACATCTGCAATTGATTTCTGTTCCCGTGGCTCTTGTTTATCTATTATTCATTTCTGGTTGACTGTAGCTTCTGCCTTTTTTAAGTCAATTTTGCACTGCCACATGCAGTCAAACCAAAAACTTTACTTGAACTTGAAGATGACGCCTAACTGTGACAGCACTGCTGCAAGACAGAAGAACTAGGTGGTGAGGGGGAAGTGTACAGAATAAAAGAAACATTGCTTTCGGGATGTCGCTCTGGGTGACTTTTTAGAGAAAGGGTCAGAAGACGAAGCAGGTGGACGAATGACGAAACAAGCCTGTGTTGTTCGAGGACAGGAGGATTAGTAAGGAAGGACGGCGTGTAAGCACCTGTTCCTCTGATTGATGTGTCCTGGCTCCTTCGATATGTCACCGGTCACTGCTCGCGATCCCCTGCTGCTTCTCTGTCAATCATTCACTCACATACAAACACACATTTCTATATAGAGAGACACACAAATGACATATTTGAGCTCAGTCAGTGAAAGACAAAATGCTCTGACAGGAAAACTCTTGGTCTTCATTGTGTGTGTGTTTGGGGAGGGGGGATGTCAGAGACCTGGCAGGAGGAGAAATCACTCTGCTGCTTAGTAACAAGTACCACTGTGGATTTCACCCAGTCGATAGACAGTCAGGAACATTGTACATTCTCCATGCTCCTGCCTCACCTGTCATGTCGTCTATCCTGCGGCTGCAGTCCGAAGAGGTTTTCCTCCATTTCCTTGTATCTATTCAATTTAGAGACAGCTATGGCAAGAAAGATAGCAGAAGTCAGTCAGCTCATGCCCTCCAACTGCTGCTACCAAACCCTATTTATTTGCCCTGGAGCACCAGACAAGGCAGCATTATTCAGTTAAAAGTCTAAACAGGTTTTTTTATGCTAATTGCAAATTTAACAGAAGTCAAGACAATTTATTTTCATAGACCAATATCACAAATTTGCCTGAAGGTACTTTACATTGCAGTCAGCTCCCTCTGTGAGTTTCATTGAAGTAAGAAAAAAAAATTCCCAACATGGAAAGAAATGAGAGAAAAATCAAGAAAAGCATGTGAAGATGGATCCCTGTTCCACTGCCAGCTTTTTGGGTGGTAGAGTGACAGTTTTATTTAAGCCAGGAATTATGATTTGTTGTTGCAGTTTGTTTTTCAGCTCTGGCTAAGATGATTACAACTCATACCCCTGCACTGAATCTTGTTTGTTGTGTCTTACAGCCCCTCTATCTTTACCCACTCCTGTCACGTTTGTCCTTTTGAAAATAAAAGTTGCTTTAGTTTCATGTTTGCCAAATTGTGAATAATCTCCTATGGGTTGTTTTACCTTAGCTAACCAAATAAAAGCATCTGCGTGTGTGTGTGTGTGTGAGAGAGAGAGAGAGAGAGAAAGCGAGAGAGAGGGAGAAGAGGATGAGATAGAAACCCAGAGAGGGTGTCTGTCTGTGCAGTTTTGTGTCTGCAGTTATTTACTGCAGTGTCTCAAGTTTGCTTTCATTTGTGTGGGTTTGTGTGCGAGTATGCATCCAAATGCATGTTTCCATAATTAAAGCGTAAATCCCCAGGAAAGGCAAGACGAACAGTTAGATTGGAATCAATACACATTTGCAGAGCACAGAGAAGTGGACGTGCAAAATACATAAAGACCTGACACAAGTCCTTGTTATCATGTGTATCCATGCCTGTTCAAGGACATTTCTATTAATGGGTCAATATATCAGTTATGATTCACTTTTTTCTTTTCTTGCAGTCTTGAGATCTGTTATAAATCAGAAATTCCCCAAATTAGCTAATAATTTGGGGATTTTTATGTGTAAGATTTTTTTTTTCTTTATGATACCAAAAGGAATTCATTTTATGACACAGAATTTTGTTCCTTCTCAAAACAATTTTCAAATGTTCAGTGTAATCAAAGCACTAGCATTTAGGAACCTAGATAAAATACAAAACATGAGCACAACGCTTAAATGCACAAAATAGAAACAGAAGCTTAAACAATCTTCATATTTGCAAATCATCTGAGATGCTCTTGCCCCTCCTCTATCCACTGCTGGCATCGATCCTGATTTTGGGCCCAGTAATTTTGTGATGCCATGCTGGTGCCGGCTTTTTGGCACCGTCTTTAGTCAGTGGAAATGTGTGGAACTGGTTTTAGATTGGACACTGGGAATGCATCCGTGGAAAAGAGAGGACTGACATCAGCGGCTTCAGTAGTGGCCATGGCGGGGGAAAAAACTACAAAAATCAAACTTCTTCTTCCTGTTATGTTTAGTTCTCAAATCCGTTCTCGGACCACTACTGAGCATCATGATGTTAAGGGAGAAAAAACTTCCAAAGAGAAATGCTGAAGAACATGACACACGATACAAAGGCAATTAGGCAGAGGAGAGGCTACTAAACGCATAAATGAAGGACAATTAGACACAGGTGACAGACAGTAGGGCAGGACAGGCAATGAAAGGAAGTGTAAGTATGACAAAATACAACAGGACACAGAAAAAAATAATAACAAAGACAAAGAATGATCTCAGAGTCAGGACAAGACTCACTAATACATCTCGAAGATGATGCTATAAATCAATTATTTTCTGACACAGAGTTTTAAAAAAAAGCTTAATTATGTACTGGCTTTAGCATCATATTTAATGGACAGAGACGAGACTGCACATTGAAATTCCAGAAAGAAAGCAAATCAGTTTGTTTGTTTTTTCCCCAAAATGTGAAACTTGTCGATTAAACAAGAAATGGGCCTCAACTTCAAGCCTGACCAGGCAGGTGATGTAAGGATTAACCAAAAATTTGTAAGTCCCAAAGACATGTTTAGGTTTCACGCAAGGTCATTGATAGGTTTGCAGCGTAAACCTATTCGCTGGAACGTTCAAGACAATTCTACTACACAGCAAAAGCAAGACACGAGTAGGCAAAGTTCTTTATGTTTCTCCTGCACGGGAGAGAACTGGACAAACGCCGTTCCTTCGCTTGACCCCAGTTGCTCTCGTCCACTCCCCCGTAACGCTGCTCTTTTATTGAGGTTACATGAATATACATAGGTTCATTAACATATGACGTCTACATACACACAAAGCATATAAGCATATATGAGTAGATATTTCTAAGCATAAATGACAATCAACAATACAAATCTAACAGTCATGCTTCTAAAATCATTTATAAGCCCTCCCTCCCCTTTTCATTCAACATCTGTGGTTTTCCCTAAAGTCATTAGTCATAAAGCACACTGGTTTTAGTATTTTAGCGTATAGTGAGCAAGTCAGTAAAGCAAGAGCAGGATTATCTTCTCGTTAAAATGAGCATCTCTTCTTCACAAACGCAGCTCTTTTACTTTTTTACCACCATTGTCTGCCAGTTCTGTTTTCTCCATCTGTCTCCCACTACTTCACACATTTCCCTTTTCTTTGACCTCATCGTGCTTTCCTGTTTTCTTATCTCTGTGTCTCTCTCTTCCTTTCTCCATCAAACCCTTCTTTTCTTCGTCTTCGCCATGCCTGCCTCTCTGTGTCCATCTGCCGTGCTAAACCAAGCGACTGATTGTATTTCAGGCAGTCAGTGAGGTAAATAATCTAGGCCTGCATGCTGGGCTTGAGGGATATGTCCATGAGTATCCCTGGATTGAGCCCCTGGGTGGTTGGGGGGTAGAATAGATGTTGGACAGAGGCAAAGATTCAGACTTCAAGTCATGGATATTTGATACCCTTATTAATAATATGAAACAATTACACAAAACGACCACCTACATTGAAGCCAACATGCCAGTTTCTCCGCCTATACATGTGAACAGGAAAAACAGGATCATATCATGACTCATGCACCAAAAATAGCTCCAGTTTTCTTTACATTACAACTGACACAGTTCCTACCTACATACTGTATCCCTGCGTTACGCTGTTGACTAATTAAAAATATATTTATATATAGCGTCATTTCCTACACCTCATTCTTCTATATTTATCTGCCCTCATGAAGTCGGCCTGTGTTTGACTGTGTATCTGCATTGATTGCTGTGTGCCCCTGCAGTTCGACATGCAGCAGCTGTCTCTGGATGAGCTGAAGCAGGTGCTGTTCCACGCCTTCCGGGACCACCTGACAATGAAGGACATAGAGAACATTATCATCACCGAGGAGGAAAGCCTCAATGAAACCTCAGGGAACTGCCCTGAGTATGAGGGAGGTGAGGAAGCCGTTCTCGTGGAAACTTTGTTGGTATAAAAAGGTGTTTTGGGCAGTAAACAGTAATCTCTTAATGATTCAAATAACAACATGCACTATGCTTATTCGAACTGATTAAACAATCCAAAGTACACATATTTGTTTTTTTGCCAAGAGCCTGGTGAGTAGATCGATATCGCTTTTATTACTGTGTGCTATGAAGCTACAGCCAAGAGGCAATTAGACAAGAAGCAGGGGGAAACCAGTTTCTTTCTCTCTCCACATCTCTGGATTATCCCTGGTGGCTGTTTATGAGAGATAATCAACCAATCAGAGCTCAGGAGGATGGAAATTAGGGCATCATCTTCCTGCATTGCTAACTAGCCATATTCATTAAAAATGGAAAGAGAAAAACATGGTCAGCATGTATAAGATCAGGACATCTGTACAAGTTGCTGTGAGCTAACTTAATGCAAACTCTGACTTGTTTCTTCAGTGACTGTGGAAAAATCTTCACCAAAATGCCTGTAACAAGACAGATAAGGCAGCTGCTACTTATTGTTTTGGACAAAACTAAATCATACCTCTGGCCAACTTGACCACAGTTAAATGGATGAGTAAACGGAGTAAAAAAGAAATGCAATTTCACTTTGGCAGCTAACCTGGTTCTCTGCAAAGAATAATACCCAAAAAGCCTCTAACACTCACAGTTTGGTGTGTTTTGTTTTGGGGGGTTTTCTGTCTTTTATCAGTACACAAAATGAAGCGGTTAAGCTGCAGAACACTGTGTGTTGACTTCCTCAAGTCTGCTTGGCAAACTCAGTGAAACGTCTCAAGCAAATAATTAAAGCACACGATAACACTCATAACTATTTGCCATGACACCACAAATAGCTGTATTTACGGTTTAGGTGTGAAGTTTTGTAGAGTGCCAGGCTAGCTCTCTGATTCCAGACTTTTTCGCTATGGTGAGCTTTATGCCTTCATACTTGAGGCACAGGCACGAGTCGTCTGATCTCAGCAGTGTGTAAGAAAATAAGCAACACTCCAAACATTATACTAGCCATTTACCATCAGCAAAGGATTATTGCAGTGATCAGTTCTCTTACAGGAGCCCTCGTGCACACTTTACCTGCACAGAGTCATTGTTTTTGTTTTTCTGCTTGTCTAGTCAGACATGATCTTGACAGCTGCCCTGGTTTCATTTTGACTATGTCTAGAGAGAGCCACTGATGCAAGTGTGTGCTGTCAGCCAGCTTATCATTGTCTACAAACTAAACCAAGGACTGAATCATGGACTGTATGTGAGCTTTTGGCTGATGTGGAAGTGCTTAAGCCAAAAGAAGGTTAACTCCTCTGACTGCAAAGACAGGTTTGACTGTACAGATAGCCGACAGCAACAAGTAAAATTCTAAAACCTTTGCTTTAAATACAGTCTTTTGACTGAATCAAAACAACTTCAACAAATGAGTGAATGTGCTATGGGACTTGACTGGGAGTCATGATGTGCCAGAGCAAACCAGCTGCTCACGAGAAATAAAGTTAAGAGAAATGAAAAGTCTGAGGAAAGGAGAAAACTTAGTGCTACTGGAACAAAGTGGAAACTACATAGCACCGTGCTATGGGTGAATCCTCAGGCTCGCAGAAGCAACCTTTTAAGTGTTGTTTAGCAAAACTTTGAGGTGAAATCCTTCATTTTCTAATCTGTTGCTATATCCATCACAGAAGTTTCACCTGTAAAGTGTTGATCATGTCAAAAAGACTATGAAAAATCAAGACTGCTGAAGTAATATTTAGATGATAAAATCTAAACATCCTGCAGTCATAAATTAATGTCTGTAAGTTTTTGAAGCCAGGAGTAAGACAGATTGAAGATTGACGCCCTGCTAAATGTTTGACTGAACAGCTGAAAGACAGGCAATATTTTTCCAGCCTATGAACAACTTATGTCGCTGTAGGGAGAATAGGGAAATGAAAGCCTAAACCTGACCCTGCAGAGCCCAAAATTGCCTGTCTGCTGTGAAACATCCACTGAGTAAGACTAAGACAAAGGTAAAGAAAGATCAAACACATTGAAAAACTTAGAAAGCCTTAATGAATCCACTGGGACTCAGTCTTGGGGAGACCTTAAAAAGAGACAGCTGGAGGGAAATGGTGAAACTAAGCAGAGAAGGGACAGAAGATAAGAGGATCAGGGAACTGCTGGCTTGGCACTCTCTTTCACGAAGTTTTTGGTGTTGAGGGAAGGCTGTATCGTGGAGTTAGGGAGAGCAAAATGGAAAGTATAAAAATGTTGAGAGTGGGAAAATAGGCAGGGGGAGGATGTAGAAGACATGAAGAGGTATAGACATCACTTCTAAAGGACAGCTGTACACCTCTCCACATTTAACCCTCTTCCCATATACTCAGCTTCCCTCTTTCATGGCTGCTTCGTTCCCATCTGCGTCCTGTCCAGTGGGACCCCAGTGCCTTTCACAGTTCCTCTTAGATCCCCAAGTCTGAGCGCTGACTTGATTTATTGATGCAGTGTGTGATACTAACAACCTGAGACAAGCAGGCTGACAGCAAGGAAACTTTTGGTTGTTACTTCTGCTTCAAGGCCTGTTGGAGGACACATCTGTCTCTGCTCATCTTTTTCTCTCAGTCTCCAAAGATAATGTCTTTAAGGAGGAAAGCAGGGGCCTGTCATCCCAAACACCCCAAGCAGAACAAAAGTTCCACCTTGCGCCTCTTGTCTTTGTTTTTGCTTTGCAGCTTTGCGTGCGTTGTAACCAGTTTTTGCCTCTGATGAATTGATTGTCTTTACACTGGAGACGCTTCAACTCGACGATCTGGGTCACCGAGATAAGCTGCAAAACATGGCAACCAGAAATGTTAGCTGCTACTTCACCTGCATTTGTTTGAGTCAAAGAACCAACATGTCTCCCGAGGAACAGGTTAAAATGGTAAAAGCTGAATTCTTCATGAAGACCATTAGACACTTGGAGAGAAAATGCCCGTTACCTTTATTGTTCCGCAGACTTTATTTTCTAAACCTTCACACATTCTTTCTTGAATGCCGTGTTAAAACAGTCTCAACTCAAAGGTCCATTTAGTTGCATTTTGAAGCTTTTGGTAATATGTTGGAGTTTTCACTCAGCTAGTGGAAGTCACTTAGATTTGACATGAGCTTTGATTATATGATCATGGAGGTTGCATATGGGTGGGAGACTGTATCCCCTAAAACTGCCTCACTGAGATTGTGAGAACATCCACTGACTTCTTTTTTAATGCTGCACACCAAGACGCGGTTGTATAGCCATTATAAATCACCAGATCAGCATGTAACAAGGCCTGCCTCCATATAAAGCCAATTAACTGTTTTGTTTTTTCTTTTTAAAGACACAATCAACTGTGAGAGCAGCAGAAAACCAAGGGGGCTATCTATTACCTGTTTCATACCATGATGCAACATTTTGAGAAAATACTGTGCTTGTTTTTCTTGTGAGATATCTCTTGCACCTGTGATCTAAGTATAGTGTGAAGCTAGCTCCGGCAAGTGGTTAGCTTAGCATATATGCTAACACAAAAGAAAGACCTTCCAAGAAATTGTCCGATCAATTTTACCTACAAGCAACCATAAAACTCACCAGGTGTTATTTTTGGCCACCTGTGTTGACTTCGAGTATCTGCTGCTTGCGAATGTTAGAAGGTTATTCACGGGTACAAATTTTAAAGCATGGCAGAGCATTAGAGATGCTGTAGTTTCACCTGACTTTTAGGGTGAGTTAAGCTGACTGCCTCTTAGCTCTGACTCCACACCTAATTCCTAACATAAAAGCGATATTGATCTTCTGGTTTAACTCCCTGCAAGGGAGCTCTTTTCCCGAAATGTCAAGCAAACACCTTACATGACAGAAGGACCCAAATAGAGGCAACCAGGGCCAGGATAAAATCCAAACCTCAAATATTTTGCCAAGTTGGGGTCATATACAGATGGCCACTTGGCATAGCAAAGAATGCAGAAGATGTAATGGGAGAAAAAAAGAGGAACAGACAGACAACCCATGTAGTAAATCAAAGAAATGAGGAGAATACCACACAGAAGGAAGTAAATTGTTTGATAACTTGACGACTGAGCGGAACGAGACAATCTGGGAGCTTATTACTGGAGAGCTAGGGATATGTACACTGGGGAGATGGATTAGATTAGTAACAGGTGGTGCACAAAATTGGTGGGAAAAACACGGGGAGAAAGTAAAACAAACCACAGTGCATGAAAGTGAGTGACTTCTAACTAAAACAGGAAGTCACAAAGACTATTCATTTGAACGTCCAGTTTCTATTTCTTTGTTTTCAAACTGAATGCAGTAGCAACTGAATTTACCATGACAAAAAATAAGATGTACAAAAAAAAAAAAGACAAATTATAATAATCTCTTCATTTCTCTTCTTTTTTCACTTCTCTCAGTTCATCCCAAGAAGAAGAATAGGCAAACGTGTGTCAGGAAAAGCCTGATCTGCGCCTTTGCTATGGCTTTCATCATCAGTGTCATGCTTATCGCAGCCAATCAGATGCTGCGGAACGGCATGGAGTAACCAATTGCACTGTGAGCATGGGGAGTGGACAGAACAGCCATGACCTCACATCTTGTCTTTGCAGCCAAAGCTGGACCACAACCCAAGCACTTCTCTAAACAATCAGTTGAGTTTTGTTTTTTTGTTTTTTTAAGTTTTATTTGAACTGAACTTACAAAGGCAGACAATGAGTAAAATAAGTAAAATGAAAGGAGTTGTATTGACGATGTCACCACATAGAGTCACTGGATTTACTGATCGTAAGGAATCTGAACTGCAAAAGAATTCTGTTTTTATATAAAACACTGAAATTAAGGGGGAAGGGTATTATTTTGTTGTTTTCAAGAACAAGACCACCCTTTAAACTTGATTTTCTAATTACCGAAAATGTGTATCAGGTGCTTTGAGCCATTCCTAATTACAGAAAACAAATAATGGTTATTATGGACAACTTCAGAAGTTGCACTGAATGTGGAATGAGTGAATGGTGGGCACAGTATTGAAATGCACACACACACACACACACATATATATATATATATATATATATATATATATATATATATATATATAGTTATGTATACAAAAGACTTTGTGAAACATTTACATTAGTCCACCAGTCTTGGGTCACATACGTTCTATGTGAATCTACAAGAAGCACAACTCAGTACTCAGTGACAACCCACTCAACAGTCATTGCTATCCCACTAGTAGTATTGATTGATTCATTGATTGATTCATTGATTGATTGCTTGGTCAAGGAAGATTTGTGTGAGATGTGAAAAACAGTGGTGTCCACGAGTAAGCTTGGAAAGGTTTTTAAAAAAATCTAATCAAATGGAGTGAGGACTGAAAAATATGTTTAGGAATGTACTGGGAGAAAATGTTTCATCTCAGCATGTCACTGTAATACCGCCCAGCTGTGGTAAACATAAACCAAGCAAAAGCATGCCACAATACACACTGCCATACCAAACATTACCCCTACTTGTTCCCCATGGATTTCACTGTATATATAATACTACTTAGCTTATGTAATGTATTATTCCTCTCAACAGCAGAATGTATGAAAGATAGAAACTACTGAGCTATATCAGGGATAGAGTTGTGACATGCTGTCTAATACAGTTGTTTTCTTGGACAAGGTTGCCGTCTAGTGGTGAAAATAAGTACTGCAGGTAAACGCCTGAACAGCCATGTTTACTATGTCTACAGGGGGGAAGAACACCGCCAATAAATCTGAGCTTTGATATGTTTTTTGTGTCAGTGTCACAAGGGCACTTTGGTCTGTATTGGTCACTTTTTTTAACAAACATTTCTTTGCCAAACTGGATTGTTGCAACAGTTGATCAAGGTTGGATGAAAGACTGAAGGTGATACCTGTTGTAGTTTCTGGGGTCAATGCTGTGTTCTATGGTTCAGATTTAATAGAGATTTTTATTTTTTATTTTTTACAAGGCTTACTGGGATGAAAAAGTCCAAGAAAGACCTTGTAGGAGATTAGAATCATGCTCCTCTTCTTGCGTAATGGAGACAGCCAAGGTTGAACATCTCAGTGACACAATATATTAAATCTGAGGATGAAGCTGTACTCGGTGGTGTTGGTTTGGGGCTGGGGAATAAATAAACATCATTATTTATGTGCTGAGATTAGAACAGTATTGTGGGGACTGAGCAAAATGTTACGTTTTCATAAACAAATTTAAGGAATTAGTGAAAATTACAGCAAATATTGTTTACAGTTATCTTAACCAAATAGCCCAGCCCTATGTAGATGTAGCTTTATATATGCTAGTGTTTATTATTCCCGATTGCAACACGCCATAACAGCAGTGTAAGCGGACTGCACTGTGCTCCCCTGGGATATTATTGTAGACTTGTTTGTTTCCACTTAGAACTTGGAGCAATTTCACTTGTTTTCTAGCACTTTGGCAGGGCGGAGAGAAACAAAACTGGATGTTTCAGTCAAACTAATGTGCAACCACAAGTCCGGCTTAGACAAAATATAAAGAAGGTAAGAGGGGAGAGGGCTCTCTTTAAAAATAAATAAAAAATTTAAGAAAGCTTTGTAAGATTACAGCAAAAATGTATAATACTGTAAATCAGTATGCATGTTCTTGTTTAGGTTTTCATGTCTTTGAAAGACAGGGAATCCAATAATCTTTCTTTGTGGTGGCACAGCCTTGGTCTAAATGTAGGTATGTATGTACTACTGTCACATACTGTATTTGACTTTCCAATTTATACAGTAATAGCCATTTTTCTAGTTTCTACCAGCTATTAATCAAATCAGAGTGCGGAAGAGGGCATTTTCATAAATATGCAAATACAAGGTCACGTCACCAACATCTCTGTTTCACGTCACCTAGGGTAGAGTCTGTAGGCCTCACTGTGGATGGTTAAACTTTATATTGAATTCAATATATCATGTGTTTTCTTCACATTAGGTTTTACTGGAATGTTCTCACTGCCTCATTGTCCTTGTATAAACTGCTGTATAATGTATGCTACACTTATTCCTGTAAGTCGGTTCGTCTTTGATATTGACATTTGACCAATGGGCCATCTCTTCGCCTTTGTCGATTAGCATCACAACCCTTTTGAAACCAGCATAGAGCGCTTTATCTTAACAATTCTCCGATAATTGTGCCATTCAGACATCCTTGCATGGCTATGTAAGGGAAACAAGACCTTTTATCGACACTTTTGATGTTTACATTGTTATACTGTACATCTGTATCAGGACAGGATCAATTCATGATTTTCATGTTTTTGAAAGTTGCTTTTAAGATTTGTTTTTACCAAAACATGTTTTTACCAGTTGTAGATTGTGTAAAGACAAATCCTAACACAGATATGTAAAACAACCTTGGCATGCTGCTTAGAAAAGGAGAAAGAAAACAGCAATAGTTACCAACTGAATGGATATTTAAAAATGCAAATAACGAGTTTAATCTGTTTAATCTAAAAAAAAAATTTAAAAAAAAGTTATATCCATATATGTTTATGCAATAAAATTTTGTTTTGATAGAAAAACTATAGTAACTGTGGTTTATTTTGAAAGATGTGCAAGAGAGTTTGAAACAACTTACAAGAATTAAAGCAGCACAGAACGGTCAAACTTAACATCAGTTCAAGTGTGAGAACTTCTGTAACAGCAGAAGTTTGGGGCCAGTCAGGAAGATTCCTGTGTTTGTGAACACAATGCCAAGAAGGAAAGGTGTTGGCAGTGATCTTGAAGAAGCAATTGTTTCTGCCTGTCAATCTGGGAAGGGTTACCTATAAGGGCAATTCCAAACAATTTGAAGTCCATCATACGACAGTGAGAAAGATTACTGAAGTGGAAAACAATTGGAAAACATTCAAGACAACTGCCAATTTTCCAAGACGTGGGTGCCCCAGCAAATTCCCTCCAAGGTCACACCGTGCAACACTCAGAGAAATAAAACAGAGGAGCTATATTTCAGCCTTCACAGGCTTCAGCCTGCACGTTAAATGTTCAAGATGTTTGTGTGTATTTTTATTATGTTCAGACACATAAAACCTTAGAACTGAAAGTGAGTGTACTTTTTTTATACATATAATTTTTGGCTCAAAGTAAGTTTGTAAGCAGCAGTGCTTTCACTTAGTGTTTATAATTTAAAGCTCAGGTTGTTGCTTTGTCACTTGCTATCATCGTTGCAGTGTCATTTCTAAATATCAGGCTTAAAAATAGAATGACAGCATGGTTGGCTCTGAGCTCCTCTCATTCCCCACATACAGCAACATCCCAGAGTGAAAGCCCAGTATGACATCACCTTCATACAAATGCTCTGAGGCCATTAATCTTAGTGGGTGTTACAGACAAACTGCTTCTTAAAACTCGATTTGGCGTGATGCAGTCTGTAATGTCTAGAGGGGAACTAACACGTTTGTCAGCTCGTGTCAGACGGAGGATTCCAGTGGAGCAATGCTGGCATCAACGCTAACACTAAATCATGATAATTAGGGGTCATAGGTCAAACTCTAGTGAGAACAGCCTCATAGCAGATGCACCTGAACTCCATTAACCGCCAAATAATGAACCAAAGATGCCATTAGGTGGACAAACAAGGCATTATGCTTAGTGTAATGGTCCAGATAGATATTAACAGCCCGGGTTAGCTGCAAATCCTTCACTCTGTTATCATTGTGGGTGAAATTAACGGGTTGGACTTCATAAGTTAATTCCAGTTTGCTTTAAGGTATAATGTAAGAAATGGAACAAAGAAGTCACACTGACAATGATTTGCATTAAAAAAAACTCTTTAATATGAGGTATTCACTGCAGATTCATTTTTCCTTTGAACCTCTGGAGCACATATAAATGCACAGGCAGCATGAATGTCAAACATTACTTTCCCTCTACACTTCTGAGCAAACAAAGATAATAAACAGCATTCAGTGCATTAAAGGGGACCTATTTTCTCCAAACTTTCTGTCATTCACATATGATGGTGGGTTCTGCTCATATTAAATGTGGTCAAAATTACAGTCTATTTAACAGATTTTTTCCTTTACATGTTTATACAGACATTCAGTCCAGACAATAAGCACAGATCCCTGCCCACTTGTTGTGCAGACCTACTGTTTGTAAGAGGTAGCCAGTCAGAAGAAAGCTGGCTCGAAGGGAGGGGTAAGGGAGATACTGTCTGAGAAGTGAGGGTCTGCACCAAGGAAGAGGACAGAATAAATAAAGATAAAGATTATATTGGACTTTAAATTCTGAAAAATATGGAGTATAGGTCCCCGTTAACATTAACAAATATCCACAGAAAAAACTGTTTATTTTCTTATGCGTTATCAGTGTGGGGTAAATCATATGCAACACTGACTTAAAGGGGGGGAATCATTTTCTGTATTAATACTGCTTCGCTGTCACTTGTGTAAAACATGGTATAAGATACCATAAAATACAATAAAGACTCCACTATGTAAACAATTACAATGTTTTTAGCATAAAGGCACAACTGTAACAATGTCTTTTTAGATCAACTAAACACAGGACGACTTTTATTTATTTTTTTATGTGGAAAACCTGCAGTGTCTTCTGTGTTATAGTTTAACAATAAATTAAAGCTAACAGGACAACTTCTTGTTTGACATACTTGTTACAAAATGCAAAAGAAAAAAAACATTAGTGTTGGCATACAATAAAACAGTACGTTCAATACTCAATGTCTTCTTGTACCTTTTAAGTCAAATTATAGTGCCATTCACAGATTAAGTCTGAGTGTAGCTGCTTAGCTGCTGGATCTATGAGTTTCTTGCATTGTTTCCAAAGTATGTTCTGGTGAAGGAAAGGGACTGCTGGAACAGATATAATTAGAGACAGAAATAGGTAGAGAGGAAAACAGAAAAAGACAGAAGCAGAGAAAGAAAAGTGAAGTTTAGAACTCTGTGTGTGGGTGACTGTAGTCTCGACTGCCTCCTGGGCTCTCACTGGGCTTCATGAAGATACCCTCCATGGCTTTCCACAGACTGTGCTGGCTGGGGCTTGACATAGCATGAACTTCTGTCTGACCGTGGATCGGTCGTCCATACTGCTCCCCCGTCACAGACAGCAGTGCATCAGTGGCCCTGTGACGGAAGCGGATGGCCTCCTCCCGCTTCCATACGGATCCCCCGCACTGAACCGTCCACTCATCGAGGTGGTCTCCTTCTCCGTTTTCGCCAAATGCGCTCACCTCCTGTGAAAAATGAGAGAGAGATCAGAGGACTAGTGAAAACAGAATAAAGAAGAAGATGAGGTGCTTTCTTTTGTGGAAGCTCTTTGAAACCCTACAATGTTTAGACATTTTTAAACAAAATAACCTCCTGATGTTTTTATGCATGCACGGCAGACTAAACTTTACTAGACATTACTGAGCTGTGTGTGGGAATGAAAATATCTAGATCAGTCAGATTAGACAACAATCTTTTACCTGGCAGCCCCCTAATCTATGTAATATTAGACTGAGCCCATAGAACTGTCTTCAAAATTGACAGCCAGCATTAGATCATTATGCATCCTGTAAACTCTGAAGGTGCCACCTCTCACCTAAACCAAACAAAATTATTAAATCACAATTCTGTAAAATTCCTTAACCTGCAGGATACATCCACCCTATATGACCCCACCCCTTTGACCCAATAGGCTCATTTCCCTCCAAATCCAAATGAAAACAAAGGGGGTTAATCACACGCTGACTCTGATAAATGGTTTAGAAGATACATGCATGGATGCTTGAATGTGCACATCACATCCTATTCAGAAGCTTAACCAGCTTCGGTCTGTTTTTTCAGGGGTATTTACTGGAGTGAGAACAAATCTGTTGTAGATGCAATCGCCTGTCCATATCTGACCAATGTCCTGCTCTTTACTGCATCTAAAGCCTCGGTCACACAGACCTAGAAGTCAGTTGGGGAGTACCCTGGCAAACCAAAATCCTTGCAACCTCCAGCAAACACTAGACCAACTGAAATTAAAAAAATTTATTCGTTTGTGGTTAGCGTCGGGGAATACAGCTTTTTTCCTAGCAACTTGTGGTTGTCAGGGGTTTCCAAGTGGTTTCTAGACCTGTGTGACTGTGGCTGCCCCTGTGTGAATGGGGCTGCCCCTGGGACTTGTGCAGTGTGGGATACTGTCTGAATCTAATTTACATGTTTGGATTTTATATATGAAAAATCCAGATGTGCAAATCACTCATCTTTTGACATGACTGAGGCAAATCTGCTCAGACTTAAACGGGGTACCCTGATGGCACGAGGCATTGCTGGTTGTGGTTGCCAGGGGTCACCAAACAGTTTCTAGGCCTGAGAAAGAAAGTGATGGTTTCCTTTTTTTTTTATAATTTTTAGATTTTTCAAAAATCCTTATTCTGTCCTTTGCAGTTTCCCAGCTGCGTAAATATAGCTGTTGACTGTGTTAAACAACCTTCACAGATTTTAATATTTATCAGTTAATAGACCACAACGCCATGTATACCATTTTTTTTTTATCTGGTGTCTTATCTCATCACCAAAGGTTCGGTGAAATACATCCCAGTCCACTGAATGGTGTACTAGTACCGCTCATACCAAATTACTGGGCTTCATGAGTGGATGAGAGCTCCTGACAATATAAAGTGTATATTATGCAGTCATAGTTGTCTATGTAAATGAAATTATTTACTATTGTGCTAATTTCACATTGATATACAGTTGTACTAAAAGCTTAAAAATTATTATAGGAATGTTTATTATTGGCTATTGACCGGATAAACTAATCTTTCAATCAGAATCGATCTGGATGAATCAGTCTTGTAACTCACAAAGCAAGCTTTTCCACTAATTTTTCGATCACTCAAAATGATCTAACACACCCAGATATTTATTGGCCAAAAACACGTGATACGATCAGCCATGCCAGATCCTTCTGAGTCCCCATACAAATGGAAATTATAGGTGTGGAAACTGTTCCCAGTGCCATACTAGTAAAACCACATCGTTTTTTTCATCCACCTACCGGTAAATATTGTCAGACTATAAGTGTGATTACAAATTTATGAAAGTGGCAAATGCGATTTGCCACTTTCATAAGTATTATGCGATAGCAGCCCATTTTAATAATATGTAACATGATATAGCATCTTTTGACAATTTTGTGGCATTGAGCATTGCCACCACCCCCTGGGGATTTATTATTGAAGAGAAAAGAATTTGCAGAACTTGTACTCAATGTAGTTTCTTCATAATTTTTTTTAAAATTAGATTTGTTTTGAGATGTGATTTGTTAATATTGGGATGTTGGTATTTTTTTAAAAATATACATCACTGATTTGTCCAAAGTATGAATATTTGTTGTAAACTGGTTTTATAATTGAGGTAATTTATGAATTTAAGTGACAATTTCAGAACAGGAGACATGGATGGTCCAGTTTTCGGATCAGGTGGTGATGTTAAATGTTATTTGGCTTTTTGAAGATTGTGTTGAAGTTTCGAGTGGACTCATTCATTACCTGATTGATAGTATGCAGTGTGAGATGTCTAGCCAGGAAACTGGTTTTTTTTGTACATGACGAAGGTCACACAGACTGAAATGTTGTAAGTCAATAAAAAATGATGATAAGCTGGACAGTGTGGGGAGGTTATATATTGTTACACCCAATTATTACAATTTCAGCATTTCTTTATCATGTAGAAAAAATATGATGTACAGTTGTAATTGCACTTCTTTTTATTATATTTTAATATCTCAGATATTAAATGTAAAGAAATATAAACTAAAATTTCTGTTTTCCTAAGGTACGCGTCTTCCAACCCTCTGACACTTTGGTCAGACAGTGTTCTCACACTTTCTCAGGATTTGGGAGTTTTACGCTGACCCGAGGCTGTTTTCCCAGAGAGTTTGTTAAGTATAAAAGCTGCTGTCAACTCAGGTTCACTGCAAAAATGTTGGTTTAGTTTTGAATAAAAGTGAAAGGCAGGCACCCTTTTTTTGTGTGTCTGTGTGTGTGTGTTTACACAAGACTACACATTAATAAATGTTACAGCTGTTTATCGCTTCAGTGTTTTTCCTAATCTTCCTAATTCCTAAATTTATTATCAGCTTTTTTGATTAAGAAGAAAAAAAAATAAAGTCCATCTTCTACACACTGACATCCTTCCCCAATTTTTGCAAAGAGAAACCTGGTAAATCCCACACATAGCCCCAAAGCTCTCAGCTTTTCCCTTGTACTTCTCCCACCACCCACCTGGTTAGATGACAGCGGGGAGGCGAAGTAGTGGCTATGCAGGTTACGTCCTGTGTTGACATGAGTGAGGCGAATCGTCTGCCCACACTTAACTGGGGTACCTCTGTGGCACAAGGCATCACTGGTCCCGCGAACACTCCAATAGCTGTTGCTGTCTTCTACTGCAGAAACCCCTGTTACAGACTGCTGTCCACTACCTGCCTCAGAGACACAGTCAGCAGAGGATTGTTAAAGATATTAGAGACAGTTCAAATAAAAAAATAAAATTTCATCTAGAATAGAAGATTGTTATTTAAAACCAGTCCTCTGCATAACTTATGAACTTTGTGTATGTGATGAAGGTTAGGTTTGCTTTATTGGTCGGTTTTTGGCAAACAACAATTCCATATGCTGGTGTGCAACTACAAGTCAGTGCGGTGAAACAATGTTATACCTAGAGTTTTCTGAGTATACAGTAACATTTCTTGTTATTTCCTTTTGTGACGCATTATTGCATACACCAGTGCCAAATGCTGATATTAGGATTAAAACATGCAGGTACTCTAATAGGAAACAGTAGAGGTGGAGGTATTCACTGGAGACAAAAGGAATGAAACGTCACGAATATCAGGGGTGATTTGTGACAGAAGGTGTGAGAAGGAAAGGTTTACAAGATGGCAGTGAGACCTGGTGTGATGTATGGTTTGAAGACAGTAACACTGACAAAAACACAGGGTGCTGAGCTAGAGGTGGCAGAGTAGAAGATGCTTTGATTTTTGTTGGGAGTGACCAGAATGGACAGGATTAGAAATTTATATATTAGAGGGAGACGTGAGGTCATGCAGTTTAGAGACAAAGTTAGAGAGACAAGGCTGAGGACATGCAGAGTTTCTTACAGAGGAAAAAAGAGTGACATGGTGGCAGATGATCTGCTGTGACGACCCCTACCCAGAGCTCATGGCTGCTGGTGAGGGTAGGGGTGAAGATTCACTGGTAAATCAACAGGTTCGCTTTTACACTCAGCTCTCACTTCATTACAATGGACTGGTACCATGGGCGCCAATCTCCAGCAATCTCCCCCCATCACTCATAAACAAGACCCCAAGATACTTGAACATCTCCACTTCCTGACCAGGAGTGTGCCTTCCAACCTTTACCAGCTGAGGATCAAGGCCTCAGACTCAGAGGCGCTGATTCTCATTGCAAGGGCACCAGCTTATTGATTATTGTTGTATCATGATACCATCCATCTTCTTGGAAACATATCATGATAGTATTTTACTGTGTACAGGTGTCATTTGCATCTGTACTCAGAGTTTATGGGGTTGTTATAACTGATACCTCTAAACCTCTATCGCTGACTAGTACTTGCACATATTTAACACCACCCTGGGTTCTTGCTCTGTCAGCTAGTACAGATGGAAAGAACCAGTGTAAACACAGTTTATGCTGCTGACTTAGAGGGGCTGCATTTTGTGTTGGAGATGTGATTTCACCTTCGCTTCTTCTGTCTGTCAATAAAAGACCACAAAGAAACAGAAACAGTCGTAACTGTGTTCTAACTGTGGTTGTGCACATAAACGTTTTTATTTGTCTCACCAGCAAACCTTAGAAACTGAGCTGACCTCCTAAAACGTGTCACATTTAACTGCAAACATGATGGAGTTAAGTTGAACATTATGACAAACTCACACTGACACAGTTAATGGATGAAAATTAAAAAGTCAGAATTGTATTTTTATCCAACAATGCAAACTTAGTTACGAAGGAAAATAACTGTAGTTATTGTTAGCTGAAAAACACGAGTGTTTATGAATGAAAAGATTAGTTTTGACAGCAAACTTACCGGACCCGTAGCGTACGTCGTGCGAGTGTAGTCTCACGTTGTGCTTTAAATTCAACAGTTTAATGACTGATCCGCAGGTCACAAAGCTCAGTTCCGTGCCAAGGGAGAGTCCAAACACACAGGAAAACAACAACAAAATGGCCTGTACAAAGCGTGGCATACTTTCACAGTTTAATTTACCCATTCCTTCTTTGTTTAAAAGCCAAGCACATCCAGCCGCTGATCCTTCTCAGAGATTTGCCTTATTTTTCGCTACGTCATTAAAAACGTACAGTAAGCCAGTGTTGAGCTCAGGAGACAGCGCCTCTAGCGGCTCGGAACGGCATCTGCGCGGTCTTATTTGGTTTTGGGGTTATTTAAGCGTACTGTTTGGCATCTTAAATGATATTTATACTAGAAAAAATACCTTAACGATAGTAAAGGTTGTCATATGGCATGGTGTTATTTTAGTTGTTTATGTGTGTATAGAATCGAGGTAAACCGCAGGGTAGTGATGGGCAGATGAAGCTTCATGAGCGCAAAGCTTCTTGAAGCTTCATTTGCTCTAGTAGGACATCTACTGGACGTAAAAATATTAGAAGAGTGTGGCCTTTTGCACACAGCCTGTAAATGTCAACAACAAAAGGAGTGTGTAAAACATGTATATTGTAGTGATGGCAGTATACTGTGTATATTTATACTGGCAGTATGGAAAATGATTATTTGGAAATGCTTAAAATGGAAATGATCATTTACTGTGAGGTGAGGTGTGGTTGGGGGTGTGGACAGTAGTTGTGCTTTTGTAACGTTGAGGTATGGACAGCTACACACTGCCTGTTCACATTTTATTCTGTAAAAACAACATTTTCACTGCTTTTATGACCTTTTTACTGGGGAGAACATAGCTAGGATTTAATGATTTAACAAGTCTTTTAAATCCTTTGTCCTCCACAATGCTAAATGGCTGGGAGTCCTCAATCACCATGCTAACCAGGTCTTCATCTATTTGAGATTGTTCTCCTGAGGAAAGACAATAAAGACAAAGCACAAATATAAATATCACACACGTAACTTATAACAGCTGTATAATATTGTTATATTATTTAGTAACATTACTGCATGCTATATTATCATGGCATTTGATGGCTCACCTGGTCTTGCTCCACAATCGGTGTTCCCCTTATTCTCATGCAAAGCTCTGTAGTGCCTAAGCATGGATGAGGTGTTGTTGTTATATCCCAGCTCCCTGGCACATAGCAAACACTTCACCTTGTACAAAAGTAAAGCCGCTTAACATAAATTGTATTGCACCATCAGTATTATGAAAATACATCTTATGTAGAAATTTACATACCTTGTTGGGAGAAATAAAATCAAAATGTTCCCACACAAGGGAGGACATCCTCCTCTTCTTAGCTGGCTCCATTCTCTCCTGACTTTCTCTCCTCACTCTCATAAACCTCCAAACTGTCTCCAAACTCTCACTAACCGCAACTCTCCATCAAACACCCACATTTTTGAATGAAGTCTGAGGGGTTTATATCTGTCATAGCTCGCGGCAAAGTTCGAACCACTTCATGAACCAGTCACGTGGTACAGCCGGGCAGCGAGGCTTCGGACGTCATCATTTTCAGCTCCTCCCATAAATGAAGCCCCGGCCAAAATCCTTTCCACGCCCATCCCCGTGACATCACGCTTCGAAGCCTCGAAGAACGTCACATCACTACCTTGCAACGGAATTTAAGACTAAACCAACACTAGCTTACTGGAAAAACGACTTAAACCTGTTGGTTAAATCTTTGACTTTAGTTAAAAAGAAAAAGGCTGCTTTTTTTGTTTCCTTTATGGAAGATTTTGATTTAGTGAGTTAATAATTTGTTAAATTATGTGACCCCATCTTTATATTTTATTTTCACTATGTATGAAAGTTGCTAATATGTAAGAAATGTCTATTCTCTGAATCTGTAATATATGGTGCATTTTGTTTGTATGTTTATATTACTAATAAAAAAAAATAAAAAAAATAAAAACCTTGCAACGGAAGAGGTTGGAAGTTCACTTACCGCATCCCGGAATTGTCATCACGCCGCTCGTTCTCGGCCATTTTTACAAGTGCAAGCTTCGAAATATAACATACAATACAACTCAGTTGTTACCGTTAATATATTCGGAGTACGCTACCCCACTGATACGTGTAAGTAAGTTTCTTTTAGCGTGATTATATGCTATGTCTTCACTGCGATGTCTTCTTTTTCAAGTAGTTAGTACTAATGCTGATGGCTGTTGTTGTCTTCCCAGCTAATGCCAGGCTAACATATCGACATGCTAAAGCGTTAACTAGCCAACGTTAAACTGCGAAGTTGGTTTGGAGGCCTTGGTTAATTTATGTAATGGTGAATTTACTTTAGGTACAGCAGCCTTTTATTGCCAACACGTTTCAAAGCAACAACGTGCCACCGTTGTACTAGCAGCAACGTTCCTTTCTAGTTTATTAGCATTGCTAATTGTCGTTTAGCCTCGTTCGTTGCTAGCGAAGACGTTAGCTTTAGCTACCTTTATTAACAAAAAATGTTTATACAACAACCTTTTACTCCTTTAACTTGAAGATTTCACCCGGATAACTCACTCTACCGTTATATTTAAAGCAAGTATGCTGTTTGTACGGTAATCACGGCCAGTGTTTTGTATGTGTGTGTGTACGCATTGCGACATGACTAGGTGAAGTCATTGTTAAAGCCCGCTTGTTAAGTCTTTCTGGCATTATAACAGTGCTAGAGAATAAAATCATTCAAAGGGCTGACTAAAATATACCCTTTTGTTGCTGTTAACGTTAGGCGTTGTTTCTCAACATTACACACATATGTCTTATGAAGCTCTCAAAAGGCATCGTTTTCAGATGTAATCTTTCGCTTTATTGTGAAAGTCTGAAGCTAAACCCTCATTTCTTTATACTTTACATAGCTCAGCGTGGTGTGTAGTATATTCATAAATAGTTGAGGGAAACTATCTACAGCAGATAAACAATATCTGGAAGACATGTCCTCAAGAAATAAGAAGAAAAATCATCAAACACCTGACACAGGATATGAGAAATGCATCAGGATGGATCAGGATGCCAAAGCATCATCAAAAATTGTCTCAGTAGAATGCAACACTTTTTTAGCAGAATACGAAGAAATGAGAAGGAAAGTAAAGAATCAAAATTCCTGCACAGCACTATTATACATTACTATCAAATTGTTATCATGTTAATCACAAAGTCATTAATAATCAGTAATAACCTGATAAATAATCTATATGTAATACAGGAGACATTATAACATCTTTGGTAATACATTGAGATATGTAAAAAAAAGTAATAGTTTAAAGGGACATTAAGCAATCTTTATATTAAGGATTACATTTCTTATTCTAGCACAATGTTATCCAGTATAGTGTAAGATTTGTGTGTATTTGGCTTTTGTCAGGAGAATTTTGGGAGAACCCAATATTGCCTGATTGATGACATTTTTATTAATAGCATTTTAACCCCTTTCTCAGGAATAGCAGTCATGTCGGACTTTATTGAAAGTGAGGCAGAAGAGTCAGAGGAGGAGTTTGAGGAGAAGGACTTAAAACCTAAGAAGAACCAGAGATTTTTGGAAGAAGATGGTAAGATCTGATTTCTTTAAATTTGGGAATGTGTGTTGAAGTTGTATGGCATGTGGACCCCTCATCTGTCATTTCTCAGCAGATGAAGAGGAAGAAGACGATAACCCAGAAGACCAGGATGAGAAAGGGAATTTACGTGGCTTCATTGATGATGGAGACGAGGTAGAAGAGGAGGAAGAAGCAGAAAAAAGTGGAAGTGGCGGGGGGAGTGATTCAGAGGAGGAAGTGAGGCGTCGACATAAAAAAAAGCGCAGTAAGTTCACCTGGTGTTTTTAAAAAATTGTTAAACCTGTGTGATTAATTACATATATCTATTTAACCTGTCCAGTCAATAGAGTGAAAACACTCATGCCCCATTATTATGCCATATCACACCATATTAGTGAGTGGAAGATGATCTTGGTTACTTGAGTCTTGCAGCCATGTTGGTACCCTACTAAGCAGCAATTTTGAATCCTATAAGTAATGCATTGAAGGAGAACCATAAGGCCACAGTATACCCACCGCTTTGGTCACTCTGCACTCTGCTGAGAAGGTCATGACACAATCAAATCCATTTATCCATCTATGTTCGCCATTATAGCGCTGGTAGCAGCTGCAGTATTCTCCTGAATAATAGGTGGTGCCACTCAGGCAACACCTATTATTCAGGAGACCATGTAAAGGAGAATTAAAGGCAGTGCCTGTTTTTCCAGAAAATCTGTCTTTTTAACAACTCTCAGCTTCTGTACTGATACATCATTAAAAAATTGCAAACCTGACACGATCGGGTGTGACAATGTGTCCCCAACCCAGCAGCGGCAGCACTATGCATCAGGTTACAAAAATCGAGGGGTGCATGACCATTAGAAATGGTTACTTGCAACAGCAGGTGTGATGTCGTTTTTATCCTATGGTGTTGTTTGCCAGCCACCACATGGTATGTTTAGTGGAGTCTTAACGTTCAGGCCAGTGGTTTTTTAGCAGAATACGAAGAAATGAGAAGGAAAGTAAAGAATCAAAGGTTTAGTGACTTTGCCCACAACAGAGTTTTAAAGTTTGTTTTTCTTACCACAAATACACAAATTTACCCAATATTATGGCTTCATTAGCAGGTTAATCTAGAGTACCAACATCAGAACAAATGATATGCTGATTTGAGTTATAGGTGCAGTAAGGCCTCAAAAGTGAAAACATTTGACTATATCTTTTCTACGGTAATGAGTTGACACTCCTGCCCTATTATAAATGCTTTTTTGTATTTCTTTCTTTCTTTCTGAGACCAAATGTAGTCTGTATAAACACATTGCTTGATTAATTGTGATCATTTGGCTCGGTTCCTTGAGAAGTTGACATTAAATATGCCAATATATTAAAGGTTACTGCAAAAATTAAGTAGTAGAAAAATGTTAAATGAGGTTAGTAATTTTGGAAAAGCGGTACCTTTTACTTAGGTGGTTGAGCAAGGAGCACTGATAGATTTTAAGATATAACATTTTCAATTATGTTCTTAGCATAATATTAAATCTCTGAAATTCTGATGCCTGCTCTGGCAGAAAAGTACATTTTATTTACAAATATAGGATAAACAAAGTATATTCTGTCACATCTTAACTGAAAAATAGCCTCATATTGTCATTTTTACAGTTACCTCAGCCAGTAGTGTATTTCTAATATAATACAGATATAGTTAATGAGGCAATAGATTGAAATTTATGACTGTTTTCTTATACTGTAGTTGCAGTTTTCAGTGTTATGGCCTTTCTTTTTGCACAGTAGAATTTAAAGTCGGGGGAAAATATGTTTCTAAATAATGAGAGCTGACCTTAAACAGATTCCAGGCATCTGTTGGCCACATGTTGCATCTTTCACATTTAGCTCCATATGTTGTGGATCCAGATGCATCCCAGTGTTTACCCAGGCGGGTGATGTTTGATGCAATGCTAGTTCTCTGCTGGTGTGCTTTACAGTTAACATTCATGTTGTCCATTTTTAAAGAAAGTAAAGGTCTAACACAGATGAGTTATTTGCCGTTCTTATAGGAAGTGACAAAATGGGATTTTCAGTGACTCTGGTGTTAATGTGTCAAGTAAATCTTTATATCTACATTAAAAAATATTTCCAGTCTTGTATTTAAACACTGGAATAGACATGCTTTGGCAGTGGTAGCTTGAAGTTGTTTCCTCTGTTTAAGACTTTTCACCTTTGCAGGCTACGATGACTACCTGGATGATGACGACCTTGACCTAATTGAGGAAAACTTGGGTGTCAAAGTAAAAAGGAGGGTAAGTTCCTGTCTACATTTTTATTTTTACCCTCACATCTAACAATTTCAAGTCACTTTTGTACACTTGAAAGAGTTGAATCCACCTGAACTGACTTGTCTTGAATCACAGAAGAAGAAATATGACCGTGTAAAAACACTGGATGATGATGAAGATGATGACGAGAAGGGCTTGATCGCAGATGAGATATTTTATCCGGATGGTGAAGGGGAGCTGGAGGAAGGCGAGGCTGTTGATGAACCTATGCAACAGCCTGATGATGATGAAGAAGGAGAGGATGAAGAATCAGGTTGGAGTCTTAAAAAATAATGAGAAAGTAACACATTTTATTTGAGATGTTCTATTGGATTGGGCTGTGGGGTTGTAAGTTTGTGTTATACTTCCACAGATATCGATGACTTCATTGTGGATGATGATGGCCAGCCCATCACCAAAAAGAGGGGCAAGAAGTTCTCAGGATACACTGATGCGTGAGTGTTGGAGTTTATGCTGAAGATCTTTGGGTGATTTATTCCTTAATAAAAAAAAATATATATATATATAATTCAGTGCAGGGTAATGCACTTTTCTATTATTTCCTTTGCATTCAGTTATTTTGTCTCAAGTGTCAATTAGTGTGAAATATTTAATCAAACTAAACACAAAATAAAAAGTCACAAGCTCTCTCTCTGTGTCTCCACAGTGCGCTCCAGGAAGCTCAGGAGATTTTCGGTGGCGACTTTGACTTTGCTGACTTTGATGCTGATGCATATGACCAGGGTGAGGAGGAGGAAGAGGATCAAGATGAAGAGGGCTGGGACCGACCCAAGAAGCAAACTAAGAGGAGGCTGGGGAGGAAAAGCATTTTTGAGATCTACGAGCCAAGTGAGCTCGAAAGTAGTCACATGACTGACCAGGACAATGAGATCCGCTCCACAGACATGCCTGAGCGGTTCCAGGTGTGTGTTTTGGGGTTAATTTATTGTAAACGTACTTATTCTCTGCGAACCTGAGGCTGCTTTCATGACTGTTCGTTTTTTGGCTTGTAGCTGCGAGCTATTCCTGTCAAACCTGCTGAGGATGATGAGCTGGAAGAGGAAGCAGAATGGATCTTCAGACATGGGTTTTCCACTCTTACAATCTCCATGCAGGTAGAGGCTTCATGCCCCATGGCATACATACAGTGCTGTGCAAAAGTCTTGAGCCACTCCTCATTTCTTTAGATTTGTCTTGTGCAATAGTTCTCCAGGTTTCCTGAAGATCTTTCAAAGCCTTTCTTTGGGCATTGACTACTTTTTCACTCATTTTCAGTCCAGCCCTTGTACCTTAGCAGTTTCAGGAATGTTTTTTTTGTTTAAGCTAATTAAACAAATGAATCATTCAAGCATAAAAAGGCTCGTAACTCAAGGAGTGAACCGGTATTCTACACACAATAGACAACTTGGCAAAGAGCCAATTTTAAATAGTATTTTCTAGCATTTTGTTACTAGAAGACTGTTGCACACACATAATATTTTCTCATTTCTCTTGCTGAATCTCACAATGTAACAGCCATAAAATAGTATCTTTGCACCAAGGTGATTTCCAAAGAGTTTATTGCTGAAAATCTGGCAAATTTTAGCATGCTGTGGCATTTGTTCCTTTTGTTCTGAAGGACAGAAGAACGGTCTATAGCAGATTAACAATGTTTGAAAGTCATGTCCTTAAGAGACGAGGAAAAAACAGCAGATATTTTATACAGGAACTCAGATGAGAGATGCATAATTTCCTGAAGCCTCACTGAAATATTTTTTATGCCTTTAACAGGAGAGCACAGATTACCTAGACAGGGGCACAACCACAAACTTCAGCAGAAAAGGTCCCAGCACAATTGCCAAGATCAAAGAGGCCCTTAACTTCATGAGGAATCAACAATTTGAGGTAGAGTGAGCTGCATATTCCTTTCAAGATACGAGCTTGTCAGTGTTATTTTAATATGAGTAAAATATGGGACACTGTAAAGAGTTCTTGTATCTTTTTCCCCAGGTTCCTTTTATAGCTTTCTACAGAAAAGAATATGTTGAACCAGAGCTCAACATCAATGACCTGTGGAAAGTGTGGCAGTGGGATGAGAAGGTATAATTGCGTTGTCAAATAAGAAATGGATACAGACTAATCCATCAGTAATCGTTTACATTGCTTCCAGTAGCTGCATTAAAAAAACAGCAAAGTTTTCTGGTTTCTATTTTAATATTTTCCTCTTCCACTCACCAGTGGACTCAGCTAAAGACCCGGAAGCAGAACCTGACCCGTCTGTTTCAGAAGATGCAATCTTATCAGTTTGAGCAGATCTCTGCTGACCCTGACAAACCTTTGGCCGATGGTATTCGTCCTCTGGACACTACTGACATGGAGAGGTATGACTTTATAGCACTACTGAGCCTACTGGTGAAACGTAGGCTAGAAAAGTAATCGTTTATTTAATTTCTCCTCTGAAATTCTGCTTTGTCCTTATTCAAGGCTGAAGGATGTACAGACTCTTGAAGAGCTGGGTGATGTCTACAATCACTTTTTGCTCTACTACGGACGAGACATCCCCAAGATGCAGAACGCTGCCAAAGCCAACAAGAAGAGGCTCAAGAAGATCAAAGAAGTGTCAGAGGATGGTAAGAAAAACGTGGTTCACTAAATAATGGATAGCTATATATTTAAAATAAATAAATAAATAAATCACCATGGCTCTTTCTTTAGGAGATGAGGAGGAATTAGAGGTAGAAGAAGAAGAAGAGCAGAAAGGACCTGATCTCAAGTTGGCATCCCGTAGGGATATGTACAGCATCTGCCAGAGCGTGGGACTTGGTTAGTCTCCCTTTCTGCTTTGGAAAATGTAATCTCAGTGGTTAAGGAGGATTACTAACTCTTTTCTGCTTTCTTTCTCTCTGCAGATGGCTTGGCTAAAAAGTTTGGTTTAACTCCAGAGCAATTTGGAGAAAATCTGAGGGACAGTTACCAACGTCACGAGACAGAGCAGTTCCCTGCTGAGCCCGTAGAGCTGGCCAAAGATTACGTTTGCAGTCAGTTCTCTACTCCAGAGGCAGTGCTGGAGGGAACTAGGTATATGGTAGCCATGCAGATTGCTCGGGAACCTCTGGTCAGACATGTTCTCCGACAGACGTTTCAGGAGAGAGCCAAGGTTAACATCAAACCTACAAAAAAGGGCAAAAAGGTACACAGCTATTCATAAGAATTGGGTTTAAAAAAAAAAAAAAGACATATAAACCATGCTCTTTCTAACCCTGCCTTTCTTTCTCCCTGTAGGAGGTAGACGAAGCTCACTTTGCCTACTCTTTCAAGTATCTTAAGAACAAGCCTGTAAAAGAACTGAATGGGGATCAGTTCTTGAAGATGTGCCTTGCAGAGGATGAGGGGCTACTTACCATTGATATCTGCATAGACCTTATAGGAGTTAAAGGGTAAATAGAGTGACATTTTTAGTGCATATTAATCAAAATCTTTAGAGTATTCTGGTGTGCTTAGCTGCAGAAGCTGAAACACATAGGAATGTGCTTTAAACGCAAATTTTTTTGAAATATTTGTAGTTTAATGACAACTGTTTGGTGTAAAGTTCAACCACTAAGCACAAGGCAGAACCCCTATTAACATTAATCCCACTGGGAAAATTAAACATGTGTGCAGTATAGCGTGGTCAAAAGTCTCTGGCACCTTTGCATTTAAAATACTGTTTGTTTCTTAACTAATTTTATCAATGGTGTCAAATAGTTCTTTAAGAAAGAGTAACTGTATATGTGTTTTTTGTTTTAGACTTGATGATTAAGCTAATCTTTTAAGCTAATCTTTTAAGCTCATTAATGTTTAGATTTATTTCACCATTTGAGGAGAATCATAAAAAAGCATCATCATAAAACATCCTGAGTTCTTATGAATCCTATCAGTTTTGTAATTAATGAACATTCCTTGGCCTTTGGACACCAAACACAGGCTCTGATGTGACTAACGGTTGTCCCATTTTTAGCGCCTGCATAGAAACCTTGCTTGGATGTCGCAATAAAAGAGTAGTAAAGTAGGATAAACCCGTTGAGTCTAATTTCTTGAGTTTCTGGCTTTAGCGTGTTCTTTTTTTTTTCATTTTTTTTTCTCTCATCCTTGTCAGGAAAAAATTAGGCTTTTGAATTATTAATGGAAATATTAAGACACTCTGCCCTTTGTCCACGTTTTTTACATTTTTTCTGTGCTTCTCCACAGGTATGCAGGGGACCAGACGTACTTTGACGAGATCAAACAGTTCTACTACAGGGACGAGTTCAGTCACCAGGTGCAGGAGTGGAACAGGCAGCGAACTTTAGCCATAGAAAGAGCTCTCAATCAGTTCCTCTACCCTCAGATGGCCAAGGAGCTTAAGAGCAAACTGATTGCTGAGGCCAAAGAGAGCATTATCAGGGTAATTTTCTATCACATTGATGTGATCTGTTCTTCCATTTGTGCTATTATTCCCTATCAGTCTTGCACAGACAATCAAAAGCGCACAGTCTGAGAAGCTGGACTACGTTTGTGATGTCGTAGATATAAAATCTATTTGTGTTTTTAATCTGAAAACTAATTATGATTTATTCCCCCCCCCCCCCCAATTTATCATTGAAGTCCTGCTGTCGCCGACTGTATAACTGGCTGAAAGTGGCTCCGTACAGGCCAGATCAGCAGGTTGAGGAAGATGATGATCTGATGGATGAGAATCAGGGAAAAGGCATCAGAGTGCTTGGTGTAGCCTATGCGCCCAGCAGGTGTGTATATATCAGTAGCTTGAGTTGTTGGTGCGTTCAGCAAAGCACAGACATTTAAGTATAGCATATACGAAAAAAAGTAGTAAGATTTTCGTGTATATAAACTTTACTCTGGCAGAGATACTCCAGTATTCTGTGCTCTGATCAACGGGGAAGGAGAGGTGATGGATTTTCTTCGTCTACCCTACTTCATGAAGAGAAGGAACGCCTTCAGGGAGGATGAGAGAGAGAAGAAGGTAGAAGCAGAAAACACAGCTGTAGCACCTCTGTAATGGTTTTTTGTTGAAAACAAGTCACTTAAAAGTCTTTGTTTAAATTGTGTCTAATCAGGCCAGTGACATTGAAAATCTCAAGAGGTTTCTGTCAGGCAAGAAACCTCATGTAGTAGCTGTTGCTGGAGAAAACCGGTAAATCACCAGATTACCTCCTGTTTTTTCTAAATGTATGCTTGTACACATTTTTAACAGCATTCACAATGTAGAGCAGAAATGTTAAAAACATGAACGTGTTTACAGAGATGCCCAAATGATAATGGAGGACATCAAGAGAACTATCGGCGAGCTTGAGCAGGAGTCCTCTCTGCCTGCTGTAGGAGTGGAACTTGTTGACAATGAACTGGCCACGCTGTACATGAACAGCAAGAAGTCTGAGGTACATATTTGTTATGTCACCTACAATAGAATTACACAAAGATGTCTGTGGTTTAATTGCTTGTTAGTCAACCGGCAAGCGTGTTCAATTTCAACCCTGTGTTAGCTCTCATTATTTCTTGTGATCCTGTTGCTTTCTGTCTGCAGGCTGATTTTAGGGATTATCCTCCGTTGCTGCGACAGGCTGTTTCAATAGCCAGGAAGATCCAGGATCCGCTGGTGGAGTATGCTCAGGTCTGCAGCACTGATGAGGATATTCTCTGCCTCAAACTACACCCACTGCAGGTGAGTGAATGAAGACATTGATTTTTGATTGGCTAGTATATACAGGGTAAATCAAAAAGAATCATCCAAATTCAAAATGCTTTTACTGTAATGTTAGAAAGAGGGGATTTTTGAGTTTCACAGGGTTGCTGGTGAAATGCATAACAACAGCAGTTGCTGCTTTGACTCCAGACATGCTCGTAAAAGTCTGGGACTTTGAGTATTGCATGGATGTGTGTCTGGAGAGGGGCAGATTAACCTTGTGAATGTTGTCATTTTTGGATGCAAAACTTAAGCCATTTATTTTAATATGTACTTTCAAAGAGAGCTTTTTGAAATCAATTTTTTTTATATTCCCTGTATTTTTTGCTCAGTATTGTCTTAGCATTTTTAGGTATCACAAGGTGTTTTATACCAGCTGCTGCTTCACTACAAAGATACCATTACTCATTTTCTCTTGTGGGTAACATGAGATTTTTACTGCTATGTTTGTCTACTTTGTTTTCTTCTGTAGCATCATATACACCTGTTACTGCAATCAAAGCTTGTCCTGCAAAGTTAAACTGTAGAAACCTCTCAGTCAAGTTTTCAGCCTAGTCAAACGCATCATTTGTAGGAACAAATTATAATAAATTAGATTTATGTCAGTTTCATTATCAACTCTACACTCATATGCAAGCCTTTTCCATTGTAGTGAAATTGTTTTTACAGTGTCCCACTGTAATGTCAGTATTAGTAAAAAGAATTTTTAAACTTAGAAATGTACAGGGTAAGCAGGACAGACACTTCTCGATCTCTGTCTTGTAATCGTGTATTAGTCAATGTGAATTCATCAATCGTAGGCCAGCTTCAATCATAGCATGACTTGCTGTTTTTTTTCAGCAGCTACATACAGTGCATATGTAAAAAGTAGTTTGTCCTCTCTTGTCCGTCTTAGGAACATGTGGTGAAGGAGGATTTGCTCGATGCTCTTTACTGTGAGTTCATCAACCGTGTTAATGAGGTTGGAGTAGATGTGAACAGAGCCATCGCACACCCTCATACTCAGAGCCTGGTTCAGTATGTGTGTGGTTTGGGACCAAGGAAGGGTTCACATCTTCTCAAGGTATACATTTCTGCTGCTGATATGTAAAGCGTATGTGCAAGATATCATTGATAACATTATTAACCACTGTGATTTTATTTTGTGTAGATTCTGAAGCAGAACAATACTCGTTTGGAAAACAGAACACAGCTCGTCACAATGTGTCACATGGGACCCAAGGTTTTTATCAACTGTGCTGGTTTCATCAAAATTGACACGGCTTCGCTTGGGGACAGGTTGGAACTTCGTCTTGAAATTTTCAGACCATTTCGATATTTCTCAAAGGGCTGGATGTGCACATGTTTGAGTCTATTATGCTTCTGTGAATAATTTTAAATCAGCCTCGGTTTTTCATTCTCTCAAACTCTCCTGGCAGTACGGACTCCTACATTGAGGTCCTGGATGGCTCTCGTGTCCACCCTGAGACATACGAGTGGGCTCGCAAGATGGCTGTAGACGCGCTCGAGTATGATGAGTCGGCAGAAGATGCCAATCCAGCCGGAGCTCTGGAGGAGATCTTGGAAAATCCCGAACGTCTCAAAGACCTGGACTTGGATGCATTTGCTGAAGAGCTTGAGAGACAGGTCAGTGTCTGTGTGTTGTACCTTTGACTAATTTAGTATCATACTTTATCCTGCCAAAGAAAAATACGCCTAAGAGGAACCAACACTCCAAAAAAAGAAAAAACAAGAAAAACAAGCATTTCTTTTTATTTGTCTTTCATGTGTCCATTTTACCTTTTTATTCAGAAAAGGGAGAGTTCTGTCTTCTACCACCATTGGATTCAGGAGTCAGGTTTAAAAATATTGTGACCAGTCATCCTACTGTGTTATGTGCCTGCAGGGTTACGGAAACAAAGGAATTACTCTGTATGACATCCGTGCCGAGCTGAGCTGTAGGTATAAAGACTTACGAGTTGCGTACAGAGTCCCTAACACTGAGGAGGTTTTCAACATGCTCACCAAGGAGACTCCAGAGACCTTTTATATCGGTAATATACACTACATTAAGATATGATGCCTCGAATTAAGCTCAGTTCATCAATAAGAATCTCATTCACTTGTTCAATGGAGTGATGCTGGTCAATTGTCTGCCATGGTAGAAATGTGTAATTCATAATTTAGCCTATGATTAAGGTTTTTCATATCTTTCTTTCAGGTAAGCTGATCACTAGTGTAGTAACTGGCATCGCTCACCGGCGCCCTCAGGGAGAGAGCTATGACCAGGCCATCCGTAATGATGCTACAGGCCTTTGGCAGTGCCCCTTCTGCCAGCAGGACAATTTCCCTGAACTGAGCGAGGTACCACACATCGAGTTTTCTTTATTTCTTTTTCTGAGTGAACTTTGTGTTACAGATATGCCATGACGATCATGTTTATAATTTTGATTGTGTGTGGTGCTTCAGGTGTGGAACCACTTTGACAGTGGGTCATGTCCAGGTCAGGCCATTGGAGTACGGTCCAGATTAGATAATGGTGTTCAGGGTTTCATTCCCACCAAGTTTCTCAGTGACAAAGTGGTCAAACACCCTGAGGAGAGGGTCAAGGTGAGGCATTTTTTGTTGTGCCCCCTTTATTTGGTTGATCTCACCTGCAATTGTTTTCCTGTTTGTCCACTTACACTGCCCAGTCCTGATAGAGCTGTATTATTACTACTTTCTATTTTTCATCCTTCAGCCTTGGTTGGTGTGTTAACAGATTTTCCCTCCTTCTACTTTAGGTGGGCATGACAGTTCACTGTCGAATCATGAAAATCGACATTGAGAAATTCAGCGTTGACCTCACGTGTCGCACCTCTGATCTAATGGACAAGGCCAACGAATGGAAGCTCCCTAAGGACAGCTACTATGACTTTGACACAGAGTCTGAAGACCAAAAGCTGGAGGAGGAGTTCAAAAAGAAACAACAGCGAACACGTGAGTATATGAAGTAAACAAAACATATTTGGTTGTTGAAGTTGCAGACAGCACTGCATTTTTTTAAAATCTTAGTAGTGTGGACTTTAACATAATTAATTCTTATACCATTTGTCTTTGGCTTTTTAGCATATATAAAGCGTGTGATTGCCCACCCCAACTTCCACAACATCAGTTTCAACCAGGCAGAGAAGATGATGGAGACCCTGGATCAGGGTGACTTAATTATTAGGCCCAGTAGCAAGGGAGAAAACCACCTCACAGTCACCTGGAAGGTAAGAAAACGAGCACTGCAGAAGGGTTAAAACTTTGGTTGATTGAAAATAACAAATGTAATAAAATGCTTCTTGCTTAAAATGCTGTGTCCAAGCATTTTAAGCAAGACCTGGCAGTAAGATGCGACAAAGACTTAAATGATTTCTTTGGTACCAAATGCTCCACTCTGACTAAATATAATGTTTTATAGGTGGCTGATGGCATCTACCAGCATGTTGATGTGAGAGAAGAAGGCAAAGAGAATGCTTTCAGCTTAGGGCACACTCTGTGGATCAACAATGAGGTAAGCTGGTTTTGTTGTTGGGGGGGGGGTGGGGGTGTTGAAGTGTTGCTTACAGAGTTTTTTTGATTCACTGCAGGAGTTTGAAGATCTGGATGAAATTACTGCTCGGTACATTCAGCCAATGGCGTCATTTGCCCGGGATATGCTGGGGCATAAGTACTTCCAGGAGTGCAACAGGGGAAGCAGGGAGGTATGTATATTGAGTTTTTTTTTTTTTTTGTGACATTGTTCTTATAATTGAGTTGTGAGCTGTTTGTTTGTTTTGTCTTGGCTTGCACATCTTATCTTGCTCATCTTGTTCTTTATCTGTCAGAAAATGGAAGAGTTGCTGATGCGGACAAAGAGGGAGAAGCCCACCTTCATCCCTTACTTTATTTCAGCATGCAAAGATCTACCAGGAAAATTCATCCTGGGCTACCAACCACGTGCAAAACCACGGTATGTGGAAATGTTTGTTTCCTACTTTCATGAAAGAAAATGTGAAGTCGGATGTATAAATGTGGTACAAATATACATTTCTTTATTTATTTGTTGAAAGGTTTCTGGTTGATTAACAGGAAGGTTGTCCTTCATGTGAAATGCTTTATTTTTTATCCTCTCCATAGGATTGAGTATGTGACTATTACCCCAGATGGATTCCGCTACCGTTCACAGATTTTTCCTACGGTGAATGGGCTTTTCCGGTGGTTTAAGGACCATTTTCAGGACCCTGTGCCAGGTATGAAAGTGCTATAACTATACATTATAAAATGTATCACAGCTCCTAAAATACATTATAGGTGATTGTTTAAACATTTTCTCCTTCATTCAAGGCATCACTCCCAGTAACAGCAGCCGAACAAGGACGCCTGCCTCCCTGAACGCTACCCCAGCCAATATTAACATTGCAGGTGAGCCCCGCAGTCTTCCCCCAATTTATTAATCTAGATTTTCAATTTAGGCTCTATTAATTTTACAGTTTTCTGCTGTATTCCCTCCTTTCTCACTAGACTTGACACGAGCTGTCAACGCCCTCCCACGCAACATGACATCTCAGATGTTCAATGCCATCGCCGCAGTCACGGGCCAGGGTCAGAACCCCAACACCACACCTGCACAGTGGGGCTCCAGCCAGTACGGCTACGGTGGCAGCACAGGAGGTGGAGGGAGTTCGTCTGCCTATCATGTGAGGACAGCTTTCTTGTTTTTAAAAGAGAAGAGGATGTTTTGGGGATTGTGATTACTCCCAACAGACTGTTGGGAGTTGTGCACGGTGTCCACTAGAGATAAATTGGGTTCTGTGGAAATGGTAAATACCAGCTTGCGATGGTGCAGTTTGGAAAACGGATCATTAGCTGATATGGTGACCTGTCCCGGACACTATTGGAAACCTGAATTACAAGATAAGATTGACCCTTTGTCTAATTATTAATAATTGAGTTCCTAAGGTTTTTGCCACATTAAATATTATCTATCAGACTATTTCTGATGATGGCCACAAGACCAAAACATTAGCATGTTTGTTGACATGATCAGAATGAATTGGTGACATTGTCTACCTTTGGGTCCCCATCACTGAAGGAAATTGGAACCCAAAAGTTTTTTGGCAGCATTAAAGCCGACTGAATGTGGTTTTACCTCGACTCATTTCACAATCGATGTGTACTTCATTTCCTGCAGGTGTTTGCCACACCTCAGCAACCTATGGCGACACCCATGATGACGCCCAGCTACTCGTATACCACACCGAGCCAGCAAGCTTTGGGCACACCGCAATACCCAGGCTCCACCCCTCAGTCTTCACATTCTCATGCCCACGCCCACCCACATGGAAGCCACATGTCACATCACGGCCATCACAGCAGTCACCACGGCCACTCATCGGGCACACCGTCATCTTCCACTTCATCCCGAGGACGGACGCCACAACAGCAGCCAAAGTAAGTACAAAATGGCAGTCCTTCAGTCTTAGTTATTTGTGCTAAGACTTCATCTGCAGTTCAGATTTTTCCCTCACCTCCAACTCTTAAAAGTGAAATGTCTGTTTTGAAGTTTGTCACTCTGCCAGGCAACAATTTATGTTCATGTTGCAGTTTTCTGCCACAAGGCGGTGCTAAACCTGTAGTAAGAATTATATTAAATCTAAACAGCCTCCCAATGTTCGGTTGGGTTTCCTTTCATATGCTGTCCAATAAAGCCATCTCCCTCTGTCCTCTGTTACTGCAGGCCAAGCAGCAGCAGCTCCACCGCAGTAGACTGGGGCAAGATGGCCGAGCAGTGGCTGAAGGAAAAGGAAGCAGAGGGCAGAAAGAAATCTCAGAGGATGACGCCACGACCGTCACCCAGCCCTATGATCGAGAGCACACCCATGTCAATCACTGGAGACGCCACACCCCTGCTGGATGAAATGGACCGATAGGGGACAAAGGGGGGCGTTGCTGTACCCCCCCACACACCCAACTTTGTCCCTTTGTACTGCTTCTTCATCCAGATAACCCATTACCCTTTCTCTCCCCAACATCCCATCAGCCCCATCTTCACCTTGACTCTTCATGTTTTCCCCTTCACCTCATGATATTGTAGCAGCAGTTTTCACTCTGGTGTCACCCAGCCCATATCTCGTCTTCCCGTCGACCCATCAAATGTTTCATAACCTCACCTCCAGCCACCTCATGCTATGGCTGCATAGTATTTTGTACAGTCAGAATAACACTGTATACATCATTCAAAATGTCAGTAGAATGACATAAATAAAGGAGAAAAAAAACACTTGAAGTATGTGGAAGCAGTTACGTATAGGATATGGACCTACACTGACATTGCCATTGGTTTTAGTTTGATCGAGGAAATAGGTCTGACAGATGGGGAACAACAACCCGGTCATGTTTGGCGGAGTTTTATGAGCAGTTGCCAAAAGAGCTCTTTGCCAAGCCAATGAGGAAATTGAATATTTGTATGAATGCGTCAGAACGAATAAAGACTTTTTTTTTTTCTTGTTTGAATCTTAAGACTTCAATCTTCACATCTGTCAAAGCAAACACACATGTTACTGAGCAGACACACCCGGTGACAGGATTTATAACGCCAGCCTCTGTCGGGCATGAGTTACAGATTATTGTCTCCACCACACGCTGTGATATGATCAGCTGACACCGTGTGATTGGCTCCTGTAGATAGCCTCTAATGTATTGCTGAAATTTAAGTGGCCTGTTCTGTGTGGTCATTAATGAAGTGCCACACTGAAAACAGGGTGTTTTTGATGACTTCTTGTGTTTCAATATGCAGAAGTTGTCTTCAGTTTAAAACTGTTGTTTTTAGTACCTGCTCTCTGACTGGCAGATTGTTGACGAAACTTTCATTAGTCTGTCAGATGTTGATTTTAAAGTTTACCCAGATCTGAATTTCGTGTATGTTAAATGTGTGCAGTTCAGTGAATACTGGTTTATGATGTTTGCCATCTTAAAAGATGTGATCGCCACGTGCTGCTGCTGTAATTCTGTCTGAGTCAGTATCTCTTTTCTCACTGATATCACAGCCTTCAAAATTTCCAATATTCCAGTGGATGAGCTAAAGTTTTTCTAACACTATCAACCGAATATACTATCAGACTGACTTCCCACTGCTTATATTCCTGAACTCTGTGTAATGTTCTGAACTGCATGACAGTTTATGGCCACCCTGGTTCTCTCCTGATTCATGGATTCAGTTTTACTCTTGCTGTTTGTGCCAGAGTACAAACAGGCAGCACTGGTATTCAGAGGTGTGTTTAATTTTGCTGTGTGCGAAGCAACATGGTCCCATAATATGCATAATCTTTTTAATTATGGTTTTGGAGTAAATGCTCTGGGTTTTACATTTCTTGCCAGGTGGAGATCTCACATGTGTCTCAGCGAGGCTGTGATTGGTTGTCGGCAGTAGCTGGTCTCCAGCACTGCTGATGGCTTTTTCTACCTGTGATCCCTTTAATAAAAGTGTTCATATGAAGCTTCGTGTCTTATTCTTGATGATATGATGGGCACGTTTGTCTGTTGTTTTTATTTCCTTACTGGCAGCTTACGTCCAACCTTGGAGTCAACAATAGGATAGAGAATGTAATTTTACCTTGGTTTATAGTTAGAGATGTGATGATAACAATTTAATTTAGCCTCTTTTATATTATTTACAACACTGTGGAGGTGTGGGAAAGATTTCAATACCTAAAGAATCTGTATAATATGAGTTAAAACAATATATCCAAGACACACCCACGTTCTTGCTGTCTGGCTTACTGACGAAATTCAGTGGAAGCAGATTGAGCTTGCTGCTTTTTCCCATTCCTGCAAACAATCCCTCCATTTTCAAGATCATGAGAACAGTTACCTCAGAGGAGAGGGATGTGTAACGGGTGTGACCGTGGTCACTGGAGTTGGCGTACGCATCAAATTAGCAGCAGAGAGACACATGACAGGAGGCCTCTAAGGCCCACTCCCCCCTTCTTTTAAAAAAATGCAGTCAGCCCATCACTGACATTTCAGCAGGAGAAAAACGCTCCTTCAAACAGATGTTTTAAAGGCATCAACAAAGTGCAATTTAATGGTGGTTGTAGTGGAGAATAATCTTCCTCTTCTCATAAACGTTTACATAATCAGGGACATCACAATGGCCTGTTTGTTGTCGCCGCAGTCAGCTGTAAACATTCCTGAGATTACACTGCTCCGATCAGTCAGCTGACAGGCCTGTTTACAGGAACCACTTAGAATTTACATCTTGACCTATTGCTGAATCCTTCTCAGGTTATTATCAGCACTGTGACCTTTCTTTCATGGGTTCTACTCATGATATTCACAGCGAGCCGTACAGTCCGCATTTTATCTTAATTTTCCTGTTGCACGTCCCATTTCGTTTTGCTTCAGAAAATTTCCAGCAGATATTCATCCAATCTCAGCAGCAGTTGGGCTTCTTCTTTGGTTTATGGCTGGTCTCTGTGCTGTCTGTGATCCCTGTGAGCAACATAAATAAAAACATATAATTTTTTTCACTTTTATGTTATTCGTATAAGCAATGTGAGCTTTCTTTTTCTCACTGGAAGCAATAGAACAATCAATTTGTGAATGGATCTAAACGGTTAGATTTCCTCAAAGATATATCTATGTTAACACACAGAAGTCACACCATTGAACTGGCAGATGCAGTGAACACGGGGCATATTGGTTACGCAGGAGTTCTCCCTTCATCAGTACAAATACATGCCTATGCTACATTACTGTTTGGTCTGTTTATGCTATCGGCACATTGATATGGTTAATTACACAAAGAAAAGTTAAAACATAGGGGTGGTGGGTGTTGTTTATAGAAATGTATAGAAGACCAATATAAGAATGATTGTAAGTTTATAAGCAGTAAAATGTATTTACATCTTAAATTTAGTGAGGAACCACTTCACCAAAAACGCAGTTATTTATCTGACATTAAACTTTTGATATAATCCCTAAATACAGTAAACTTCATAAGCTAATGTGTCAAAATCTGTAATAATGATACTGTAAACATCAAGATGCTTTTATAAAGTGTCATAAGTACACAAAACCTAAAAATGGGTCATATTAGCCTGTTGTTAGGTGGTTGCTAGAGAATATGCTGACATATCTAATATATATAAGAACCTGTAGGGGCTCAAGATGTACACGCGTGCCTTGACTTTTGATTTCTCAGCTCACGGTTGTGTAGGAGGAGTTGGTGGATAAACAAACAAACAGAGATTGCTTGTGTTATAGTAGGAAACATCAATAGCAGAGCAGTGGTTAGCATTCAGGGGTGTAAAATATCAAGGACACAAAATGATTTGAGTTTTTTCCTATATAACTTAACTTGGTCCCTATTGGAAGTAAAAATATCTTGAGCTCCAATTTTGAAAACACAGCTTTCTTTCTTTCTTTCTTTTTAAATAAAGCTCTGACTTGTATTATGACTATGAGTCTGTGGTCTGGGAGAGAGTCCTGGTACTCTCTCTCTGCAAAATACAGTATATAATGACCAGTGTTGGGCAATTAATTATATAGTTACTTCTTCAAAAAAGTAACTGAGTTATGCAAACAACAAAGTTTTTTGCAGCTGTTTACCTAAAAATGCAGCCAAGGCGTTTTTTAAAAATAAACATTTCAAACTATTTATAGAACAATCAGGTTTGCTGCATCGAATCTGATGCCACACAAATTATTTGTGCCACTCCAAAAACTAATTTCTGTCCACTATGAGATAAAGGAGAACAACAGCCTGATACCTGCAGGCCTGACAACAGGAGATGTATCACTCCTGTAACACCTGTAACATTCAGCAGTCGCCTCATTGTTCTGACACACACAACAAAACAATTGACTACACTGCACACTAACTACACAAGATTTACGCTAAACGTTGCAAATCTCTCACATCTCAAAACACCACCGTCACTCCTAAAACTTTCCCCCTCCCTAAACAACAAATGCCATGTTTTGTTTGGTCGACATGGTACATTTTTCGACCAATGGGAAAGGGTGGGGGTGTTTTTGGTTTTGCTCACAGGCTTTCGAGCCTTTTTTCTTATAAAACGCCAATTTAGCCGTTTCTTCCTGCAGTAAATATAAACAACGATAGTATTCAGGAAGAAAACCAAACATTGCATTTATTTTTATCATTACTCTGGTTTTACGTGGCCTATCAACACAATTGAAAAACTGGTATAAAGTCCACAGTTTTTCCATCAATTGTTCCGTCTGTCCTGCTCACATCTCCAATGCTTGTACACGTTGTCATTAACGTGGCTTCACTCCACATCAGCCACGCCGCTTTGCTAGCTAAAACACCGGTGTCGGCACATAAGGACGTCATGGCCTGTCAATGACATTGATTAGGTGCGCATTATTGGCTGGACTATGGGATAAGGTGGCATCGTTCTAATCCCATACTGGAGCAGCCAGTCACTTACTGACTAACACTGCAAAGCAGAATTGTTAACATATTTACTTTAATTTCAATTCAGGTTAGATTTTATTTTTGTGCGCAACGCAGATTTTTTCTGCGCAGAGATCGTGCCAGCAGTGCGCAATTGCCCAGGCGCGCAGCTTAGAGGGAACATTGCTCAAAACATTCCCGAAGCTCCTCCGGCAGCGAGTTGGATAATACGAAAAGCAATAATCTCTGCACACAGAAAGGAAGAGAGTGATTTCATGACAGAGGATCCCAGATTACTATGTCACAATCATTCTCTTTTTTAATGAGAGGGGGTAAAGGTCACAGTGGGCTTGTTTTAGTGCTGCCAAGATCATTTTTATACGTATTAACAATTTTCAGTGGCATACCACATTTGTTTGATTAATAGCAATTTATTTGGTGGATCACTGTGCTACAGGGGCACTTACAGAGTCTCCAGACCTCACTGGAGAAGGTCTGGCTTTGACCCACTGTGGAGTGAGTTGGTCGAAAGCCACTCCAGTGACAGTCAATGGAGGTAAGATTAGAAAACACTCCGTGTGTCTAAGCAAAAAAGATTTTTTTTAAATGTGTTTTTGCCTACTCACAAAAAACATAAACAGATAAAGCACAGCCCCTTTCATTTTTGTGCTAACAACCAGATAACAACCACTGAATAATGTGGACTCACTGATTATGTCACCAACATGCCTCGACCCGCTCCTCTCCAGCTCAGATAAAACATTGGCCTCAAAAGTCAAAGAAGCCACACGGAAGAAGAAGTCCTTCACACCATCTCCTGGACAAAAACAAAGTCACAGAGTTTACTGAGAGAACAAAACATGAAAATGAAAAGCATTCAGGCTTGATGACCGACTGTTTATCTCCCACCTGACTTTGCAGACACGGCCCAGTACTCTGCTTTGATTTCCTCAGAGAGCCTCATGGCTTCCTGCTCAATCTGAGCCAACAGGTCAGGAGACTGAAGAGCAAAACACAGACAGAGCGAGAGTGATGAGTCACTGCAGGGCAACTTCAGCAACCAGTCAACCCATTATCAACAATCTGACTGATCAGAACGAAACTCCCCAATATCTGGCATTTTACAGAAGACTAAAATTGAAAGCAGAAATATTTTTATTACTGTTAAAGTCTGTCATGTATGACGACAAGAGTTTTTATTATTAACTAAAAAATTCCTATCATTCAAAGCCTTTCATTTTGAATGAAAGGCTTTGAATCAGTAACAATCCTCACAATCTCACCTCACATTTTCAACTTATTAATCAACTATTACATTAAAAATGTCAGGTCAAATCTCAGTGTTTCATAATTTTTTCATAAAATTCACCCACACTGAGGTCCTTCTTGGTACCGACAAGGAACAATAAGACACTGGACGGGTCATTTTCCTTCATAGCATCTTCCAGCCACTGCCTGGATGCACACACATATACACACACATACATTTTATCGGCTTTTTAGAGAAAATATCTGACAATGACATTGTAATGGAAACGCCTTACCTGGCATGAGCCAGTGAGCCCACACTGCTTAAGTCAAACACGACAATAATGGCTGGAGAAATGCAGACAGTTTGATATGGGTCAGAACGAGAACACGAATCTTTCACCAGCTTTAGTTAAAAGACAAAAATGAATATTTTGAATCTTCATTCACCTTGTGCTCCTCTGTAATAGGTGGAAGCGATACACTTGAAGCGCTCCTGACCTGCTGTATCCCACCTAAAACAGATCACACGAGAGCTTTAATGGTCGTCTTTGGAATATTTGGTGAATGTGAAAGAAACAGTGGGATTAAAAGTGAACTAGAGTCCTAATGTTGACTAGATGCCAAAATATTACACTGATTCTACATGTGCACTCACAGCAGGTACACGCACATCTGAAGGTGACATAGTGAATTCAAGGCATGTCATTTAAGTCGCACTGAGCAGCCTGAACAACCAGATCGTGAAATTATCAGGCGGATGCTGCACAGCCCCACAATTATCTATTTATGTGATCTCATTACACACAGACTGCTCATATTTGAACTTCTTCGTGGAGATTACTCATATGACCCTAGGGCTCAGTCTACGAACTGGATGTTTCTCTCTGGTTAAGAAGTACACTTACAGCTGTAAACTGAAGGGAACACCAAGCACCTCAAAGCGCTCCATCTCAAAATCCACCCCTATAGTCGCTTTGTAGTTCTTCTCAAACGCACCCTTACAGAACCTGAGAGCAACAGGGGACAGCTGGCAGACTAAGAAAGGTAAAACGAAAATCTTTTTAACATTTGTTGAATAAAATGCTTCATTTCTTAAGCATTTTTACCAAACAATACAGTAAACTGATTCCATCCTACTACTGAAATACAAAATATTCCAAATATTCATTAGTAATTAAATGTAAATGACATTTGTGGTATCATAAAAGTCTTCATCCTGAGTGGCATGGTTTCTGCTGAAACTATTAACCTGTAATGAGTAGGGATGGGTATCGGTTCTGACATAAACGGTAGTAACCAGACCGAAACGCAGCGCACATTTCGGTGCTTCATTTCGGTGCTTTTGTTTTCCTAAGATGTCATACACTTTGGATTCTAGCCAATCATTTCACCTTTGCGAGCGTAGTAGGCGGGCCCAGGTACGTACGTTCTTTTAGAGCAGAGCTACAGATTAAAAATGCCCAAAGCGAAGCGGTCAAAGTCTGGCTGTACTTCAGAGTAAAATATGCAAACTCAGCAGCCTGCAACAAGTGCTTTAAGGTGATACTGTGAAAAGGAGGAAACACCTCGAATCTGATGAAACACCTGGCGATGCATAGCGTTTTTTTAAAAGCCGAGAAATGCGCCATATTTGATAGCTTGCTGCGAGACCTCACACCGAGCACATCTACTGCGGGTGGGTTGCCAGTTATCAGACCCGGAGTTAGCAACATCCCCCAAAAAGACGAAGAGGAGAGTCCTGGCCCCTAGCCCTGCCAGTGTAGCAGAAATGATGACGGATGATGATGCAGCAGCAGCCGTTCTTCTCTGCGTGAGTAGCTTAATGTTGTTCGTGTGTAATTTACGTTGAGTAGGCTAACCACGTTATTACATTAATGCATGTAAGGTGAACTAGCAAACATCATCATAGCTACATGCGGCTGTCTTCTTGTTTGATGGCAGATACTCCCTTCACCCTGGCCAAAAAGGCTAAAAAGACCAAAGAAAAAGTGGAAAACAGTTAAACATGAGAGGTTTTTGGACAAAGTTTGTGTTTTTTCCACTGCTTCCAGTCAAGAGTGATACCATATATGCCCTATAGCTGCAGGGGATAACCCTTTTTATAAAAAACAGCTGAACATGAGAGGTTTTTGGACAAAGTTTGTGTTCTTGATTCTTTAAGCACCGGTTCGAGCACCGTTTAAGCACCGGCACCGTTTCAAAAGTACCGGTTTGGCACTGGTATCAGATAAAACCTAAACGATACCCATCCCTAGAAATGAGGATGAGAAAAACAAATGAGCCTCAGCTCTGTGCACATGCTCAGTGTCTTTAGGTGTGATTGAAAGTTTCTGCCTTAGTATGTTATGCTTTAGGTGTAATTTAGGTGAACAAAAAGTGTTAGGTAAATTCACGCCCCACACCATTACACCAGTGACACAAAGCAGGTGGGATCAATGTTGTCATGCTATTTACCCTAAATTCTGACCCTACCTCTGAATGTTTCAGCACAAATTGAGAATCATCAAACCAGGAAACATTTTTTCAGGTTCTGTGAATTGTAAATCTCAGTCTCCTGCTTGGATGACAGGAGTGACACCTGGTGTGGTCTTCTGCTGCTGCAGCTCATCTGCTTTAAGGTTCAACATGCTGTGCACTCAGTGATGGTCTTCTGCATACCAGTGGATGCTTGACTTGTTTTTGTCTTTCTAACAGCGGTCTGGCCGTTCTCCTTTAAACTCTGAAATCAGCAAGGTGTTTCTTCCACAGAGAATTACTGCTCACTGGATATTCTCTAGATTCTTTTTCTGACCATTCTCTGTAAACTGTAGATCAGCATTTTCTGAAATACTCAGAACAGCCAGTCTGACACCAAAAACTATTCATGTTCACTTAAATCACATTTCTTCCCCCATTGTGACATTCAGTTTTAATTTCAGGAGGTCATGTTCATCATGTCTCTATATATCAAGCTATATAACATATAGAGCTGTAGCTATATAAAAGCTTCTTACCTGCTGATCAGACACGTTTTGCCAACTGCAACATCACCCACGACGATGACCTTAGCAACATTAAAGCTGAGAACAGAAATCCACAACTGTCAGCATTCACTCAAAATCATGAAAATACACAGCAGGGTATTCCACAGCATGGAGAAATCACTCAAACATTTAATTACATAAATACTTGATATGTTGGAAGCATTGGGAATTTAGTAAAGTGAAATGAAGACTTAATTTAAGGAGTTCTGCATCACTGCCTCAGTAATGCAGGAATTACAGCTATTTTTATTCATAGCCCCCCCCCCCCTCCCTTTTCACACACTGGGATGGTAAAGAGAGGCTAAAATGTACCTATCCTACATAAACCTTACTGTATTTACGTGAGACTAGTTTGTTCAGATTTACTTCTTTACGAGGAGTAAACATCTAAGCAAAGTCAATGGTTTTGGCCTTTTTTTTAAAAAAAAATGTGGTTTGTAAAAATAAATGCCATTAGCCTTTTCTTTAAAAACACCACCAACAGAAAGTGGTCAGATGTGGCAGGAGCGTCAGCTGACACAGTCAGTCTAATGTGATTTAGAAGACCAAATTAATCAGAAACTCATTAATATAATTTAAACCCACAGTGTAGAGATGTGTGTAGTAGCATGATGGGAGGCAGAGAGTGTTTATTAATCCTTATGTGACCTTACCTCACTGTGTCTGCTTTCTGGACCTGGCATGCAGCCTTCACGTGCGGGTGGAAGCCTTCTTTGGTGTGCAGCGCTGCATTTGCACTAAAACACTATAAAAAAACATGTCCATGTTTTATCATGCTTGGATAAACTGACCCATTCAGGAATAAAGACTCAACATTCATTTCAGTCATGATGTAAAACTGGAGATTCCGTCTCTTCATGCTCTGAGATCAGGTTGCACGGCTGGAGATACTTTTTTTATCACTTGCCAGATGGCAGCAAGGTTAACAGCCTGTGCCTTTTTGTATCCATGGAGATTTTTGTTACCATGGGGATAAACACAGAAGTCATTGTGGAGTACCTTTATTGAGGATTAAGACTAGGGTCAGGTTTGCGATAAGGTAAGGGTAGGAGATTCAACTACAATCATGGGGTTTGAGTGTGTGTGCGAGTGTGTGTGCGCGTGTATGTATATATATATATATATATATATATATATATATATATATATATGTGTGTGTGTGTGTGTGTGTGTGTTGACTAACCTTTGGGAGCTGAGTAATAACCCGGTCCTTCTTCACAGGTGGCAACATGCTGATGCAGCTGATCGATGCACACACACGCATGAACACACACCTCCTTCAAGAAGCCGCTATCACCACTACAAGCACACGTTTCATTCACTGCAAGAGGACGCACTTCTTGTATTTATCCCTTTCTCATAAATCACCCACAGAACTACAGAATCCACGCAGCACAATGCCTTCTAAGCTTGTCAGAATTTAAAATTTAAATTCTATTTTTAGTAGTCAATGGACAGTAATGCAGAAATACACAAACAAATAAAGTTTTTCTTTTTAACAAAGAAATCTTAATGGATTTTCACCAAATGTTGTAGAAACGTAGACAGTCACCTGAACAAAGTTACTACTGTCATTACTACTACTTCTCATGGCAGCACTGCAGACCCCAAACTAACATTCCTTACGGGCCTGTTTGCTGGTCAAGGATTATGCAAGTTGTAAAAATCTTTACCTGAAGCACTCAGAAGATGTGATGTGTTATCCAAAGTCCGCAGAGGAAACAAATTCAGAACAAAATGACGGTCCCACAGCCTCAGAGAGAAGACCCACATACTCTGAAATGAGCGACGAGACACAGAGTTAGCTGTCAAACAGCGACAATGTGCGGTCACAGGTCACATTTTATATTAAGAAATAGCTGCATTTGTTAACGGGAGAAAAAAAATAAAATTCACAGTTAAGTGGACAAACATAAATTACTAGCTTGAGCACATAAACAAATAAATAACACACAAAAGTAGGTGATGACCACTATAATACAGCTCTTAGCTGGTAATTAGATGCTAAAATGCTAACAAAAAATCCGGCACGTTGTTATAAATAAAACAAAAATGTTCAAATGGTTAAAATACACGCATTTAAAAAAGTATCTATCACCACAATTAAAGTGTTATTTAAAAAAAAGAAAAGAAAAGAAAAGGATTATCAAAGCTAGCGAGACGTTGGAGTAAGTGAGTGACGGTTTTCTCCGACAAAATGCGAAGAAAGCCGAAGTAGCACTGACGTTTTATTTCCGCGACAGCCGCAGTATAAAAACGCGCAAACGCGCATTGTTCGCCCTTTTGGTCTCTTCTCGTCCAGTGTGGTTCATTGTTGCTAGTTTCGCTGAACTTGCGAAGTGCATTGATACGTGAGAAGGCTGCCGTGGTTTTAGATGAAAGGCCCTGCGTTAAAGGTTAGTTTGTAAGCGTGTTTAAGTCGTGATTTCAGTTCGTTAAAGTTGAAGGTTAGCATTGTTCTTAGTTGTGATGTTGTAGCCACGTGGGGAGGACTGCTGGTCCTGTGCTTTTTGCTTTCTGCATATCTTAATGCAAGCATTGAATGCCTCCTCGATGTCTCATGTCTGCCATGAGTCTGGAAAATCATATTTCTGAAAGTCTGACGCACTTATGCTACTGATAAAATGTGGTTATGCAAATTATTTCAAACCCATTCATTCTCTTTATCTTTGTGTGAAGAACATAAAATAGTGAATTTTGAATTCTCAGAAAGCTGTCAAATGGCTGAGTAACAATATGAACACCATAGAAGGATTTAAAAAATAATAATTATTTTCCTCTCACTCTCAGGTGGACCTAGCGCTTTTGGGTCACAGTATGAGTACAAAAATTGTTCTGTTCAAGTCATCCTGTGGTCTCCTTGTGTCCTTGGAAGGTGAGTGACCATAAAGTGGACCCAGCTCTTTGTCTGATACATCTGTAACCGTGATGAAAACTGTGAATAGGAAGTGCCGTCTGATGCGATAACTGACGATGTTTCTCACTCACTGTTCTGAGCCTCAGTCTCAAAAAAGCTCTGTGGTAATAAGTCTGTTCACATGAGTAGAAGTTAACTTCTGTTTGCTCTTCAGGCTACTCGGAAGATGCCAGATCAAGAGGATGACAAACCAGGATCATAGGTTGGCTTAATAGTTCTGAACCCATGTAGTTCTGATGCATGTCAAAACAAATGAACTCACACGCTCACGGTTTCCTCCTCCGGGTAAAGGAAGAGAACTTGAGCATCCGTGAAGGATGTTTGTCTGCATGGTGCGTGCACTCCCAGCTGAACTAGTGGACAGATGTGGATTTGTTACACACAGGTAAATTTCCATTCCTGCCCATAAGCAAGAAAAACTGGCTGCTTCTGTTGTGATGAAATTTAAACTGATAACAGCTGGAATTACCGGCAGATTGTTCAGTGGTGATCATTGGTTTTCTGAACACAAAGTGAGAATAAATTTGTCTAGAATTGACTTGATCAGTTCAAGTGGCTCACCATTTTGAACTTTGTTTCAGATGTCTCTAAGTGAGCTGGTTGAGATTCATCTGAAGACATGCCTAGCCAGTCTTCGTAAGTACACTTATAACAAACCTGACTGTATTTAAAGATAAGCTCACCTTTGTACAACAAGGACTGATTTTTAAAGTACTCACTGTGCACCACATGGAATTGACATCATTTTAAATCCTGCTGGGATTTGTTTGTATAATTGTGTCTGATCCTAAAAAGCTTTCCACATTTTGTCCAATGACAAAATCTGTTTAAAATTGAATCCAATGCTATTCATCATTGTGTGATACTTCAGTGTGCTTTGTTGTGCGAAGGAGAGTTAATTGGAAATGCATTTCCTAAGAGTCCTATGAGCCCTGAGTGGCTGTATCAATGATGAAAACCTGGAATAGGAAGTGCCGTCAGATGCGACAACTGACGATTGTCTCTAATCCACCTTTCTGAGTCTCTTCAAATTAAAGAAATTGATGCTTATCAAAGTGTGCTGCATATTCTGATGTCTCCCTTTTTTATTATCAGGTCTGTCAAATGATGACTTAGTTCACTGTCCAGTGAATTTATCAGGTAACATTTTTCCTCTATATGACAAGTACTTATCATTAATTGTGGTGATGAAACCTAAACTGAAAAGCTGGAATTACCGTCAGATTGTTCAGTGGTGATTGTTGGTTTTCTGAACAGAAAGTTGGAAGCGTTACATTCTGCTGTTAGACGAAAGCTTCTTGACATTAACTTCCTCTTATTTATGTCTCAGAACTTGATTCAGTGGCTGCAGAGACTCTGCTTCAGTATACATGAATCCAGAGCTCGGTAAGATACATGCATGTTGAGTTATTGATTAAAGGGTCAGATGTCTTAAGTCCTATAATTGTCTTTTAGCAATAATGTGGTCTGTTTAGTGTGACCTCTGCTGGAGAAATGCAGTGATGAAGTTTGAAAAATAACATGATGCAATAAAGAAACTTTTTGGAATTGTTAGCCTATTTTCACTATAATCTGTGTTGGCTTTTTATTTTGCACATCGTTCAGTCTATTTCCTTTCTCTCAGGTGAAAAGAGGACTTGGACTGGATCTTTATGTGAAGATGGAAAGCATTTATTGCTTGATGTTTAAGAGCTGATGTTGCTGTAATTTGAATAAACTATTGACATGAAACCAGTGTTCTCATCATTGTGTTAAACCGATACGCTTGAATTATCAACACCTGGTTGGCGCTCAGTAAAATACAGGCTTACTTTTTAGTCTCAAAGTGTTTTAATGGCTTGGCTTTCAATATTATCTGACTTGGACTTGAACCACATCAGGTGACTGTAGCTTTACTCCAAATTTACTGCAAAGAGTCCTGCTCTGAAATGAACAACGGACTTGACAAAATATAGGGAACATCAGATTTGGGTCTGATTGCATCACAGCAGCTTGAAATGAGAACCTGCCATCAGCAACCCTGTTACTCTGGAAAATCACTGTCAGGTTTGAACTAAATCTACATACATTTACTGAGTTGTAAAGCAGTCTGGCTGCTGTAAATAATGAAGTGGCTGGTGAGTGTTTATCATGCTTCTATTAGATTTATTTTTATTGTATAGCACCTTTCAGAACTCAAGTCATTCAAAAAATGGCAATTTAGCTAGCTTAGGTGTAAAGTCACTGACTTTTCAGAACATGTTTCAACAATCAGAATTGGTAGCTCTGTTCCTGGCTCTTCATCGGAATCTAATGAGCAAGATGAGCAACTCCAAGTCAGCCCTGGCAATAAAGTTGAATCAACTTAAATTGAAGTCTAAAGCTCAAATGCGTCTGTTTCAGGAAAATGTCTTTAACAAGTTTGGACTGGTGAATACTTTACGTTGTGTGTACTCTCCTTCCACTACTTAATGACTGAGTGAGCTCGTGATTTTATCTTAGAATTGTTTAACAGTTGCACTCTCTGCAGCTGGCAGAGCAAAGCATTTTATATAGTTGGCTGTAAATATAGGGACAAATGGCAAACGGAGCATGTTTCTTAAGGCTGTAATCACCTCACTAGTAATGGGTAGATGAGGCTTCATAAAGCGTTTCAGCACATTCCTCAAACTAGCAAAACAGCAACACTGTGTAGACACAGTGTTGCTGTTTTGCTCCATACTGACACCTGCTGGACCTTAAATATCATTGCAGGCAACTTACTTGACACAACAGACACTGATTTAATGACCTAGTCATTCTTGTATACACTGTAAGGTATTGTACTTTCTATGGAATCATTTTATATCTTTTACATATTGTAGACATCTTTAAAATATATTGTGAATGACATTAAGTGAAAATTAAAGTATTCTGAATATCACCCATTTAAATGTAATTGACTCAGAGTTTGTTATAAATTTCTATTCAAAAAAATAAGTTTTTGCATTCAGTTTATTGCGTGTTTTTTTTGGGGGGGGGGGGGGGGAGGGTTGACACCATTTCCCCAGTTTTGGAAAACTGACAGGCATAGATGAAGCTGGGGTACACAAAAAATGTAAAGCCAGGTGGAAAAGGTCATCCTATTCCCCCAGTACGTTAAAGGATCCTCTGATCTTGGAATGTTTCTCTTTGACACTCTCCTCAATACTAAGAGGTTGGCAGTCCTCTATAATACAATTCAGGACTGCCTGATCCAGAACGGTCTTCCTAGATGCTTGTTTTCAAAATAATAACACACATTAATACAAAAAAAAAAAAAAAAGATGATAAAGCTGTTCAGTGTCTATATAGGTTTACCTGTGTTCATTCTCGGTGTGTTTGTCTCCTCATTTTCATGTTTGGCTCTGTAATGCCTAAACACTGAGGTGTTTATGTTTGTGTAAGAAATGCAGAACAGATACGACATTTAACCTGCATAAAATGAAATAAATAATTTACACTGCAAGTCTCATCGCTGATGGATTACACTGAAACAAAGACAGACAAACTATTTGCAGTTAAAAGATCAAAATGATCCCACACAGCAGAAACATTTCTTTTTCTTTCGGGCTCCATTTTGCTATGGAGAGATGTGTAATTTTTTTTTATTTGTTTGTTGTTGTTTTTTTAATCTTTGCGAGAGTAATTTCGTGTTGTTGTTTTGGTGACTCATTCCGTTGGCGGATGCGGATTCGGTACCTTTTAAACACAGTTTGGCGCGTTGGAAATGAGCGATACAGCAGCTGTATCGATCACGTGACTTTTTCTTAAAGCGACACACGCACCGATACAGGTTTCACTCTGTGAGCTTGATATATGCGCCTGTGCGTTAGTGTTGCTGGACCTATCACTACACCTCACATTCTTTTCAGATGAGCGTTGAACAAAAGTCACCAATATTGTCTGATGGTGTAAATAAAAAGAGGCAATGCACGTGTATCTTATTGCCTCTGCTGCAGAAACATGATTCAACATAGTGAAGGCCTTCACTATGTTGAATCAACTATTAAACAAGGTATTTAATTTATCTACCGGTAGATAAATTAAATACCTTGTTTAATAGTTGGAGAAAAACTCAGAAGTTTAGGAGGCATAGTGGAAACATTGTCTAAGTTTGTTGAATAAGGAGCTATGACACAAAAGGAAACGGGAACACCACAGGGATAGGCCATGCAGAGCATTAGTATGACAGAGGAGTATGCTAAGGAACAGGGTGAGATAAAAGCAAGTGATCATGTATATTCTTTAAATCAAATCAAAATTTATTTATATAGCACATATTAAAACAACAGTGTTGACCATAGTGCTTCACAGTCAGTAAAAGCATGATACAATAAAAAAAAACAATAAAAGAGGACAACAAACAATAGGTAACAACACAACAAGCTAGACCAGCCAACTAGACAGAATCAAAAGCCAAAGTAAAAAAATAAGTTTTAAGATGTGATTTAAAAGACTGGATAGACTCGGCAGTATGAATATGGACAGGGAGGTTATTCCAGAGTCTGGGTGCCACGGATGCAAAGGCCCGGTCACCTCTCGACTTCATTCGAGACCTAGGTTGTGCTAGGAGCCTGTGGTTGGACGATCTAAGTGCTCTGTTGGGATTGTATAAGTGGAGTAGTTCAGAGAGATAGGTGGGCGCTAAATTATTCAGAATATTAAAAGTGAACAAAATAATTTTAAAATCTATGCGATATTTAACAGGGAGCCAATGTAATTTGGCTAAAATTGGAGTTATGTGTTCATGGATTCTCGTACCTGTTAAAAGACGCGCAGCTGCATTTTGAATTAACTGAAGCCGGCAAAGAGAAGAGTGTTGGAGGCCCGAGTAGAGGGAGTTACTATACAGGGAGTGCAGAATTATTAGGCAAATGAGTATTTTGTCCACATCATCCTCTTCATGCATGTTGTCTTACTCCAAGCTGTATAGGCTCGAAAGTCTACTACCAATTAAGCATATTAGGTGATGTGCATCTCTGTAATGAGAAGGGGTGTGGTCTAATGACATCAACACCCTATATCAGGTGTGCATAATTATTAGGCAACGTCCTTTCCTTTGGCAAAATGGGTCAAAAGAAGGACTTGACAGGCACAGAAAAGTCAAAAATAGTGAGATATCTTGCAGAGGGATGCAGCAGTCTCAAAATTGCAAAGCTTCTGAAGCCTGATCATCGAACAATCAAGCGTTTCATTCAAAATAGTCAACAGGGTCGCAAGAAGCGTGTGGAAAAACCAAGGCGCAAAATAACTGCCCATGAACTGAGAAAAGTCAAGCGTGCAGCTGCCAAGATGCCACTTGCCACCAGTTTGGCCATATTTCAGAGCTGCAACATCACTGGAGTGCCCAAAAGCACAAGGTGTGCAATACTCAGAGACATGGCCAAGGTAAGAAAGGCTGAAAGACGACCACCACTGAACAAGACACACAAGCTGAAACGTCACGACTGGGCCAAGAAATATCTCAAGACTGATTTTTCTAAGGTTTTATGGACTGATGAAATGAGAGTGAGTCTTGATGGGCCAGATGGATGGGCCCGTGGCTGGATTGGTAAAGGGCAGAGAGCTCCAGTCCGACTCAGACGCCAGCAAGGTGGAGGTGGAGTACTGGTTTGGGCTGGTATCATCAAAGATGAGCTTGTGGGGCCTTTTCGGGTTGAGGATGGAGTCAAGCTCAACTCCCAGTCCTACTGCCAGTTTCTGGAAGACACCTTCTTCAAGCAGTGGTACAGGAAGAAGTCTGCATCCTTCAAGAAAAACATGATTTTCATGCAGGACAATGCTCCACCACACGCGTCCAAGTACTCCACAGCGTGGCTGGCAAGAAAGGGTATAAAAGAAGAAAAACTAATGACATGGCCTCCTTGTTCACCTGATCTGAACCCCATTGAGAACCTGTGGTCCATCATCAAATGTGAGATTTACAAGGAGGGAAAACAGTACACCTCTCTGAACAGTGTCTGGGAGGCTGTGGTTGCTGCTGCACGCAATGTTGATGGTGAACAGATCAAAACACTGACAGAATCCATGGATGGCAGGCTTTTGAGTGTCCTTGCAAAGAAAGGTGGCTATATTGGTCGCTGATTTGTTTTTGTTTTGTTTTTGAATGTCAGAAATGTATATTTGTGAATGTGGACATGTTATATTGGTTTCACTGGTAAAAATAAATAATTGAAATGGGTATATATTTGTTTTTTGTTAAGTTGCCTAATAATTATGCACAGTAATAGTCACCTGCACACACAGATATCCCCCTAACATAGCTAAAACTAAAAACAAACTAAAAACTACTTCCAAAAACATTCAGCTTTGATATTAATGAGTTTTTTGGGGTTCATTGAGAACATGGTTGTTGTTCAATAATAAAGTTATTCCTCAAAAATACAACTTGCCTAATAATTCTGCACTCCCTGTAGTCCAATGGCTTTGCTTTGGAAATCTGACGCAACTGGTAAAAGCTGTTTTTTACCACAGTGGACACCTGTTTCTCAAGTTTAAAAGAGCCATCCAGGAACACTCCGAGGTTTCTTACAGTGGGCGAGAGATGGCTAGCGAGAGGGCCAAGGGCATCAGCTAACTGGTCTTTAACATGTCTGCCACATAGATTTGTGGAAATTCATCAAATCTGACAAAACAGCAGGCTCAGAGTGAGGCCTTTCTATCTTTTTTTTTTTTTTTTACATTATATCCAATCTACATGTTTAGGGTTGGGACTCCAGTCTTATGTATTACATTGTCAATATATAAAAGAGGGTGTGTGCTGCACATGTCACATCTTGCAATTTCAAGGAGGGATCAGTTGGTTGTCACCGTGCACAGGTAATAATCTCTGTTCCTTTCAATGATAGCTCTCACACGGAGTTAGGTGTCTCTGAATTATTATTATTTTCCTTGCACCAGAATCTGTCGGAAGACTTTGATCATCATCATGGCTAAATCTAAAACTTGTCTCGTCAACTTGCATTACCAGGATGGCAGCGAGGGAAGCCCCTCCAACCCTGCCAAGTTCAAAAATCAGGACTTCGCTCAGATAAAAGCTGACTGCCTCCGGAAAGGAGAACTGTTTGTGGACAATGAGTTCCCACCAAACGGTCTTTCTTTGGGTGACCTGCCTGATATGAGTTCCTCACAGGAGAGTAAAGTGAAATGGCTTCGACCAGCAGTAAAATCCTTTTAATTATATTTATTTTTCTTTCACTTCGAAATCTGATGGATTGTTAGTTAGCGTTTCTGTACAGTAGGAAAACAGATTCTTTTTACATGCTTGTCAGCATATTTTTCTCCACTGTCTTTTCAAGGATTTATTGAGAAAACAAGGAAAGAAGGATCAGCCTGCTTTCAGTAAAGATGGTATGTCACGATTTGACTTTGGACAAGGCGACGTGGGTAAGCAAAACTTTCTTGCCTATAGCTAATGACAATGACAAGTATGTTCCACATCTTGGGAGAACTATTAGTTTCCTCCTTTTAACAGGTAACTGCTGGTTTTTGTCTGCAATATCTGCGCTGACCTTCCAAGAAAATCTGATGGCACAAGTTGTGCCAATGGACCAGTCCTTTGAGAACTATGCAGGAATATTTCACTTCAGGGTAACAAAGGATTAATAAATGTGTCTAAAGAATACTGTCACAAAACAGAAACACAACACATTGTGGTTAATAATTCCAGAGGTGGTGAGTAACGAAGTACAAATACTTTATTACTGTACTTAGAATTTTTAGGTATCTGTACTTGAGTATTTCTTTTTCTGACAACTTTTTACTTTTACTCCCTACATTTTAAACAAATATCTATACTTTCTACTCCATACATTTTCCAAACAGCCTCGCTACTTTTGTTTTAACATATTTGAGGTGAGTAATTGTTTCACGTCACTGCAAGTCTTGGTGATTGTGGCTCAAGAGTTGGCCGTTCATCTTATAAGTGGAAGGTTGCCAGTTCGAGCCCTGGCTCCGACAGTCTTGGTCATTGTGTCCTTGGGCAAGAGACTTCACCCGTTGCCTACTGGTGGTGGTCAGAGGGCCTGGTGGCGCCAGTGTCCGGCAGCCTCGCCTCTGTCAGTGCGCCCAGGGCAGCTGTGGCTACAATGTAGCTTGCCATCACCTGTGTGTGAATGGGTGGATGACTGAATGTGTAAAGCGCTTTGGAGTCCTTAGAGACTAGTAAAGCGCTATACAAATAAAGGCCATTTACCATTCAAACATCAAACTGATTTGAGCTTAAACAGTAACACATGAAAGATAATCCCTTTCCCCAGTACAAGGGGAACAGTGTTTTTTTATGCTGTGAAACCTGCTGAAAAACAAGCTGAGGCAGATTTGCTGTGTTATTCAAAGGTGGCTTGAAAAAACTTTGCAGGTCAGTGCAGGATAAACAGGTTAGTTTGCTTTACTGTCATGGATGGATGATGATCAAATCACCACAGCCTGAACTATCACTGAATGGAGCTCTTAATAGAAATTATTGTGAGTTGTGATTCTTTTCTCCACTCTGAGCCATTAAAACTGATTTTAGGCCCTACATCAGGGGTGGGCAATTCCAGGCCCCGAGGGCCGGTGTCCTGCAGGTTTTAGATCTCACCTTGGGTCAACACACCTGAATCACATGATTAGTTCGTTACCAGGCCTCTGGAGAACTGCAGGAGCTAATTTAGCCATTTAAATCAGCTGTGTTGGTTCAAGGATTCATCTAAAACCTGCAGGGACACCGGCCCTTGAGGCCGGGAGTTGCCCACCCCTGCCCTACATGCTGAATCTCACTTTAACCTCTTGCCGACTTATTTTCTGTTTAGAGGCAAAGTCACGCCGAAATCTAGGCAACAAAAATTGTAGGTGTTTGTATTTTCCTTCTGTTTCTCTGCTGATGTTCAGCTTATCCTAGAAATGTCCTCCAAAGAGCTACATTTTACTTTCTTACTTTGGGTACATTTCAGAGCCTGTACTTTATTACTTTTAAAAAGAAAGTGAAGAAGTGGAGTCAGTACATCAACCTTTACTGGAGTATTTTTTAACACTAGTATCTTTACTCCTAGTACAGAAATCTAATCTAGATCAAAGTACAGAATCTCGGTACTTTTGCCACCTCTGATTGATTCTTAGCTGTCCTCTCTGTTTCAGTTCTGGAGGTTTGGAAAGTGGGTAGATGTTGTCATTGATGACAATCTGCCAACGATCAAAAAGCAGTTACTGTTTGTGTCCTCGAAATGTGGAAATGAGTTCTGGGCTCCTCTGCTGGAGAAGGCATATGCCAAGTAAATAATCATCTCTCACACTTTCATGTAAATCAGTTTAGAAGGTCACATTTCTGATATGAATGTCATTGATTTAAAAATGTTTCTCCTTCTGGGTGCCTCCTTCAGAGTTTGTGGCTCGTATGCAGACATGCATGCTGGGTTTCCATCAGAGGCCTGCAAAGATTTCACTGGAGGTGTAAACCAGACTTATAACCTGACGGAGATGAACTCAGCTGGCCATGGTGATCTTTGGCTCACATTAAACAGAGCAACTAGGTGCCAATCACTGATTTGTTGTTGGACTTACCACGAAGAGGTAAAACACAGACAAACAAAAAACCCCCAACAAAAATCAATAACAATAGATTTAAAAAAAACAACCCTTGTTCTGTCTTTTTCAGGGTGCTTTGGTCTCTGACACTGGATTGGTGAATGGCCATGCCTATTCCATCACAGGTGTCACTAAGGTAAACCAAGGAGCTAGAAATTTGCATTCAGCATAGGAAAAGAGTGAAAACAAGAGCCAAGAAAACTTAATTGCAAAAATTTTGATAGTATCAATGAATGTGATAATGTGATACCATTACTGAAGCATTTCCAATACCTGATGTCTTCACTTCATTATTTCATCTGAAGGTGGAATTAAACGGCTCCAAAGTACGACTGGTGCGAGTCATGAACCCATGGGGCCAACAGGAGTGGAACGGAAAATGGAGCGACAAGTACTTGACTTAATTAAACAACAAACAACGTCCATATATCGCTGACAATGACACAATTTGTACTAGCGTTGCACCTACACATAATCAACTCACAGTGTTATGATAAATAGACAGACATAAAACTGAAAAAAAAAATAGTAATTATAATTTAATCAGAAGCTGTGTATGCAAACCTACAACAGGCAGTTCAAGAATTTCTAAACATAAGATAAACAGTATAGCTGGAACAATAAGTGGTCAACAAAAGAGAGAGAGAGAAAACATAGGTATGCTGTGCAAAATGAAAATGGCCAGACATCCACAGAGAACAATAGCGGTGGATGATCACAGGATGCTTTCTAATATAAAGAAGAACAACTTATGAACTTCCAGCCAAATTAAAAACAGTGACAAACACTCTCACATATTGAAGGGGAGTTTTCAGCACAGTGCAAAATATCTATCGACCTCAAGAACAGAAATGCTGTATGTGTAGTATATATATATATATAGTATATAAAATATATCTGTTTTGCAGCATTAAAGTCTGTCATTAACTTATTTGTTTCGTGTTCTCAGGTCAGATTTGTGGGACAAAGTAAGTCCAGAAGTTCGAAAAAAGTGTTTCAACCATGACGACGGAGAGTTCTGGTAAATTCTAAATTTTGCACACTGATTACTCTCAATATTTTAAAAAAGCTTTTAAAAACTCAAAAACAAAAAATCATATGATCATTTTGATGCATTACCAAAGAGTTTACATCTTATTATTTATTGGTTGATATTTTATGTATATATATATATATATATATATATTTTAAATCTCTATCTGCTCATCTGTCTGCCAGGATGCAAATGGAGGACTTCTGTTCCTATTTTGCTTACGTATCCATCTGCTGTGAGACCCCTAACTTTCTTGATGGAGACTTAAAATGTCAGTGGAATTGCATGATTTACGATGGCAGCTGGGTAGCAGGGAAATCTGCAGGTGGCAATGTGAAACACTGTAAGACAAGTTCACTCCTATCTAAACTTTAACTATCACTAAAATAATAATATAGTTTTTACATATTTATTTTATCTGTGCAAACACAAAACCCACCATAAATTTCTAAAATGTAATTAACAAGATGAATGTTTCCTCACTCTCTGTAGCCACCTTTGCAACAAACCCTCAGTATCGCATTCAAGTGACTGTTATAGACAAGAAGGAGCCGGGAGACAAAAACATCGTGCTCTCCCTGATGCAGAAACCTCAGCAGGGAAATCGCAATGAGATACGCCTCCACCGAACTAGACTTACCATCTATAAGGTATTCATTCTCAATGTGCTTCCTTTAATTTAAATAATTGTTAAATACTGCAACTGAATACTGAAGGACAAGAAACCAAATCTTTAAAATAATTGTATCACCCTGTTATGAAGACATGAGTACTTACCTAATTGAGCAGCTGAGTTAGTAAGACAATAATAATGAAAAAATGTCTTTGCTGATTTCACATTCATTAAAGTTACTATGGAAAATGGTTCCTGTGAAACAGTTTAATGAAGTTATTCTTACCATTTTCCAATTAACAGATTCCATCAGGGGTAAGTGCAAACAATAACAAATATATGAAACTTTGACTGTGCACCGAAAGTAAATTCAGCATTTTAATAACTTTAATAACAATGTACACTGAGACTCAGGAGAGTTTTTCACTATAGATATTCCTTTATATTTCTGCCAGACTCCAAAACGACGCCTGCAACAGGATTTCTTTCAGAGGAACAGCCCTGTGAAGGCAGAAAAGACTTACAGGTCTGAGCGAGATCACATTGAACTCCACAGTCTGGAACCTGGAGAGTATGTGATCATCCCATCCACCAAAGAACCCAACATCACTGCAGATTTCGCTCTCGCTGTCTACACCAAGACTGATGAATAATATCATGTAAAGAATCCTTCACATAATGAAGGATTAATATGATTAACTCAGGATAATAAAATACATGAATTATTTATTTAACAAATGACACCATAGGGTAATTTCCTATTTGTTAGCCAGACATGAGCTGTGTTATCTCTGCTAGTGGTGAAATATGGGTGGTTGGGTTAAAAATGGTCACATGATTCATACTGTCAGGGTTGTCTCGAAAAGCGGTCCCCAACCCCCGGGCCATGGACTGGTACTGGTCCGTGAGTCGTTTGGTACTGGGCCACGATAGTTGAGGCTCAGGTGTGAAATTTATGGTTTTCAGGGTTTTTATAGTTATTTTTTAAATTGTTTTTATCGTTAACTAGGTTTCCCTGGGTCTTTTCCCGTATCTTATGAATAAATCTCTTTTTTGGAACTGGTACTGGTTTTATTTTGTTGTATTCATCCAGGCCAGTCTGTTAAAATATTGTTGGACATAAACCGGTCCTTGGTGCAAAAAAAGGTTGCGGGCCGCTGGTCTAGAATACTTCCAATATAATTTTTTGCTGGGCATTTCTATTTATTTCACAGCCTGCACAGGCAAAAGCAGCCATGTAGTGCATTTTTACACAGATAACATAAATACTGATAAATAACATGACTTTATCCTAAAAGAAATAATAGGCTAAATGATTAAAATGTACAATGCTAATGCTACTGATAGTTGGCCAGGTTCATCAATTTCTATAAAACAGAATAATAATTATTTAAAAGAATAAGTTCTGTGGACACTGGGAGTTAGTTTGAAGAAGTGATGTGGTGATGCAGTGGATAAGGTTCCTGGTTTAATCACCTGATCTTCTGTGTGGACTTTGAATGTTCTCCCCTTCTGAGGACTCGGGCTTCTTCCCACAATCCAAAGACACGCATCTTCACTGGTGACTCTAAATTGGGGTTCAGAAAAAATAAGAAAATAAAACATGATGATTTTTCAGCTCTGACTCTGTTTGTTCTTGTTTTTTTCTTCTTCTACGTAATATAAATTTTAATAGAAAAACTCAATAGAGAATATTATTTGCAACATTAAGAAATCCTCACTATAAACCGTTACACACACTGTGCTGCCATAAGGAAAATATTTATAAGGTATAAAAAGAAAAGCTGGAAAATTACACACTGCACCAACAGTATTGACTTGATATAAATAAAGCTTGTGTAGTTTATTAGTTTAGCTTAGTATGTAACCCCAGATAATGTTATGGCTTGAGGGCCAATTAGCAGCAGTCTATAAAGGGCTGCCAGTTAACATCAGAGGCTGCTGCTGGAACCGTGTCCCACCATTGCGCTATGTTGTTTTATTTTGTCAGCCTCTCTAGGTTTATGTTACCTCTATTCATCGGCAGCACGTTTTAAAGCTCAGTTTTTAAAACCTTACACTGTAACTACAGCCCAGCCCATGGAGCGGTATATTAATGACTAACCTCATATTGTGGATGGATTAACTTGGTGGTTCTCTTAACTGAAGTTTGGTCCGTTCACAGCATCCTGCCATGCGTTTGTATTTGTCCCTAACCATCAGGAACCCTCACATTAACTTTTATTGAGTGGAAAACAGTTAGCGTCCATCCTCCAGTTTCACATTATGCTAACTATAGCTGTGTAGCTAGCCACCACGTAGCACATCCTTATATACCAGCTAGTACAACTTTAGTAACCCTACAAAAGTCACTGCTGTTTAGTTTTCTGCTTTCATTTATGTCAGAAGTGATAGCAGAGCTGTACGTTTGAATTTTTTCAGAAATCTCTCAGTCAGAACATGCTATATTATGTTTAGATGGAAACAGGCGAGCTAATGCCCTCCTAACTTCTAATTCTGTTAAACTTCATAAATTCTGTTTTCATGGATGTCTGGATGTTAAACTTAATTGTTACACCTAGTAGAGCAGCCACACTGATCATTTTGTTAAAGATGAAAGAAACTAGACAGTTTTTAACTCTCAGCGATGCCGCAGAGTGGACCAGAAGAAAAGTTTGGACCCGGAAACAGCTAATGATGTCAGACTTAAAACTTACTTATGGGGACAAAATGCCCATCCCCACAAGTTTGAAGGCATTTTTGAGAGTCAAAATGGGGTTTTATTGTTTGGGTTACGATTTGGTTATAGTTAGGTTTAGGCCGAGGGTTAGGATTAGACATTGTTCAGTGTTGATCATTGGTTTTCTGAACACAAAGTGAGAATAAATTTGTCAAGAACTGACTTGATCAGTTCAATTATCTCACAGTTTCGAACTTTGTTCAGGTGTCTCAAAGTGAGCTGGTTGAAATCCATCTGAAGACATGCTTTTGTGACCCATGAAGAGTAATATTTCAAACTCCGCCACTCTGTGTTCCTCAGCCACTGCCTCGTTTGAGTTTTGGACGAAATGCATTCTGAGATATTGCATTTCGTCATTTTGAGCTGATTGGAGACCAAAACCGCCAATCAGATTTTTTTGCATCCAAGTCTGTGATTGGCTGGTTTTGTGGCACAAATATAACGGTGTACAGAAAGAGTTGAACGCACATGGGCAGTAATGTTGAGAGCGCAAGCAACACATTGCGAGCAAGCGCAAATGCAAAAACTGAGCGAGAGGGGCTGCTTTTGTGTGTGTGTATGGATAATAGCAAACACTGAAATACATTTTTTGCACGCAGCAATGAATTTTGTTCATTCAAATTTAACTTTTCTTCGCTCAAAATAAATTTCTCCTCAAAATGCAACACTTGCACCTGCAAACTTATTTTACGTGCGCTCAAAATATTTTTTACGTGCGCTCAGAATAGTGGCACAAAAATAACGCCATAGGAAACTGCAGTCATTGTGCTTTCGATTATACTCGGAACTCTGAAATTCTGCCTTCTGAGTAGGAAGATGTGGGTAATTCCAGAGTGCAGATGAGCTGCATAAAGGGCTGGACTGGGTCAAAAAAATCGGTCCGGGCATTTTGACTAGAGACCGGCCCGCCCTTATAGGAAAAACCATAAAGCCTTTGAATGAAAACATACACTGTTGTGACAGTGATGTACACTGTCTTGTTTATATATGTGAATCTATCTAATAAACTTAAACCTACACCACCCTCCCTATTCTGGTATTCTAAACAGTACTTAGCCAAAACTGCTTCATCGACTTAACTTCCTGAACTATCTACAACACATGAGAATAAGAAAGAAAAGTATTTCTTTCTGCTCCCCCTTTTCCCTCTTAATGAAAAAAAGCATCCTGGTGTAAGTTGTCTCTTAGAAACAGTTCTTAACAGTTCTTAACTTCCCTTCAACCCATTCATATCACCTTATATCACCTCATATATCCTTTTTTTTTTCTGTCCCATTTGGTTCTTTAGCCGTCAGAATTGTTGTTGTTGATGCCCAATGGATTTACTTTACTAAGTGGATCACCACGGCCTTGCCGTATTGGTCCATTTTATCAACCTCTGTTGTTATTATTTATTTTATTTTATTTTCAGTTGTTACAGACATGACTGGGGGATAGGAAAGGGAGAAAGAAAGTTGAAGGAAAAGAAAAACAGAAGGGAAGAGGGACAGTGAGAAAGGGCACTTAAAAAGAGAAAGAAAAAAATCTCCTGGATCACCTGTTGAGAGAAAAAGAAGAGAAAACAAGCAAAAAAAAAGAGAGAGCAGCATAATAAACACAACACCATTGCATTAATCTAGCTAAGTGTAAACAGCAGAAAATACTAAATATTGAATATTGTTGTGCAGCATGCAGGACCAACAGCGCACAATGTGTTTTGAGGTAGCAGCCAAGAAAGGTGTAGTTTATGTCTATGGACAGTGAACACCCGTGTGTACACCTGTGTGGATCAGCGCGTTTGTATTCAAAAGGTTTTCCCATGTAACGGTCTGCTAGAGGGTGTAGAGGGCCATAGCCCTGTCCCCCAGGGCATGAAGCAGGCATGGAGGAGATCCAGGCTCCAGACATCCAGAAGCCCCAGAGTGCGAGAGCCCAAGGAGGCCCACCGGAGGGGCATCCGTGTCACCCTCCTGGGAAGAGCTGAGAAGAGTCCCAGATGAGGGGTCACCCAGCAGCCACGGAACAGAAGCCAGAGGGGGCTGCACTGGCGTGCCCGCCGGCTCTGCTGGCAGCCAGCTGTACCAGAGTGAACCGTAGGGCCCCCTACGTGCTGGAAGAGGCCTTACCGAGCAACAGGCGCCAGGCCCCGCCAAGTAGCCACCGGGAGTGAGCTGGTACATACCTGAGCGCCCAGCCCCGAACACCAAGAACCACCAACGCACCGACCCCTGAGGGCATCAGTCACCGGCAGGGAGCTTTGCAACCCAACTATTTAAATGCATAATAATAAAATAGATTATCTTCTGAACTCCTGAAAAAGAACACCACATAAAGTGTATTATGACAAATAGTGATGGGAATTGAGAAGTCTGCTTGTCTAACAGTCCCACTTATCTGTTAGTGTGTCAGAGGAGGAAAATACCGGTGCAGACAATATGCTTCTTAGTATTGGTGGTAACTCTCAAAGGCGGGTATTAAGAACCGATAAGAGTATCGGCAAGGAATTAAATCAATACGTAATATTTGTAACGGAATGAGAGTCAGAAAATTATTATCAGTTCCCATCCCTGATGACAACACTCATCAACTTTCTTAAACTGGTCTCTAGCCCAGGCTTTCTGTTTCAGGATTTGTGCATCTTCAAATCTAAGGCAGCGTTTGATACCTAATTTCCCTCTTCTGCACATAACAGGTTAATGCAGTATTGTCTACTCCAATCAGAGACCTTACAGTGTGACCAGGTCATTCAAAATCTCTTAAGTAGATAATCTAGATAGCACAGCTATGTACTATGAATAAAAGAGTTACTGAAATTTTTTTCATTCATTGTTGAAGTAAAAATGGTAAATGGTCTGTATTTATATAGCGCTTTACTAGTCCCTAAGGACCCCAAAGCGCTTTACATATCCAGTCACCCACCCATTCACACAGGTGATGGCAGCTACATTGTAGCCACAGCCACCCTGGGGCGCACTGACAGACACTGGCGCCACCGGGCCCTCTGACCACCACCAGTAGGCAACGGGTGAAGTGTCTTGCCCAAGGACACAACGACCGAGACCGTCCAAGCCGGGGCTCGAACCGGCAACAATCCGATTACAAGGCAAACACCCAACTCTTGAGCCACACTGTGGTGCTTACATGCATGTTAACTCTGAATATTACCTGGTTCAGGGCAGGTTATGTGCTCAACAAATTGTATGTTACCATAGGGATCTAGTCAGGAGAAAAGAACCACTTTCATGAGGCATTCGAAGTCTGATTTTAGGCCAAACATACCTCAGTAACCCATTAATCTCCCTTTGTAGTACACCCCTCAGTTCAATGACTTAGATTAGCAGAGGTGAGGCACAGCAGACAGCTCAACCCATATGGAAAAGAAATAGTAAAAACTTATATGTGATTACTCATGAAAGTGGCCACTTTCTCATTACTTTCATATATTGTTTTAGTAAGTATCCAAAACATACAAGTTTCATTATATAATTTTTCAAGGGATCTTACATCTGTTTTCAGTCTTACATGCTTTTCATACAAGTTTCACACAAGACAGATACAAACTTTATAAGATTTATATATATCTTTTCCATATGGGAAGGCCTGTGCCTCGCAGCTTTGTGGAGTTTTGTCTGCAGAGGGTCCTAGTGCTGTGGAAAACGTCACGCCTCATTCCTGTACCAATGACTCCACATCCTGGAGACCCCCAAGATTGCAAGCCTGTTGCACTGACTTCTCACGTCATGAAGATGCTGGAAAGACTCATCCTTGACCAGCTCTGACCTATTTTCAGGCTACATCAGGATCACCTTCAGTTCGCTGCAGGTTGATGCGTCTCTTGTGTCCTGGATTGTTGATTACCTCACAGGAGGACCACAAGATTACAATATCACCGTACGTTCTCTATCATATTGAGACTATCTCTCCACTCCGTTACATATTCCATATGTAATGAGGAGTGCAATTGAAGCCAGAGTTAATTTACCAACTTGTGCATATATACACAGCACGCCTCCATTGTGGTCATGAGAGGCGACCATGATCAGTGGTCACCTCTCATGACCATGATCAATGGACATGACATAAGAATTTACATATTATTGATCAAGGAACTGACCTCCCAGCCCATTGTTCATTCAGTGGGCTGGTTTCAGTCATTATGCAAATGTATGTTTATAAGATTGTGGAAACCTGCAGTTAGCTGAGACTGAAGAAGTCACTTGGACGAGTGACGAAACATTTCTCCCACTGAAAATGCTACGTCCATAGGAACAGAATCAACTTTTGGAGAATTACTTACCTGGATGATTGAGCATGCATCAAGACGACATTTAACTCATTCACTGCCAGCCATTGGCAGTGAATGAGTTAAACCCATTGACTCATTCACTGCAATTGACGGCTATAGACGTCAATGGCAGTGAATGAGTTAACAATATTTCATAATAAACTTTATTGTATTTTATTACAAAAGCAAGAACTTAAAATTGCATTACCTCATCATCTAAAACCTGAGACTTGGTGATGTACAGGATTCCTATACAGTATCTGCATTTTTACAGACACATCACTGTACATTACTATCACAACCACAACACTCTCTCTCTCATTTTCTTCTCTCATTCCAACTAAATGAACATTTCTACAGGTAACAATCACAACCACTTCAACTAAATAAGATTTTCTTGTTTGTTTTTTTCAGTCGACATTTTCAGGGAACATGATATGGTATTAGCTTCGGGCAGCAAAGAAATATGTCAGGCATCCTTTGTTACGCTAACATGTTAAAACATGGTAAAATGTGTGTGACAGCTCTACGATAAGAGCGAGCTTGTTTCAAACTCCAGGCCAAATGCACACCCCATATTTAAGTGAAGTACAAGAAAAACAAACGCAGCAATCACTCTTTGTGTAGGCACTGCTGGAAAAAGACATACTGAGATGTATTTATTTGTATTGATCACTGTGTAGAAATGTGGTTAAATGATTGAAACACTGGAAACTGATCTGCTCACTGTAACTCAGCCAACAGTTTTGTCAAAACATCAGTTTTAATGAGGAACAGAAATAATAGTTTTAACACACTCCTCCTCATATTTCTGCCTCTTATTCCAAAAACATGAATATGATAGTGGTAAATATCACAACCACATTAACGAAATAAGGTAAAATGCTCATGACAGTTGTCCCAACTTCTAACAGCCATCTAAAACTTTTTGTAGGACCAATGCCCAACATGTAATAAATAAATATATAATTTCCTTTATTTGATTTCAAACCCCAAAATTTACTGTCATTACCTCAGCCTTTTTTCTGCCATAATACCAATACAAGTTTCCTTTTCTATTTACTAAATAAGACAAACATTAACCCAGAGTGACCAGCTGGAAAGAAAAAAAATAACTACTGGTAATGTTTTTAATTACATTTAATAATTTTAACTGAAAGATAGACTCAACAGGATAATGTAGTAGCAGCAGCACCTTTGAAGAAGATGATATTTTAACATGTTCTCCTAAAAGCAAACAAACAAACTGTATTTATTTATTCAGTTATATTGTGCTAAAATGAAAACACTACATTATTTGATGCCACAGTGTGCATGGTAAGAATGTATATACAATTTTTTTTCTAATACAAGTGTAAGCACAGCAAATTATTGAAAGTTAGACTTCATGCCTGGTTGTTGACTGTGTGTGAACATGTCCAAACCCATGCTGGATTTCAGCAGATGGAGCAATATGCAAATTACAAGAAATCAAAATATCAGGTTTTGCACCTGTTTTTTCCAGAGAAAATCTATTTTGTTGTCCAACCCATTCCTCTCAGCCACAGCCTATAATAGCTAATCTATATTTTTGGGGGTGGGATTTCAAACTTGTGTAAGACAGTGTGAATATAAGATGCTGCACATATCAAATTTGGCAATTCCAAGGTGCTTCTCTTGCGAGGAAGAATCAATTGCTTGCCACCGTGCACAGGTAATAATCTCTGTTCTTTCAAGCAAAACCTTTAAATTAGAGTTTTGTGTCTCTGAATTTATTTATTTTTTCCTTGCACCAGAATCTCTCTGAAGACTTCGTCATCATCATCATCATGGCTAAATCTGAAACTTGTCTCGTCAACTTGCGTTACCCAGATGGCAGCGAGGGAAGCCCCTCCAACCCTGCCAAGTTCAAAAATCAGGACTTCGCTCAGATAAAAGCTGACTGCCTCCAGAAACGAGAACTGTTTGTGGACAATGAGTTCCCACCAAACGGTCTTTCTTTGGGTGACCTGCCTGATATGAGTCCCTCACAGGAGAGTGAAGTGAAATGGCTTCGACCAGCAGTAAAATCATTTTAATTATATTTATTTTTCTTTCACTTTCAAATCTGATGGATTGTTAGTTAGCGTTTCTGTACAGTAGGAAAACAGATTCTTTTTACATGCTTGTCAGCATATTTTTCTCCACTGTCTTTTCAAGGATTTATTGAGAAAACAAGGAAAGAAGGATCAGCCTGCTTTCAGTAAAGATGGTATGTCACGATTTGACTTTGGACAAGGCGACGTGGGTAAGCAAAACTTTCTTGCCTATAGCTAATGACAATGACAACTATGTTCCACATCTTGGGAGAACTATTAGTTTCCTCCTTTTAACAGGTAACTGCTGGTTTTTGTCTGCAATATCTGCGCTGACCTTCCAAGAAAATCTGATGGCACAAGTTGTGCCAATGGACCAGTCCTTTGAGAACTATGCAGGAATATTTCACTTCAGGGTAACAAAGGATTAATAAATGTGTCTAAAGAATACTGTCACAAAACAGAAACACAACACATTGTGGTTAATAATTCCAGAGGTGGTGAGTAACGAAGTACAAATACTTTATTACTGTACTTAGAATTTTCAGGTATCTGTACTTGAGTATTTCTTTTTCTGACAACTTTTTACTTTTACTCCCTACATTTTAAACAAATATCTATACTTTCTACTCCATACATTTTCCAAACAGCCTCGCTACTTTTGTTTTAACATATTTGAGGTGAGTTATTGTTTCACGTCACTGCGAGCCTTCAAACATCAAACTGATTTGAGCTTAAACAGTAACACATGAAAGATAATCCCTTTCCCCAGTACAAGGGGAACAGTGTTTTTTTATGCTGTGAAACCTGCTGAAAAACAAGCTGAGGCAGATTTGCTGTGTTATTCAAAGGTTGCTTGAAAAAACTTTGCAGGTCAGTGCAGGATAAACAGGTTAGTTTGCTTTACTGTCATGGATGGATGATGATGAAATCACCACAGCCTGAACTATCACTGAATGGAGCTCTTAATAGAAATTATTGTGAGTTGTTTTCCCCACTCTGAGCCATTAACCCCCTCGGGCTCAAATTAAACCTTTTGTTGCTAATGCACAACCAAGTCCTGCAGTGGTACTTCTGAGTAAAAAAAACTCATAAAATATGTATGTGGGATAATCAGGTTGTTAGTTTTTAACTGTTGCAAATCTGCAACGCCTGCCTTGAGAGGGTTAAAACTGGTTTTCGGCCCTACATGCAGAATCTCAATCCCTAGATTGTAGGCAAAGTCACGCCTACAATCTAGGCAACAAAAAATGTAGGTGTTTGTATTTTCCTTGTTCAGCTTATCCTAGAAATGTCCTCCAAAGAGCTACATTTTACTTTCTTACTTTGGGTACATTTCAGAGCCTGTACTTTATTACTTTTAAAAAGAAAGTGAAGAAGTGGAGTCAGTACATCAACCTTTACTGGAGTATTTTTTAACACTAGTATCTTTACTCCTAGTACAGAAATCTAATCTAGATCAAAGTACAGAATCTCGGTACTTTTGCCACCTCTGATTGATTCTTAGCTGTCCTCTCTGTTTCAGTTCTGGAGGTTTGGAAAGTGGGTAGATGTTGTCATTGATGACAATCTGCCAACGATCAAAAAGCAGTTACTGTTTGTGTCCTCGAAATGTGGAAATGAGTTCTGGGCTCCTCTGCTGGAGAAGGCATATGCCAAGTAAATAACCATCTCTCACACTTTCATGTAAATCAGTTTAGAAGGTCACATTTCTGATATGAATGTCATTGATTTAAAAATGTTTCTCCTTCTGGGTGCCTCCTTCAGAGTTTGTGGCTCGTATGCAGACATGCATGCTGGGTTTCCATCAGAGGCCTGCAAAGATTTCACTGGAGGTGTAAACCAGACTTACAAACTGAAGGAGATGAACTCAGCTGGCCATGGTGATCTTTGGCTCACATTAAACAGAGCAACTAGGTGCCAATCACTGATTTGTTGCTGGACTTCCTACGAAGAGGTAAAACACAGACACCCCCCCCCCCCCAACAAAAATCAATAACAATAGATTAAAAAAACAAACCTTGTTCTGTCTTTTTCAGGGTCCTTCGGCTGACACTGGATTGGTGAAGCGGCATGCATATTCCATCACAGGTGTCACTGAGGTAAACCATGAACCTAGAAATTTGCATTCAGCATAGGGAAAGAGTGAAAACAAGAGCTAAGAAAACTTAATTGCAAAAATTGTGATAGTATCAATGAATGTGATAATGTGATACCATTACTGAAGCATTTCCAATACCTGATGTCTTCACTTCATTATTTCATCTGAAGGTGGAATTAAATGACTCCAAAGTACGACTGGTGCGAGTCATGAACCCATGGGGCAAACGGGAGTGGAACGGAAAATGGAGCGACAAGTACTTGACTTAATTAAACAACATAAAACGTCCAAATACTGCTGACAATGACACAATTTGTACTAGCGTTGCACCTACACAACTGACAACTGACATCCACAGAGAACAATAGTGGTGGATGATCAGAGGATGCTTTCTATTATAAAGAATAACAACTCAAGAACTTCCAGCCAAATGAAAAAAATGACAAACATTGTCACATATTAAAGGAGAGTGTTCAGCACAGTGGAAAACATTTATCGACCTCAAGAAAGAAATGCTGCACTAGACTTTGCCATATATTTTTGTATATTAAATATATCTGTTTTGCTGTATTAAAGTCTGTCATTAACTTATTTGTTTTGTGTTCTCAGGTCAGATTTGTGGGACAAAGTAAGTCCAGAAGTAAAAAAAAAGTGTTTCGACCGTGACGACGGAGAGTTCTGGTAAATTCTAAATTTTGCACACTGATTACTCTCAATAGTTAAAAAAAGCTTTTAAGAACTCAAAAACAAAAAATCAAAATCATATCGTTTTGATGCAATACCAAAGAGTATACGTCTTATTGGTTGATATTTAATCTTTATTTCCTTTTTTTAAAAAATCTCTATCTGCTCATCCGTCTGTCAGGATGCAAATGGAGGACTTCTGTTCCTATTTTGCTTACGTATCCATCTGCTGTGAGACCCCTAACTTTCTTGATGGAGACTTAAAATGTCAGTGGAATTGCATGATTTACGATGGCAGCTGGGTAGCAGGGACATCTGCAGGTGGCAATGTGAAACACTGTAAGACAAGTTCATTCCTATCTAAACTTTAACTATCACTAAAATAATAATATAGTTATTACATGTTTCTTTTATCTGTGCAAATTTTTGAAATAAATTTCTAAAATGTAACTAACAAGATGAATGTTTCCTCACTCTCTGTAGCCACCTTTGCAACAAACCCTCAGTATCGCATTCGAGTGACTGTTATAGACAAGAAGGAGCCGGGAGACAAAAACATCGTGCTCTCCCTGATGCAGAAACCTCATCAGGGAAATCGCAAAGAGATAAGCCTCCACCGAACTAGACTTACCATCTATAAGGTATTCATTCTCAATGTGCTTCCTTTAATTTAAATAACTGTTAAATATTGCAACCGAATACTGAAGGACAAGAAACTAAATTATTAAAACAATTGTATCATCCTGTAATTAAGACAAAAGTACTTACCTAATTGAGCAGCTGAGTTAGTAAGACAATAATGACATTGATAATTTAAAAAAATGGTCTTCGCTGATTTCGCATTCATTATTTAAAGTCACTATAGAAATTGGTTCGTCCGAAACAGTTTAATGAAGTTATTCTTACCATTTTCCAATTAACAGATTCCGCCAGGGGTAAGTACAAACAATAACAAATATATGAAACTTGACTGTGTAAAGTACACCAGTAAATTCAGCATTTTAATAACTTTAATAACAATGTACACTGAGACGCCACCATAGACATTCCTTCATATTTCTCCCAGACCCCACAAGGACGCCTGCAACAGGATTTCTTTCAGAGGAACAGCCCTGTGAAGGCAGAAAAGACTTACAGCACTCAGCGAGATCTCATTGAACTCCACAGTCTGGAACCTGGAGAGTATGTGATCATCCCATCCACCAAAGAACCCAACATCACTGCAGATTTCGCTCTCGCTGTCTACACCAAGACTGATGAATAATATCATGTAAAGAATCCTTCACATAATGAAGGATTAATATGATTAACTCAGGATAATAAAATACATGAATTATTTATTTAACAAATGACACCATAGGGTAATTTCCTATTTGTTAGCCAGACATGAGCTGTGTTATCTCTGCTGGCTGTGAAATACGGTTGGTTGGGTTAAAAATGGTCACATGATTGTGTGAAATGTATAGTTTTCAGGGTTTTTATCGGTTTTCAGCGTTATTTTGTTATTGTTTTTATTGTTTACTCGGTTTTCCTGGGTCTTTTCACGTGTGTTATGAATAAACCTTCTTTTTTTCGGTACCGGTACTAGTTTTATTTTGTTGTATTTAGCCGCGACACTTTAAAGGCCGGTCCATGAAAATATTGTCGGGCATAAACCGGTCCGTGGCGCAAAAAAGGTTGGGGACCGCTGTGCTAGAGGGTGTAGAGGGCCATAGCCCTGTCCCCCAGGGCATGAAGCAGGCATGGAGGAGATCCAGGCTCCAGACATCCAGAAGCCCCAGAGTGCGAGAGCTCAAGGAGGCCCACCGGAGGGGCATCCGTGTCATCCTCCTGGGAAGAGCTGAGAAGAGCCCCAGATGAGGGGTCACCCAGCAGCCACGGAGCAGAAGCCAGAGGGGGCTGCACTGGCGTGCCCGCCGGCTCTGCTGGCAGCCAGCTGTGCCGGAGTGAACCGTAGGGCCCCCTACGTGCTGGAAGAGGCCTGACCGAGCAACAGGCGCCAGGCCCCGCCAAGTAGCCACCGGGAGTGAGCTGGTACATACCTGAGCGCCCAGCCCCGAACACCAAGAACCACCAACGCGCCGACCCCTGAGGGCATCAGCCACCGGCAGGGAGTGTGGTGAGGGGAGATAGGCCTCCATACTTCAGGGGGCCTGGGGGTTCCCAGAGAGGTGGAGTCTAAGACCCAACCTGACATATAGACAAAGACAAACAGGCACACACAGACGCAAACATGCATTCCCACCCTCATGCACACATATACAAATACTCAGCACTCACCCAACGTAAGGATAGACACAAATTGACATTGCACACACAATCACACTCCCCAAACATACTCTATACCCCAGGTCCAGGTACCCTCGCCCCCAGAGGCAGAAACGGCACCTAGACCCATGCTCTCCTGCATTCCTGAATACCTGCATACGAGTGCTGTTACTGTTGCCTTGCTATCAACTTGAAGTAGCCTGGCCATTCAAGCACCTCACTGAATACTTGGTCTTTGTGGACCATCTTGTCCAAAGATTTGGTTGTGCGGGGAAATCCAAGTAGAACAGCAGTTTCGGAAATACTCAGAACAGCCTCTCTGGTACCAACATCCATAACACATTCAGAGTCACTTAAGTCACAAGTAAACAGAGAAAATTTATTTTACTGCATAGACATTAGCCATAACCAATGTTCCCTCTAATTTTTCACATGTCTGAGCGAACACACAAACTCCCTGAGCAATCCCTTTGACCACTGTGAGCGACATCAGACGTGTGCACTGTGGTCACGCCGGCATCTTATCCATCCAAGTTACATGGTTTATTAAAATAATCAAATTGCAGCGTTTACATTTATGTTAGACTACTTTTAATTAACTGCTTTAGCCCACTTACAATAAAAAATTATAAATAAATCTTGTTCATGAGCTGTGTATTGTGTTAACACTATTGGAAGTAAAAATAACTTGAACTCCAATTTCGAAAACACAACTTTTTTTTTATAAAGCTCTGACTTGTATTATAATAATAATAATAATAATAATAATAATAATAATAATAATAATGGATTGCATTTATATAGCGCTTTTCAAGAACCTCAAAGCGTTATACAATTCCACTATTCATTCACTCTCACATTCACACACTGGTGGAGGCAAGCTACAGTTGTAGCCACAGCTGCCCTGGGGCGCACTGACAGAGGCGAGGCTGCCATATCGCGCCATCGGCCCCTCTGGCCATCACCAGTAGGCAGTAGGTGAAGTGTCTTGCCCAAGGACACAACGACCGAGACTGTCCGAGCCGGGGCTCGAACCGGCAACCATGCAATCGTATGAGTATGAGTCTGTGGTCTGGGAGAGAGTCTGTAACTCTCTGTCTGCAAAATACAGTATATAATGACCAATTTTGGGCAATTAATTATATAGTTACTTCTTCAAAAAAGTAACTCAGTTTGGCAAACAACAAAGTTTTTTGCAGCTATTTTTTTTTAACGCAGCCAATGCGCTTTTAAATAAACATTTCAAACTATTTACAGAACAATCAGCTGTTCTGCATCAAATCTGATGCCACACAAATTATTTGTGCCACTCCAAAAAACATTTCTGTCCACTATGAGATAAAAGAGAAAAAAAGCCTGATACCTGCAGGCCTGACAACAGGAGATGTATCACTCCTGTAACACCTGTAACATTCAGCAGTCGCCTCATTGTTCTGACACACACAACAAAATTATTGACTACACTGCACACTAACTACACAAGATTTGCGCTGAACGTCTCAAATCTCTCACATCTCAAAACACCGCCGTCACTCCTAAAACTTCCCCCCGTTTCTTAACAACAAGATGCCACGTTGCCATATCATTTTTTGATTGGTCGACATGGTACTTTTTTGGACCAATAGGAAAGGTGGGGGGTGGAGTTTGTTTTTGCTCACAGGCTTTCGAGCGTTTTCCTTATAAAACGCCGTTTTTACCATTTCTTCCCGCAGTAAATATAAACAACGACAGTATTCAGGAAGAAAACCAAACATTGCATATTTTTATCACAACTCTGGTTTTACGTGGCCTATCAACACAATTTAAAAACTGGTATAAAGTCAACACTTTTTCTGTCAATTGTTCCGTCTGTCCTGCTCACATCTCCAATGCTTGTACACGTTGTCATTAACGTGGCTTCACTCCACATCAGCCACGCCGCTTTGCTAGCTAAAACACCGGTGTCGGCACCAGAGATGGGCAGTAACGCGTTACTGTAATCCGATTACTTTTTTCAAGTAACGAGTAAAGTAAGGGATTAGTATTGCAAAAACGGTAATTAGATTACCGTTACTTTCCCGTAGGAACGCTGCGTTACTGCGTTACTAAAACCGTTATTTTTTTTGCGAGAATGTCTCATGACAGTGACGGAAGCGAGTGTGATGTTCGTGACAAAAGCTGTGTGCAGATCAACAGTGGATCATATATCCAGTGCGGGAGAGATTATGAGCGTGCAGCGTTTAAAGCGTGGAAGTACTGACCTTACTTTGAGTTTGATTCCATAAAAAGTGACAAAAACATTAGTTTCCGTTGCGCGTGGGAAGAAAACTTCTTTTTACAGCGAAAAAAAACCCCCTAAACTTCCAAGCAAGCACCAAGTGCGCTACCACGTAATGGGAAACTCACAGAGAAACTCGCGGATTCTTCCACTGACCGCTGCGGCACACCTGCACCAGGGTAAACCTCCGCCTACGCCACTCCTGCTTTACAGGTGAAAATAGAGCAAAAGGACCGCTAGTCTTTGACTTTATTTATTTTCTGCTGTGTTTTACTTGCATCTATTTGAAAGAGTGAGTGTAAACACACAAAAAAATTTATGTGCTGGAATGTGCAGAAAATAGGTTTAAATGTTAAACAAATTTCTTCCAGTCAGAGAATGTTGCATATAATTAAATTTTTGCTTGATGCATAAAGTTAAAAGATTAAAACTAATAAAACAAGTTTTAAAAAGGGACTTTTCCATTTGATTACATTTTGTATGATGATTATGCAGAAAAAGTAGAATTGGGCTGAAAGATCTATCGCTCTATTACCTATTCAGGTTGTAAATCGTGCTTTTAAAAAGTAACTAAGTAACTAAGTAATTAATTACTTTTGAAAATAAGTAATCAGTAAAGTAACTGGATTACTTTTTTGGGGAAGTAATCAGTAATTAGTTACTGATTACTTTTTTCAAGTAACTTGACCAACACTGGTCAGCACATAAGGACGCTGTCATAGCCTGTCAATGACGTTCGCTGCGTATATACGTATCGGCTGAACTATGGGATAAGGTGGCATCGTTCTAATCCCATATGGGAGCAGCCAGTCACTTACTGACTAACACTGCAAAACATGATTGTTGAAGTATTAATTTGAATTTCAATTCAGGTTAGTTTTTTTTTGTGCACAACGCAGATTTTGGACATAACCCTAACAAATTTAAATTGAAAAAAAAAAAGCCTCTTTTTTTTTTCTTTCAGTGGTCCATCATTTCTATGTACAACTAGACCCAACAAAATCAGGAGACTTGCTGTTACAGGAATAACGTCTTCCTTCACCAATGAGAAAGCAGGACATTTTCTGTCAGGGTGACAAGGCTGACAACATAACCCTTTTTGATTTGCTTGGAGAATCACTGTAGACCAGTTAATCTTTTGTGATCAGTCCCTTCTACCATTTTTTCATATAAATATGACTGCAACATAGCCACGTGACACCTCCACTATCTCACCATTTGTTTTCAAATAATTTCATTAAAAAGGCAACAACAATATAAACGTGGTTCAGATGGATGTACTACAAAGCAAGTTAAAACATATCCAGCTCTCTTTGCATCATCTCACTTAATAAAAACTCAGTAGGAGGTAATTGTTAGAAAGAAGTTTTTTGATAGCTTCTTTTTAACATTGATTCCAATATATGCTAATAATAGAGTTGATACACTCCTCATTAGATATAAGCACACAGTGTGAAGGGTTAACTCAGAGGCAGGAGAGGTAAATGGCTAAACACTTACACAATGTGAGCAGTGTTGCCAAAGGAAGCAACAGCTTTGCACATGCACAATTCATTTGCAGTTTGTAAGCATAGGGGTGAATATCTCCTGCTCCAACATAAGATAGGGGCGACTGCTGCATGAGGACTAGCTGCCACCTGCCATGTCTGGTAACAACTCGGAGTAGGGAGGAGTTTTCTCACACAGGACAAGATCCCTGATTGGAAACCCAAGACCACTGACATGCAAAAGGTCACAAGGAGAACACAGTGGAATCTGCTCACCCATAGCCAATCACAAATATTTCCCGATGTCATGTGTCTAATATATGCTTTGAGTTATGAACTGTAATTCACTTCTCTGTGTGCAAACTGCCTGACATACAGAAGTCCACAGCTTTGCAACCCAACTATTTAAATGCATAATAATAAAATAGATTATCTCCTGAACTCCTGAAAAAAACACCACATAAAGTGTATTATGACAAATAGGGATGGGAATTGAGAAGTCTGCTTGTCTAACAGTCCCACTTATCTGTTAGTGTGTCAGAGGAGGAAAATAGTGGTGCAAACAATATGCTTCTTAGTATTGGTGGTAACTCTCAAAGGTGGGTATTAAGAACCGATAAGAGTATCGGCAAGGAATTAAATCAATACGTAATATTTGTAACGGAATGAGAGTCAGAAAATTATTATCAGTTCCCATCCCTGATGACAACACTCATCAACTTTCTTAAACTGGTCTCTAGCCCAGGCTTTCTGTTTCAGGATTTGTGCATCTTCAAATCTAAGGCAGCGTTTGATACCTAATTTCCCTCTTCTGCACATAACAGGTTAATGCAGTATTGTCTACTCCAATCAGAGACCTTACAGTGTGACCAGGTCATTTTAAAATCTCTTAAGTAGATAATCTAGATAGCACAGCTATGTACTATGAATAAAAGAGTTAAAGAAAAATTTTTTCATTCATTGTTAAAGTGAAAATGGTCTGTATTTATATAGCGCTTTACTAGTCCCTAAGGACCCCAAAGCGCTTTACAAAACCTGTCATCTACCCATTCACACACAGGTGATGGCAAGCTACATTGTAGCCACAGCCACCCTGGGGCACACTGACAGAGGCGAGGCTGCCAAACACTGGCACCACCGGGCCCTCTGACCACCACCAGTAGGCAACGGGTGAAGTGTCTTGCCCAAGGACACAACGACCGAGACCGTCCAAGCCGGGGCTCGAACCGGCAACCTTCCGATTACAAGGCGAACACTCAACTCTTGAGCCACACTGTGGTGCTTACATGCATGTTAACTCTGAATATTACCTGGTTCAGGGCAGGTTATGTGCTCAACAAATTGTATGTTACCATAGGGATCTAGTCAGGAGAAAAGAACCACTTTCATGAGGCATTCGAAGTCTGATTTTAGGCCAAACATACCTCAGTAACCCATTAATCTCCCTTTGTAGTACACCCCTCAGTTCAATGACTTAGATTAGAGGTGAGGCACAGCAGACAGCTCAAGGCCTGTGCCTCGCAGCTTTGTGGAGTTTTGTCTGCAGAGGGTCCTAGTGCTGTGGAAAACGTCACGCCTCATTCCTGTACCAATGACTCCACATCCTGGAGACCCCCAAGATTGCAAGCCTGTTGCACTGACTTCTCACGTCATGAAGATGCTGGAAAGACTCATCCTTGACCAGCTCTGACCTATTTTCAGGCTACATCAGGATCACCTTCAGTTCGCTGCAGGTTGATGCGTCTCTTGTGTCCTGGATTGTTGATTACCTCACAGGAGGACCACAAGATTACAATATCACCGTACGTTCTCTATCATATTGAGACTATCTCTCCACTCCGTTACATATTCCATATGTAATGAGGAGACAGTGCAATTGAAGCCAGAGTTAATTTACCAACTTGTGCATATATACACAGCACGCCTCCATTGTGGTCATGAGAGGCGACCATGATCAGTGGTCACCTCTCATGACCATGATCAATGGACATGACATAAGAATTTACATATTATTGATCAAGGAACTGACCTCCCAGCCCATTGTTCATTCAGTGGGCTGGTTTCAGTCATTATGCAAATGTATTGTTTATAAGATTGTGGAAACCTGCAGTCAGCTGAGACTGAAGAAGTCACTTGGACGAGTGACGAAACATTTCTCCCACTGAAAATGCTACGTCCATAGGAACAGAATCAACTTTTGGAGAATTACTTACCTGGATGATTGAGCATGCATCAAGACGACATTTAACTCATTCACTGCCAGCCATTGGCAGTGAATGAGTTAAACCCATTGACTCATTCACTGCAATTGACGGCTATAGACGTCAATGGCAGTGAATGAGTTAACAATATTTCATAATAAACTTTATTGTATTTTATTACAAAAGCAAGAACTTAAAATTGCATTACCTCATCATCTAAAACCTGAGACTTGGTGATGTACAGGATTCCTATACAGTATCTGCATTTTTACAGACACATCACTGTACATTACTATCACAACCACAACACTCTCTCTCTCATTTTCTTCTCTCATTCCAACTAAATGAACATTTCTACAGGTAACAATCACAACCACTTCAACTAAATAAGATTTTCTTGTTTGTTTTTTTCAGTCGACATTTTCAGGGAACATGATATGGTATTAGCTTCGGGCAGCAAAGAAATATGTCAGGCATCCTTTGTTACGCTAACATGTTAAAACATGGTAAAATGTGTGTGACAGCTCTACGATAAGAGCGAGCTTGTTTCAAACTCCAGGCCAAATGCACACCCCATATTTAAGTGAAGTACAAGAAAAACAAACGCAGCAATCACTCTTTGTGTAGGCACTGCTGGAAAAAGACATACTGAGATGTATTTATTTGTATTGATCACTGTGTAGAAATGTGGTTAAATGATTGAAACACTGGAAACTGATCTGCTCACTGTAACTCAGCCAACTGTTTTGTCAAAACATCAGTTTTAATGAGGAACAGAAATAATAGTTTTAACACACTCCTCCTCATATTTCTGCCTCTTATTCCAAAAACATGAATATGATAGTGGTAAATATCACAACCACATTAACGAAATACGGTAAAATGCTCATGACAGTTGTCCCAACTTCTAACAGCCATCTAAAACTTTTTGTAGGACCAATGCCCAACATGTAATAAATAAATATATAATTTCCTTTATTTGATTTCAAACCCCAAAATTTACTGTCATTACCTCAGCCTTTTTTCTGCCATAATACCAATACAAGTTTCCTTTTTCTATTTACTAAATAAGACAAACATTAACCCGAGTGACCAGCTGGAAAGAAAAAAAATAACTACTGGTAATGTTTTTAATTACATTTAATAATTTTAACTGAAAGATAGACTCAACAGGATAATGTAGTAGCAGCAGCACCTTTGAAGAAGATGATATTTTAACATGTTCTCCTAAAAGACGTGGAAAACTTCATTCTGATCACAAAAACAAAGCAAACAAACAAACTGTATTTATTTATTCAGTTATATTGTGCTAAAATGAAAACACTACATTATTTGATGCCACAGTGTGCATGGTAAGAATGTATATACAATTTTTTTTCTAATACAAGTGTAAGCACAGCAAATTATTGAAAGTTAGACTTCATGCCTGGTTGTTGACTGTGTGTGAACATGTCCAAACCCATGCTGGATTTCAGCAGATGGAGCAATATGCAAATTACAAGAAATCAAAATATCAGGTGTCATGGTTCTGCATCTGTTTTTTCCAGAGAAAATCTATTTTGTTGTCCAACCCATTCCTCTCAGCCACAGCCTATAATAGCTGTTCTATATTTTTGGGGGTGGGATTTCAAACTTGCGTAAGACAGTGTGAATATAAGATGCTGCACATATCAAATTTGGCAATTCCAAGGTGCTTCTCTTGCAAGGAAGAATCAGTTGCTTGCCACCGTGCACAGGTAATAATCTCTGTTCTTTCAAGAAAAACCTTTAAATTAGAGTTTTGTGTTTCTGAATTTTTTTTCCTTGCACCAGAATCTCTCTGAAGACTTCGTCATCATCATCATCATGGCTAAATCTGAAACTTGTCTCGTCAACTTGCGTTACCCAGATGGCAGCGAGGGAAGCCCCTCCAACCCTGCCAAGTTAAAAAATCAGGACTTCGCTCAGATAAAAGCTGACTGCCTCCACAAAGGAGAACTGTTTGTGGACAATGAGTTCCCACCAAACGGTCTTTCTTTGGGTGACCTGCCTGATATGAGTCCCTCACAGGAGAGTGAAGTGAAATGGCTTCGACCAGCAGTTAAATCATTTTAATTATATTTATTTTTCTTTCACTTTCAAATCTGATGGATTGTTAGTTAGCATTTCTGTACAGTAGGAAAAACAGATTCTTTTTAAATGCTTGTCAACATCACATTTTTCTCCACTGTCTTTTCAAGGATTTATTGAGAGAACGAGGAAAGAAGGATAAGCCTGCTTTCTGTACAGATGGTATGTCACGATTTGACTTTGGACAAGGCAACGTGGGTAAGCAAAACTTTCTTATTTATAGCTAATGACAATGACAACTATGTTCCACAGTTCAGTTCATTTTTATTTTAAACATGTACGTTCACGATCATTACATAATATCATTCCATTTTTTTTGAAAGGGAGTAGGTAGACGTACACACTTATTTGGCCCTACCCCCTCAAATTTTACATCTCATTCATTTAATTTTCTTTTAGTCTTAAATTAAACAAACAAATGAAACCAAAACAAAACAAAACCAAAAAAAAAATCACAATATAGTTTCTTTCATATAAATAAAGACAGAATGTGTAAATATGCAGATTCACAAATAATGAAACCAACAAACCAAAACATCCCTTCAATTACGGTCCTGTGTTAACCCCGTTTTCTTCATTCTTATATTTGTTTAAAATTAGTTTTGGTTTATGTTGTTACTTTCTTTTATTTCTGCTTTTAGACTGTTCCATAATTTAACTCCGTCAGCTTGAGAAAACTATTAGTTTCCTTCTTTTATCAGGTAACTGCTGGTTTGTGTCTGCAATATCTGCACTGACCTTTCAAACAAATCTGATGGAACAAGTTGTACCAATGGATCAGTCCTTTGTGGATTATGCAGGAATATTTCACTTCCGGGTAACAAAGGATTAATAAATGTGTCTAAAGAATACTTTTACAAAACAGAAACACAACACACTGGTTATTAATCCTTATTAAGCTGTTTTCTCTGTTTCAGTTCTGGTGGTTTGGAAAGTGGGTAGATGTTGTCATTGATGACAATCTGCCAACGAAAAACAAGCAGTTACTGTTTGCGTCCTCGAAATGTGGAAATGAGTTCTGGGCTCCTCTGCTGGAGAAGGCATATGCCAAGTACAGAACCACGTCACACACTTTCACGTAAATCAGTTCAGAAGGTTCAGAAAAGATTTACAAATATTTTTCTTTCTCTGTGTGTCTCCTTCAGACTTTGTGGTTCATATGCAAACATGCGTGGTGGTTGGTCATCATCAGATGCCTTCAAAGATTTCACTGGAGGTGTGAACCAGATTTACTATCCCACAGAGCCCAACGCACCGAGTTGCGATGAGCTTTGGCTGACACTAAGCAGAGCCACTAAGTGCAAATCACTGATTTGCTCTTCGACTAAAAAGGTGAGAAATAAATTTCTAGAGAAACAATAAAACAAAACAACAATAATTAAAATCAAAACAAAAGAACCCTCAATACATAATTTATCTTGCGTGTCTTTTCCAGGATGCAATGGCCAACAATGGATTGGTGATGAGGCATGCCTATTCTGTCACAGGCATCACTGAGGTAAATTCTTGAGTTTCAAAAGTATATTCCATCTAGGAAAGGGGCTTTTGGTACGAGGTTAATTGCAGCAAAATTGTAACAGTGTCAATTAAAGAATACTTGGTGATAATGATAAAGAAGAATTTCGTTTAAAAAAAAAAACTTTATTATTTCATCTGAAGGTGGAATTAAACGCCTCTAAAGTACGACTGGTGCGAGTCATGAACCCATGGGGCAGACGGGAGTGGAACGGAAAATGGAGCGACAAGTACTTGACTTAATCAAACAACAAACAATGTCCATATACCACTGACAATGACACAATTTTTACTAGTGTTGCACCTACACATAATCAACTCATTATTATTATTATTATTTAATTAAAAGCTGTTTTTTTACAAAACCACAGCACTTGAATTTCTAAACATGAGATAAACAGTATAGTTGGAACAACATCAGTGGTCAATCAAAAAAAGAGTGAGAGAGAGAGAAAACACATATGCGTGCTGTGCAAAATGAAAATGGCCAGACATCCACAGAGAACAATAGTGGTGGATGACCACAGGATGCTTTCTGTTATAAAGAAGAACAACTTAAGAACTTCAAGACAAATGAAATTGTAAATTAGATATATCTGTTTTGCTGCATTAAAGTCTGTCATTAACTTATTTGTTTTGTGTTCTCAGGTCAGATTTGTGGGACAAAGTAAGTCCAGAAGTTAAAAAAAGTGTTTCGACCGTGACGACGGAGAGTTCTGGTAAATTAGAAATTTTGCACACTGTTTACTCTCAATATTTTAAAAAAGCATTTTAAAAACTCAAAAACAAACAAAACAATCACACAATCATTTTGATGCATTACTAAAGAGTTTATGTCTTACTGCTTGATATTTAATGTTTATTTCCTATTTTATCTCTATCTGCTCATCTGGCTGTCAGGATGCAAATGGAGGACTTCTGTTCCTGTTTTGCTAAAGTATACATCTGCTGTGAGACCCCTAACTTTCTTGATGGAGACTTAAAATGTCAGTGGAATTGCATGATTTACGATGACAGCTGGGTAGCAGGGACATCTGCAGGTGGCAATGTGAAACACTGTAAGACAAGTTCATTCCTTTCTAAACTTTAACTATCACTAAAGGAATATTTTGGTTTTTACATTTTTCATTTACCTGTACAAACACAAAACCCACCATAAATTTCTAAAACCTGTAACTAACAAATAAACTGTTTCCTCTCTGTAGCCACCTTTGCAACAAACCCTCAGTATCGCATTCGAGTGACTGTTATAGACAAGAAGGAGCCGGGAGACAAAAACATCATGCTCTCCCTGATGCAGAAACCTCATCAGGGAAATCGCATTGAGATACGCCTCCACAAAACTACACTTACCATCTATAAGGTATTCATTCTGAATCCGCTTCCTTTAATTTAAATAATTGTTAAATACTGCAACTGACTACCAAAGGACAAGAAACTAAATCTTTAAAACAATTGTATCACCCTGTTATTAAAACACAAGCGCTTTTCCTAATTGAGCAGCTGAGTTAGTAAGACAATAACAATAAAAAAATGCCTTCACTGATTTCACATTCATTAAAGTTACTATGGAAAATGGTTCCTGCGAAACAGTTTAATGATATTATTCTTACCATTTTCCAATTAACAGATTCCACCAGGGGTAAGTGCAAACAATAACAAATATATGAAACTTTGACTGTGCACCGAAAGTAAATTCAGCATTTTAATAACAATGTATACTTAGACTCAGAAGAGTATTTCACTAAAGTTCCTTCATATTTCTCCCAGACCCCACAAGGACGCCTGCAACAGGATTTCTTTCAGAGGAACAGGCCTGTGAAGGCAGAAAAGACTTACAGCACTTGGCGAGATCTCATTGAACTCCACAGTCTGGAACCTGGAGAGTATGTGATCATCCCATCCACCATTGAACCCAACATTACTGCAGATTTCGCTCTCGCTGTCTACACCAAGACTGATGAATAAGATCATGTAAAGAATCCTTCACATAATGAAGGATTAATATGATTAACTCAGGATAATAAAATACATGAATTATTTACTTAACAAAAGACACCATAGGGTAATTTCCTATTTGTTAGCCAGACATCAGGTGTGTTATCTCTGCTGGCTGTGAAATATGGGCGGTGGGGTTCAAAATGGTCACATGAGTCATACTGTCTCATAAAATTTTTTATATGAGACATATAATTTTTTGCTGGGCATTTCTATTTATTTCACAGCCTGCATAGGCAAAATGCAGCCATGTAGTGCATTTTCTGCACAGATAACATAAATGCTGATAAATAACATGAATTTATCCATACCCAAAAGAAATAATAGGCTAAATGATTAAAATATACAAAGATAATGCTACTGATAGTTGGCCAGGTTCATCAATTTCTATAAAACAGAATAATGATTATGTAAAAGAATAAGTTCTGTGGACACTGGGAGTTTAGTTTGAAGAAGTGATGTGGTGATGCAGTGGATAAGGTTCCTGGTTTAATGTCCTGATCTTCTGTGTGGACTTTGAGTGTTCTCCCCTTTTGAGGACAGATTCCCACATTCCAAAGACACGGATCTTCACTGGTGACTCTAAACTGGCTTTCACAAAGAATAAGAAAATAAAACAGCTCTGACTCTGTCTATTCTCATTTCCCCCTCTACTTTCAATAGAAAATATTATTTGCAACATTAAGTGATGTCATCCTCAGCATAAACCGTTACACACACTGTGCTGCCATAAGGAAAATATTTATAAGGTAAAAAGAAAAGTTGGAAAATTACACAAGCTTGTGTAGCTTATTAGTTTAGCTTAATATGTAACCCCAGATAATAGTATGTTTTGATGGCCAATTAGCAGCATTCTATAAAGGGCTGCCGGTCAGAGGTGGGTAGTAACGAGTTACATTTACTCCGTTACATTTACTTGAGTAAGTTTTTGGGAAAAAAAAGTACTTTGAAAGTACCTTTTTTGCACGATACTTTTTACTTTTACTTGAGTACATTTGTGAAGAAGAAACGGTACTTTTACTCCGCTATATTTGCAAAATTTAACTCGTTACTTTTTTAAAAAATAATTAGTTTAACACATTAAATAACATGCCACCAGTGGAGTTTCCGGTAACTTTTTTACCAATCAGATGTGGCCATGCAGTCACATGACCAATTTGAAACACAAACACATCCTCCAACCACACACACCCTTATTTTGCTCCGTTGAGGTTTATTTCACACCTCAAACATTTAGTAAACAATTAAAAATGACAGGTAGTAATAAAATAAACTACTAACTCTTTTACACTATGTCCACACCTACACGGGTATTTTTGAAAACGCAGCTGTTTCGTCCACACGTAAACAGCGTTTTGAATCACCGAAAACGGAGATTTTTTAAAACTCCTTTTTTGCGTTTACGTGTGGACGAAGAATACAGAGTTTGTCACACAACGTCAAAGGTATGTACCTTTTTTTCACGTCACACTGTGCGCCACGTTATTGTTTACATGAGATGAATTGCAGAATGCCGGATAGAGACAAAATACTGTTAATCTGACTATCTTCAGTTTTTACAGGCTTACATACACACGCAGTTACTGTCCCTCCATTTACAAAGGCAGAGGCGTCACGTTGTGAATATTTTATGTGTAGTTGTTTTTTTGCCTGTGTAATAATATTCAACATTGCTATCAATACATTTGTCAAAAAATGCCTCTCTGTGCAAAAGGGGTTCAAAAACATAAACAACTGTGGGATACAGTTTGTCTGTGATTTGAACCAGGGGAACAAATCACGGCAGGATCAGCCTGATATTATTTGTATCCCGCTGTAACTTTACTGTATAAAGAGCAAACATCTCCAACATGTCAGGAGTAGTTAGTCATTACAACAAGTGTTTGTGAACTAAAAATCAAGAATGTGGGATACTGTTTGTCCGGGATTTGAACAGCCCAGCGCGTGCTCCCGACGCAGGGAAAACCAATTCTGCTGACGAGACCTACCTTGGCACTTGTGCAGGTGAAGCCAAAGGGAAGACATGCTTCATCATATTTTATAGTCTTTGGCTTAGAATGAAGTTGGTTGGAAACATACTCAGCGATGCTTCATCTCCTGCTTTGCGTTTCTGTGGCCGCTTGTGCTAGCAGTGTCCAAGCGTTTTGGTTTTTTCCCCCCTTTTCATACCGTGCCTCCCCTGCAATGGCTCTGCGCCCCCCCCCCCACACACACACACACACACACACACACACACACACACACACACACACACACACACTTTGTGAAGGTCTGAGCTAGCCCAACTGCAGTAACCCTACAAACTGCTGTTTAGTTTTCTGCCTAAATTTATGTCAGAAGTGATACCAGAGCTGTACGTTTTAATCTTTTCAGAAATATCTCAGTCAGAACATGTTATATTATCTTTAGATGGAAACCAGCGAGCTAATGCCCTGCTACCTTCTAATTCTGTTATACTTCATAAATCCTGTTTTCATGGATGCCTGGATTTTAAACTTAATTGTTACACCGGGTAGAGCAGCCACAATGCTCATTTTATTAAAGATCAAAGAATTTAGACAGTTTTTTAATGTGATCTTTTTTGTCCATTTCCTTTCATAATTTTCATAATACAAAATGTTATCATTATTCAAGTTACCAGCAATGGCTAGCAAAAGTTCCATTCATAAACTATTAGGGTGCCATGGTCAGATAGGTATACCTGCTAATTAGTGCTTAGTAACTTTATAACATACTAGAACTAGGTTTTAGAGCCAGTTTAAGGGGTGCAGTTTGGGGGGGGGGGGGGGGGGTTTCAGAGGGGGGGATTACTTGGGGAATCCCCAAAGTATTTAGACCAAAAAATGTAAACCATTTTCTTTATTTTTCCTTTTTTGTTTAATATTGTTGTGACACAAATGAGCAAACTGATTATTTGACAGTTAACTTTCCTACATTCTATTACTAAGAGGTTGGATGAAGTTAGGATCAGTCAATCAGTGATCTAACTTCCTCAACAGTGATCAATATCTGTGTTTGAGCAAATTATACATTAAAAAAATGCCCATGTTAAGTAAAACATATTGTGAAATAGGCATAATAGTGACTCAGTAGCATTAATGGTGAAAGCAAATAAATATGTTTAACTGTCAATTCTCTATATCTCCAACTTTCCTTTGCAATGATTATATAGCAATAAAAAATGATACCCTCTGAATTCTCTTTTGTACTTATTTCAGTATGGAATTAAGACTGACCAGGAGCAGTAGAAACTGTGAATCAGACCTTATTTTATTAGTCCATCACTGAATACACCAGAAAAATAAAAAGTGAATGAACACATCACCAGTTCAGAAGTCAAATCTGCAGTTTAGCAGCTGAGATAAAACGTACGATTTACACTCATTCATTTAGGACAGGATACAAGAGGCTCTCTAGAAAAAAACCCTCATATTCAACATTTTTATTTTTACAAAGATAAAACACAAATCTGCATTTCTTTGCCAGGGACTGTGAAATATTTGCACACTTTCAGTCTGTTCATTGTATGGTGGTTACAGGAAAAGGTTGGTAATGTACTATAATCATATTAATGTTCCATGAAAAGACTATAACCAACAATAAACTTACCCTACTAACAAGTACTGTCATCTTACTCAGTTTGAGCTTTACTGCTGTTCAGAAACATTATGAAGATCAAAAATCCACATTGCTGCAGTGGGAGGATGGTCTTTAAAATGAACACAAACATTGCAGTTCATCCTGTTCTAGTCTTAAAGCCCCACTAGTCCACCATGTATGCATTAATCCACAGTGAAAAATAGTCCTTAAAAATACATTTTCCCAATTTCCTCCAGTTTGAGGATTTTCCCCCTAAACATTTAAATAAGTCTCTTACATACAGCTTCATGTTAAGATGTTAAAATGTTTATTTTTCAGTAGGAACCACCCTACAGGTTCAGTTAGCACTAACTGTTTAAAGAAAAAAAAAAATCATTTGCTTTTTTAAGGGATGTCTTTTAAACAAAATATAAATATTCTCAAAACACAGAGTGCAGTTTGGAGATGTTTTCTGTGTGTGCTCTCAGTCCTCCTCTTTCTCGATATAGCTTTTAGATGCAGAGCGGGCCATCTGCCTGGCCATGTACCTCTCTCTTGCCGAACTCACAGTCTGATCTGTGCTGCGCTTTGCAAACTTGTTTGTCTTCTCTTCCGCTTCCTCTTTCTCCTCGCCTTGATTTTTCTGCTCATCTTTGTTCTCTATTGTGCATTCAACTTCTTCCTTCCTTTCAAGTTCATTTTCTTCCTTGTTCATGCCCTTCTCCTTCTCTGGTTCCTTCCGTAGTGCCTGCTCTTCCTCCAGATGTCTGTCTTTCCTCTTGTCTTCATCCGGTTTCCTTCTCTTTTCCCTCTCCCCATTCTTATCCCGTTCTCTTTCTCTGGAGCTCCTCTCCCTCTTTCCATGCCTGTCGTCCCTTTCGGTATCACCTCTGCCTCCTCTACCTCTGTCGTCTTCTCTACCTCGGTCTCTGTCTCTCCTTCTATCTCTGTCGCTTCTTCTTTCTCCATGCCTGTCATCTCTTTCCCTTCCCCTGTTTCTGTCTCTTTCTCGCTCTCTATCTCTATTCCTTGCTCTGTCTTGGTCTCTGTGGCTCTTTTTATGTCTGTCTCGCTCCTTCTCCTTTTCCCTCTCCTTTTCGTCACCGCTCCCTGATGAAGGTGACCTCTGCCTGTACTGGCGTTTTGAGTGTGCAGAGCCGCCCCCAGGCTTGCTAAACCCAGATTTCTGCTCATGCGCCTCCTCGATATCACTGCTTGAACTTGGGATATTTTCATTGGATGGAGGCGAGGAAGCAGGTGAAGTCTTTTCTGTGTCTTTTGAATCCTTTGAAGTTTGAGGTCTGTAAAAGAAACAGTGATATAATAAAGACTCCGAAAAAAACAAAACAAAAAAAAAATGCACATGTTCATCAGTGAGCAAGTAATGAGAAGCTATGACTAACTTGTTCACAGAGCGATCTGGTATTGCCTCCTCTCCTACAGTCTGATTCAACAGGTGCCGATAAAAGCCACTCAGGTCTTTTTGTTTCTTCACATCCAAAGCAGCTAAGTAAACACAAATTTTAACAAATCACACATACTTTGTATTTAAAATATCCAAAATGCTCAAAGATTACAAAAAGTTGCATCAGTCATTCACAGACATTAATAACAACTGCTAAGTATCACTCCAACCTTCCATCTCTGCCTCTCTCTTCTCTCTCTCCTCCTCCTCCTTCTGTTCCTGCAGTTTTTGCCTATAGGCGGATGTAACATAAGCCTCTTTATCCGCAAACTTCTCTCCCTCTGCTTCTCTTTCCTTCTGAATCTTCCTCTCCTCCCTTCGTTCTTGCTCTTTCTTTCGGTCCTCTACTGCTTTCATTAACTGGTGGATATATTTTGGCTGTAACAAAGAGAGACAGACAAATTTTCATCTCATATATTACATCAAATGGACATCAGAAAACAACTTGAACCGAGCAGCAGCACTGAGGTTTTGTTACTACTCCAGCTGCTTAGTTTTCAAGCACAGCTTTATAAGCATTCAGCATAAATTCATTTACCTTTTTGTCTGTGCCTCCCAGGATTTTTTTGTTGGTCTCTAGTCTCTGTTTTTGAATGTCATCGTACACAGCATCGTAGTCATATACAGTACTGTCCTGTTCCAGGGCCTTCTGCATCTCCAGACGCGTCTTCAGAAAGAAGGAAAGTGGAAGACAGAAAGATGAAGGCATCAAATCACTGTTTGTTTGTTTTTAATTTAATTGAATCTTTTAATTTTTCTTCTTACTTGTTTCATCATCTTCTTTTTTATAGATTCTCTCTGCAGGCTTTCCCCAACTGAGGTCTGAGGGAAAAAACATACAAAAATAAATTCAGTATATTTAGAAAGAAGCCTGCTAACAAGCAAGCTAGTTAGTGGATAAACTTCTTTATTATTTATTTTCAGTTTCTTAATAGACAAAATACTTGAATAAAATTCATTTTACTAAGTGACAAAGTACAAATTGTAATGTCTTGTTTATAACAAATCTGTTTACCCACCTCTTCATCGGAGTCATCATCGAATACAGAGGGTTTTGGTAAGGTAGTGGTCTTTGATAATCCCTTCTTTTGTGGCAAAATGAGCCCATACCTGAGGATAATCACGAAACAGAGGTTCTTAAATTAGGATTAAGATTAGGATTCAACTTTGTTGTCATTACACATGTATAAGTACAGGGTAACAAAATACAGTTTACATCGAATCAGAAGTGCAAGAGCAGTAAGTGCAAAAGTGCGATTATACACAGATAAGGGTAGTTTAAAAGGTGGGAATCATTATGAACGGATTCTGACAAATAAGTATACAGATGTTTATATTGCTATACAGAGAGCAAATATACAGATGTACTACGCACAAACGCACAGATGTATACATGTGTAGAGTTATACAAATGATCTGTATAGCATACAGATTCAACGGCACATTTGACAAGCTTTCACTGGTTATCATAATGATTATGCATCTTCAATGGGGACAACAGCAAAGGCTTTAAACTGACTGTGACACCAAGCAAGCATATTATTTGTTTGTTTTTTTACGAAATAGACCAAATTGTATTTTGAATGACTAGCATTTGCTGTGAACTCTTCCCAACTACAACCATCTGTTCGGGTTAAAATAAAATTAAAAAAAATAATAAGCTGACAGAGGAGTGGTAACCATGAAAAACACAAAACGGGTTTTTTGATAACCAACGTTAAGGAGCTGCTGTTTAATAAGTTATGAGAGAGACTAGCATAACGTTAGCATTTCGCTAGCTGGGTCGCTAGCTGCAAGGAGAGCCGACGTTTTTATACAAAACCCCGAGCTGGTACTACACGGCTGATATAGTGAAATAAGCTCTTTTAGCACGACTCTAAGCTTTACCGTAACAACCTGAAACAATATAATAACATGTTGTTATAATCATGCTAGCATGTCTGCAACTCACTGTTTCGTAGGGACCGCCATCTTGCTCCGCTGGCTGTGGACTCGCACAGCAGATTCGACACAATTTCAAGCGGCTACAAACACAAGCTTCAACTCAGCAGGCAGTAAATAAGGTCACCGCATGAAGGAGCCATATCCATGTTTTTGGGGAGTGTTATTTGCTGCTGTTATGGGTTTGACCCTCTTGACAAATGTACGGACGTCTAACGCATAGAGGTAACATTAGATAAACATCTGCATTCTCAATCATCCAGGAAAGTAAATCTCCAAAAGTTGATTCTGTTCATCTGGACATAGCGTTTTGTGGGAGAAACATTTCGTCACTCATCCAAGTGACTTCTTCAGTCTCAGCTTACTGCAGGTTTCCCCAAATCGTACATTTGCATAATGTCTGAAAACAGCCCACTGAAGGAACAATGGGCTGGGAGGTCAGTTCCTTAATCATAATTATGCAAATTCTCATGACTATTGATCAACAACCACTGACCAAAACCCACTGATCAAAGACCACTGATCATTGGCCATGAGTACCATTCACAGAGAGTTGGGGAATTGCTGCAATCACAGCATTGTAAGATGTACCCTTAGCGAAAGATGTACCCTTAGGCCCCCTTCTCGATTCAGAGGAACTGACCTCCCAGCCCATTGTTCCTTCAGTGGGCTGGTTTCAGTTAATATGCAAATGTACTGTTTATAAGATTTGGGGAAACCTGCAGTCAGCTGAGACTGATGAAGTCACTTGGATGAGTGACGAAACGTTTCTCCCACAAAACGCTACGTCCAGATGAACAGAATCAACTTTTGGAGATTAGATAAACTCCGACTTGCTTACCTGGACAGGTAATACATAATTCGGTAATACTGACGCTCATATAAGCTATTATTACAACTCGTGTACATAGAACATGTGTCAAATGTTTAAACTGAAAAAAAAAAAAATCATTTTAAAGGAAAAAAATGTCACCTTGAATTTGACTGTAGCCACAGGGACAGGGCCATGTTTATATAGCATCCAAGTTTCAAGTTCAACTTTCAGATTTTCAAGTCGTTTATTTGTCATATAAAGGTATCAATGGCACATTACTACCAGCAGTTAAATTCTTAGGCTCAGAGCCCCCTCAATATTGCACATAGAAAGGTAAAATTGCACACAAGAAACACTTAGATAACAATAAGATGAACTATATAAATAAAGAAAATATATATTTATTTAAAATAAGAAAAGAATAAATCAGTACAGTTTACTATAAATATTGTAGCAGCTGTAGTGGAGAGGTAGTGGTATGTACATGTACAGTGACTGTGCAAAATAAACCCATCTTGGGAACTGAGGAGATCTTTTGGCAGATGAATTTTGTCCCACTCTTGTGTGATATAGGATCTGGTTTTTATTCATGGTAAATGGACTGATTCTTAGCTTGACTCATAGCGTTTTTATACAACATGCCACATTCAACCAAGCTCTGCCCAGCTTTACCACTTTGAAATTCTGCCTCTGTAAGATGCTCTTTTTATATTCAGTTATGTTACTGACATGTTGCAAATAAAACAAGTTAGCCTACTAATTCTGCTGCTGCCGTTATATACATAAAGTGCATGTGCAGCAAAATGGAGTTTGTAAGTGTAAGTATCTACTTGTATTCTATACTGCATATAATATGCTGCATTAGAATGTACCCAGCATTTTACTGAAGCTGAGTTTATTATCGCTACTTCTGCTGGTTTGGTACTGTCACATGTGTAAGTATAGCTACCATGTGAGAACCACAAAGTGACAAGCTCAAAAATGTTTTCAACTTAGCAACCGATAAAGTCTGAGAATTTCCGAGAACAGCTGACCCTCAAGGCCTAGTTTATTACTAAAATTCATCATAAGGAAGTTTGAAATGCTTGTTTTTTCAATGATTTCAAATGGCACTACAAATTGTGATCTGAAAAGTAACTTGTAGGCTAATTAAAGCTTAGTAGCAAATGTAATATGTGCCTCGGAGATGTGGCACTGTAATAGTAAAGTACATGATATTGGTATTTGAGTATAGCATTTATGTTTTATCTACCACTGCTAAATTTTCATTTGCCATGACCATCACTAAAACATGAATGGCTGACTTTTCTACAAAAAGTCAGTCATTACAATGCATTACAACTGTAAGATTTAAATATAATTATTACAATATCTTAATTGTAATTTGTGAAAATATTTACAAACTAGTAAGCCCCTTACCATACATGATTTCACCCCAAATCCAGCACCCTGAGGCTGCTTGCAAAGCGGACAGAAGGAGGCCAAGGACTAGTGAGTGTCATATCCAGGATGAAACAACAAACATCCATGAGTACATCAGGAAGATGGCCACAACTGATCATGTGCTTAGTTAATAGTTTAGGCAGCAGAAAAATATATATTTTTAAAAACCTAATTTACTGTAGCAGAACTGGGCTTTAATATTTTCTGTATTGGTACAGCTCCTTCACCTCCCTAGAGTTGATTCATTAAAGGTTCCTTACCTCCAAAGTGGAAACAAATTCTACAATAAATCACCACAATGACCAAAAACCAAAGTGTACTGAAATTTGTGACCGAACATCAACAAAGTGCAATAGCATGAAAGTAGTCATTTATTATTAAAAACAATGGGAGGCCCATAGGGACGCCTCACATTGCTCAAAGTGCTCCTTAAATAGATGAGTTTTTAACTGTTGAGAAATCAAGTGCTGATAAATCTCAAACACCTTTCATTTATTTTAATTTGATTTGTTTTGTCAAATGCTCTCTTCTAAACCTGTACGTTAATTCATTCCATTAAATAAGATCAAAGAGCGCACGGCTCACCTGTGATTAAAGCTGTAGCTTTCAGTCCCAGCCGCCTCATCTGAGTGACTCTAAATCCAAACACCATTATCTCTTCCGTAATCTGCATCTCATCTCCCCTGTGGCCTTACTGCTAATCCTTGCGATTCACGACCAAACCTGCCTGATAGATGAACGGACTATATGGCGATCAAATGAACTATGCAGTGCTGGTTAAATGGACAGGTAGGTTTACATAAGGCCAGAAGAAGTGCTTTAAGTAACATTCACGTAGTAGGGCTAAGATATGTGGATATTGGTGACTAAAAGAAACATTTTCGCTTTTTGTGCAACAGAGAAAATAGGGAGAAAAGGAACTACCAGTGCCTTTAAGGAAATACAGTGAATTATTGTTTAATGCCTTAGTTTTTGATTTTTAACAATTAAGTCTGTGCAGACGAATGGAGAGAGTGAAACCAGATTTCACAACAGGTAATGGCAGTAGTAGTCCTGGCATGATGAATCTGTGCATACCTCCACGTGCTGGTCTCTGGGCTGTGTTACACTTGCTGATGATGACACACATTTAATATATTTACGTCTGTGGTTTTTGACAGGTTCCTGTTATCCTTGATCTGTGCCCTCAGACAACAAAGATAACAGTGTAGCTGTACAGGTTTGGACAGGAAGCTACTTGCGTATGCTTACAAAATATCATATGACTGCTGGCTGGTAGACTACAGGAAGGTGCCCCATTTTTTTCTTTTCCCCAGCCTTAAGCATGAGTACAACAGGTTTAGACTAATTCTCTTTAGCCATTTTCTACAAAGGTTTTTCCAATTTAGTCTTGCTTTTCAGATTTGAGAGCAATTTACGAAAGTGGATTTGGTAAAGTCTTTGGTCTCAGATCATTGTAAATTAATTAAACTGACAGCAGCATATGTATAAAAGTATTTTATGCAAATAAACTCTCTTAAATCAATAAACCGCATTAAGAAGCACTTTGAGATCATTATACATCTATCAATATTAATGTCTTTTGCTGCTATATTTAAAATATTAAAGATACAATCTATTTAAAATTAAAGCAGCATGCCTACAGAGTATTAGGATATATTTGTCCTCAAGCTTCATTAGTTTAACTACAACAGTCCTAAAGTAGTAGTCTGTGTGAGTAGTTTCAAGGAAAAGCCACACAGTATAGTATGCTGACTGCTTAGTTTCCACTGCCCAAAACATTGTAAAAGCCTCCTTTCACCCTGCCACCACTGGTTTGACTTTCTGCCCTCAGGCAGACGCTACAGGTCACTAAATCTCAGACTAACAGTTGTGGAAACAGTTTGTACCCTAAGGCCAGTACCACTCTCAACCAACATGCAAAGTGAACAATCACAGTACACACTCGCACACACTGTCACACAATAAAACCCTTAAAATATTCTATTAATTTTATGTTATTTATATACATACTTATTATACAGTCTTGTAGTTTGCTTTCCTTTAGCTTCAACCTTGTTTCATCAAGCTGGGGTGGCACTCCCAATCTCTTTGTAATTGAATTGCAATAACAATGTAGGCTTTCTGTTCTATTCTATTCTATTCTATTCTATTCTATTCTATTCTATTCTATTCGATTCTAGGCTTAAACCTTGTAATGCAATTGTTGTATGCGGTTTACATAATGGTGCATTTACACTTCTATTCAAATAAATGACCTCTTAAGAAGTAGTATTGCTTCTCTGTAGACACTCCTCATAAGTGCTTTGTTTATCTCCAGCACACACACGGTTAATCGGGATTGACAAGCTAAGGGTAGTTGCGCATGCGCAGGTGGCGCTTACAGAGGAAACAGCCGGGGAGTAGTCAAACAGTGTACGATCACAGGGAAAGAGAGGGAGGGGGGTTAAAGGAGAGAAGATCAGAAAGTCAGGTTCAACTGGGCTTTCGCCCTCACAACACAATTATGCTCGTGTCTCCGCCGTCGCTTCTTCTCAGGTGTCCGCTTCCCGGTCGCTGAATGGCGCTGGTTACCGTGCAGCGTTCACCGACCCCCAGCACCAGCTCCAGCCCCTGCGTTTCGGTAAGAACCGCTTTTCCCTGAAGCCTCCTCTACTCCTTCTACCGCCTCCACCAAACTAACATCTCCTCGATACGGAGGGCTACTTGAGGCTACATTTTTGGCTGTCTTTTTTGTCGGCTGCTCACTGTCACCCAACTGCCTTGCCTTTGTGCTGCTGCGCATGCGTGACATATAGCTACCCATCATTTTCAGTTACAGTATTAGTCGCTACTAGCTGCTAAGTTAACCTGAAAATATCTTCTTATTTCTTCTTATATACAATAAAAGGGTTAACTTGAAAGAAAATGACAGCACCTTTTGTTTTAATGCACACCGCTGCTTATATGCTCATTGTATGTACATTTCCGGTACTGTAAACGCTCAACTGGCAGTTAGTTGCTTTTACAGTATCCAGAATAGAGAAACTTTCAGCGATGGTGTGACAACAAGTCATGTCTGTTATTATGTAATGGTTTTTACCTGCATACATTGAAGTAGTCGCGTTGGTATTTGTCAAGTGACACGCGTGAGTGCAGGTATTTATTCTTACAACACTGGTGCAGTGTCCTGCCTTGTATGTAAACGAGGCTGTGGACGCGTCTTTTCTTTTTCTCTGCGGGTCTGTCACGTACCCAGACTGTCTCTCTGTCTGAATGCCTTCTATGTGTCTGCCTCTCTCTTCCTGTCTGTCTGTCTGCTTGTGTGTGTGTGCGTTTACTGAAGGCAGGAGTGTACCCAATGCAAAGCAGAGGAGCAGGTGGTTTTCCTGTTGCTGCTCCCTTTGCTTGTCTGGTTTCTACAGAAACAGGGAACCCCATCAGACAGGCAGAAACAGAGGGAGGAAGTAATATACAAGCACACTCTGTTTACCATTAAAATGTTATCTGTTTCACACTTCTGTGTGTGTGTTTTATTGACATTATGTGAAAAAGTTGACCTATATTAACTTCCCAGTGTATGTTGCATTGTCATATAGTGTTTACGGATTAAATTACACATTAAGGTGAATTCCTTGGCTTACTGTACAGCCTTTAACGTAGATTCAGAGTGTGTGCTTACTCCAAGACGGAGCACAGTAGGGGAAAGCAATTTCCCTTGTTAACTTGCTACTTGGACCCAGGAGAAGATTAGATGAACTGTGTATTTTTTCCCCCTCCTCCCAGCTTTGCCCCAAATCTCAACTACAATCAAGCTATTTTTCCACAAACTTTGTCAGTCATGGAATTTTTTTAGAGGGACCCTTTACCTTATAGCTCAGAGCAAACAGGTTCTGTGAGTAGGCATAATGATAACCTTCGTGCTATGTACACATATTTCTTAGGTAATTTGTCATCCACGATGAAATGTAGTTGAAGGAGCTTTTATGTCTTATCACTGAGCAACAAGTAGCAAGGAGTCTTGTCTGCTAAAGTGTCTGTCTTTCAAGAAGTGATGGTGAATTGAGGAATGAGTGTGTGCTGTAAAAGTAAGCACGTGTGATTTTTAGGAAGGTAAATAGGACAGGGGTTGTGAAGTGTATGAAGCTTTTTGTAGTGGAAATGTGCTATCAAGTTGTAAGCCACATACATATTTTGGTAGCAAATTGTACAGACACTTACGGCTTCCTGTGCTTTTTTTTTCCCTCCCCGTGAGTGTGTGTGCGTGGAGGGGGGGGGGGGGGGGGATGTGACGTGTCTGTCTGTGTGCGACATGTCTACTAGCACTCTTCCTCCCTTTATATTAGCTTGCACCCTATGTGGAGTGAATGTATCTGCTCGCTGCGTTTACAGGCAGAGCACACACATACACACATGTTCATTTTACGGTAGAAGCACTTTTGCATTGTGATAATCTTGGCTGTAACACGTAAGCACAGACTGATCTCTGGACATGCAGATCCCTGCCCAGACCGCATGTTCAGGCTTGACATTTCCATAAGCTTTGGAAAAAAAATCAATCATTTTCATACATATGCAAAATATGCAAAGTCTGTGTGTTTTCCAATCTAAACAAACACTAGATGTTATATCGTACTGTAGGACAAAGAACAGTAACAGAAACTTTGTCTAATCTGCTGTACTAAAGTTGATATTACAAATGCATCAATGCATTTTTCCCCTCCTGCTGCATACTCCGTTATGTCAAGCTCATTTTACATCAAAGGCGACATACAACCATAGAATTAAATTCCCCTTTTTGTCAATGTAAAGAAGTTTAACTACACATTTAGTACCTGAGTTTCAACAGGTTTTATCAGTGTTTATACATCCCAGGTCTCTTTGAGATTAAATTTTAGAAAATAAATGTAGTTCAGGTGCTGACTTATAAAAAACCATTTTGCATACAGGAACATTTTTTTGTTTAGTTGTTTATCTGTTCATTAATTACTTTGGTGTAGGATGAATAGCCGTAGAGGAGAAAGCTGGAAAAACTAAAAGTACACTTTAAAGTTCAAAGATTTTGCCCTCCTTCACTTTTTCCAAAGCCGTCCAGTGGACCACTTTAGAGTCTTTGCTGGGCCAGTTTTGGCTCCTGGGCCTTATTTTTGGCACCCCTGCCCTAACCTGTTCTCAGTTTTCAATAACATGTACAACTAGGTGCTTTGAATTTTTAAAGTTTCTCAATAAAATCAGTATGATTGTAATCTTTGCAGCAGTAGATATTTTAATAGTATCGTTTCCAAAAGGCCAATTACTCAAATGTTCAGCACTAAGAGTTAGCGAGGTTCTAATTATGTCGCTTTGTTGTCTAGCACACCATCTAGCAATCCAACCAATAGTTTCTTAATGAAACTGTACCAAGAAAGAATCGTATGGAGCAGAAACTTTCTGTGACACCATTACTCCAGCATCAGGTTGTTTACATGAGTTGCTTTTAATTGCACAGGATCTGTTTTAAATATCTTTATTCTGAAAGCCCACAATGGAAATCTGCTTTGGACACTGTGGCTTAAAGGAGCTGGGAACCACCTTTTGCATTTATTGCACTTAACTGGATCCACAGCAGTGTCACAAGACCTGGCAGTATATGATAACTTGAACCAAACTTTACAGTTCTATACTTCCTTCTCACACTGATACTGCATAAATTATCTACTGGCTGTATAAATTTTTTTTGTGATCTCCAATCAGGCTAGACCCCCTGAAGTAGCCCTGTATGTGTTTATTATTATTAAAATATATATACCTTTAATCTACTTTTGTGTGATGTTAATGTCATTAAAGGCTAGTTAAGCTCACACAGGGTGTAAACAAGATAAGTACAAGCATTACAAGATAAGGGCCAGGTATTTTATCAGCCACTGAGCCTTAGCATCCACGTTTGGCACATTTTTGTTTTCCACAACTTTCGGATTTAAATGTTTCTTTTTGTCTCTTCATGTCTTCATGTTCGTGTATGTGAGCCGAGAGAGACAGAGAGATTGTGTTATTCCCTGTCCAGCCACACCTTAAAAACAGACTGAGGTCATTTTCCTGGAGAGTGTGTAAATTGAGTTAAAGCGCTCTCTCTCTCTCTCTCTGTCTCTGTCTCTGTGTCTCGTGTCTGTCAGGTCACGCAGTGTTGAATGTTAAGCTGGATGCTTGTGCCTTTAATGTGTGTGTGAACATGGAAATATGCAAGTTAGTCTTTGTTATCCAAAATAGGACAGTGGGATTTCCTTTCTGTTCTCGTTTACCATTTGTTTGCATGAATTGAGAGCTCATTTGAGTTTTTACTAAATTTGTTTATGGTGACGTTTTCTCTATTTAAAGATGGGCTTTCCTGTGATTTCTTTTTTTTTTTTCTTTTTTTTTTTTTTTAAATGGCACTTTTCTTTTAGAAGTTGGGAATCTAATATAACAATGCCAAAATTAAGTTTTTGTGCAAAATTGTGGATTGGATGCTTTTTGGCAATTCGGTGTATAAAATATTATTTCCTTATTTAGAAAAGAAGAAGAGTTGACACTGCTGATATTGGCTCTGACTGCACTCTTATATGTTGACTTTGTAATGTTGTGCTGTTGCATTTCTCTTGTTCTCAGTTGTATTTTTCTTATTTTATCTCCCCAGGAGTCAGGTAGCGGGGAGGATGACCGCCGCTCTCAGCCGAGGAGGTAAGATACCGACACACATTGAGCTCTGTGTGTTAAACTTGAAAGCATTTGGTTCACTGGACCAGAAATCCACTGGATATGTATGTTCTCAGTCTCAAAAAAAGCCAGTTCATAACACGGGGCATGTTAGGTTGTTACCCATGACCTCTCACCTGATCTGACCTGATCCGCACAAAGTGGGAGGAAAAAAAGGCTTTTCCCAAATACCCAGATAATAAATAATCATAAAATGTGTCTGACGCTGCAGGACTGCCTTTCTATACGGCTGTGACTTGAAAAAGGGCTCCTGTACTGTGTCATCATCGCATCACATCCACTGCTGTCCCTTATTACATAAGAGTTGGAATTCTGGTTAATCCAGTTTCATTCAGCCACACTTGCAACTGGTTTTCGTCCCCTGATAATTGGCTACTTCCTTCCACTGCCCGTTGTGTTTATTTGTTCTGCCACTGAACACTTTTAGGTCTCCTCTGTTATGTTTGGCCCTTTAATAATCTTGAAATCACGCACTGAATGAGATAATAAACAGTGGCTTGCAGACAGCCCATTAGAGGGCAGCAGTATCTCTGTGAGTAACTTGCTATGTGGGTCAGGGGAACTGCACTGTTGATCCACGGGCAGATTGGTAACCACTCCCAAAGTCTCTGTGTCTGTTTGGTCATCGGAGCTCTTCATCATCCAGCTGAGATTTGTCTGTGTTTGTGCAGCTGCGACTGAAATCTGTGCTTGCTGTGTGCATGTTTGTGTGCACAGAGACAGGTACATGATCGAATATCACTCCGAGTTAGCTCCTAAAATGAATGTTATTATTTTTCTCTCTTTTATTCTTTACACAACTGGATAAGTGTGATATTTTAATGGAAATCAGGGATCCTGTGATGCATGTTGTTTTACATTACCATGCCTACACATATTTTCCAGTGCAGCATATTTAAAAAAAAAAAAAGGTGAAGCTGAATGAATAGCCTTACTTTGTCTTGACTTCAAAGTAACCTCAAAGCTCTTTTTTATTATCATTGTGAAGCTTTGTGATATTGTCCCCCAGAGGGGAACGCCTGTAGTGTTTTTAATACCCAGTTCACAGCTCGATTACAGGTTTGGGTGCATTATAAGCGGGGATGTTCTGGGCCAAGATGATATATTTGATATAGTAGTTGTTTGACCTGTGAGCTGTTATTAGATGTTAAAATTTGGTTAAGCTTTATTTGTATTCCTAGGCAGATCATTTGCTCTGGGTTGTAGGTCACTAAAACTGAAAGTCTTGAACTTCTTTTTAGAGCTGATACCAATGCAGATTTTGTAATACTTGTTTATTGGATATAATCAGCAGGGTGGCACGGTGATCAGCACTGTTGCTGCACAGCAAGAAGGTCCTGAGTTCAATTCCACCATCAGTCTTTCTGTGTGGAGTTTGCATGTTCTCCCCGTGTTTGCTTGGGTTCTCTCCGGGTATTCCGGCTTCCTCCCACAGTCCAAAAACATGCAGTTAGTGGGGATAGGGCAATCTAAATTGCCCATAGGTGTGAATCTGTGAGTGAATGCGAGTGCGAATGGTTGTCTGTGTCTCTATGTGTTAGCCCTGCGACAGACTGGCGACCTGTCCAGGGTGTACCCCACCTCTCGCCCTATGACAGCTGGGATAGGCTCCAGCACCAGCCGCGACTCTGGAAAGGATAAGCGGAAGCGAATGAATAGAATGAATGGATATAATCATGACATGATATTATCAGTTACAGGATTATCATTATTCATTCCTTGTGTACAAAAAAAATCATATCATATCCAAAAATGAAGAAACACAAGAATACATCTTCATAAATTAAGAAATGCATGTGCAAGGGGTGTTGCAGATAATTAGAGAGTGGATCTTTTTAGTTTTGTTTTTGTAGATGTTTCATTTGAAGGCAGCAAAGTATTAAATTTCACTTTTTTCCCAAGTTCAGTTTGAATAGGAGGTGCATCTAATGTTTTAAAACTCCTGTGACCTGTCAGTGTTAGCACTATGTTTAAATGTAATCAGAGTGGAGGTAAGCCCACAGTCTTTGCAATAAAGTTTTTTAAATAAACACATGCTGCTCTCTCCTATTAGCTAAGGTGCACAATCCAACTTTTTATATAATAGACAATGTTAGGCAAAAAAATGACCTGTGGTAAATCACAATGCACTGTGATACAGACTCAAGACGTTTTAAGGTAGATGGAGAAACTTGCATATAAACTGTATCACAAAAAAGTGCAGAAAATTTGTGGCTTGTGTCAGGATTGTTTTAATATATAAAAAACCAAACATTTTGTCTTTGATTTACTTGGAATGTATCTCCTACGTGAGACTTTGAGTGAGGGCATTAGTATGCAACAGTCTTTTTCACTGCCACTTTGTATCTTCTTCAGTTAAATTGTCAAATCTTGTTCACAAATTCAATTTTAAACTAATGAGTTCCACAGTCGCTGATTTCATACATCAGACCAACGGAAAGCCCTCAATCTGCTGCATAAATACACAGTCTCTGATATATCCTAGAGAGGTCATGAGAAAGGGCATGATGTGTAGGAATAAGTGAGCCTGTTCCCAGTATGATTGTTAGTTTGGGCAAAGAATACTGTAATAAAGAAAGAGTTCTTTGAGTTCATTTTCTTTTTTTTCTTTGTTGTTTTGCTTTAAAATCTTTGCAGAAATAAGACTATTTTCAGCATCTGAAATAAAAGTGAGCTAGATTATTAAATACACCTTTTAAGTATCTGTAGAGAGACTTTTTTCCCCAGCTGTCCATGTCTCCTTCACCCACACTGTCAGATCATTTAATTGTATAAAAATCAGTGTAACTATTAATGAGTGCTAGCCGAGTCTTATTAAAGTCATATTTCTGTGTTTTAGTTGAAGGTAAAAGACGAGAATTATTTTCAAAAGTAAAGAAATTAACACACATGTAGGGTACAGCAAAAGGAAAAAATAAACTGATGCTGTGTGCATTTTTCATTTCACTGTTTCTTTAAGTTCAAGCTGCATGTTGCATATTCACAATTCCAGCAGCCATTCACTAAAGCTGAGCCTGTCCACTGAATTCACGTTCCCAAAGTCTCAGAGGCAGTCTGTTCGTTTTCCCCCCTCCCCGCTGCTGACGTCTGTGCCCGCTGCGCCGTACAAGTCAGCAGCTGCAGCAGAGCTCATCTCTGACACAGGTAGTGAGATTCATTCAAACTGGAATAAGGCTTCAGTGAGGCAGCGCGCCTGCCTGCGTAAGCAAGCCCCACTGCAGTGCTGCTGATTAAAGCCAGTGACATCAGCAAGTTGGTGACATCAGCCAAAAGCAGCAACATCACTGGCGGACCATGCAGAGGGGAAATTAGGAGAAAGAGAGGTTATTTATTATGACTACAATCGGAGAGTATTTCTGATCTCTTATAATCTCATAGTTCTGTAGTCAGAGGAGGGGAAAAGTGGAACAAAGGATTATATGTCTGAATGGGACTCATTTCCATTTGTGCTACATTTATACATTTGTGTGCCTCTACAGATTTGTATTCATTCTTGTGTAATTCAGATATACTGTAGTCATGCTAACAGGCTGATTTATTAGACTTCTTGTCGGTGTGTGATGCTCATCGCAGATGTTTAACAGGTTATGTGTGATTCAAAGAAATACTGTAAAGTCTGGGTGTGTGAATGTATACACAAGGTGAAGCTGCGATCACTAAGGTGACTGTCTGTGTTTGCATGTTTGGAAACATGAGAGCAGCAGAGTGTCTGGTGTCTACATGTAAAAACTACATCCTGGCATTCGCCACTTGCTATTGGATGGTTTGAATTTCAGCAGTCAAAGGGGGAGAATAGCCAGGTGGAACTTGAGAGATGGGTTCAACATCTCACACATAAACATGTGGGTTGCTGAGAGTCTGTAAATCCCAAAGGTGGGAATGAACAACCCCGTGATTATTCTTAGCTATCCCTCCAGCGCCCTTACAAGAAGATGCCACAGATCTTTCCCTAATCAATAACACCGGTTAAAGTAAGGAGGGAGGTGGTAGGGATTTTGAAGGGGTCGATGTGAGAGGCCAACAGGGAGATGAGAGGGAGAGTGGGAAAGTGGCTGTCAGGTTAAGCTGTTATTAGTTGATGAGGAAGGCCTCCCTGTGATTGTTTGTAACATGTGTCTGCCTCTGCTTAGAAACTGGTAAGTTTTTAGATACCTGTATCATTATCTGTTCTGCTTATAGCTCTGATCTTTATCAGTTCCCTTATTGATATGTTCAGGAAAACCACACCTGCTTCATTATCTCTGAGTCTGACCACTGAGCAGGGAAAAAAACGCTCACATGTGACTCAGGTCTGCAAAAATTTCACAACATTATCAGTTTGCAACTGCCAGGAGTGATAGAAAATGGGTAAGATTAGATACGCAGTCAGATGTCACATCATTGCTTTACAATATAAATTGAATTTAAACAAGTTACAAAATAATTCATTCAATTTGTAAAAGGATCCCACTTCCCATCCCTTCTCCTGCTTTATATATCACTGCTTATTCTTTATCTACTTAAAGCTTGACTGTACTGTTACACCATTTATTGTTCATGCTGTGATACATTTAACCACATGTGACTCTGCAGTCTAATAAATAAACGCTTTTCTCTTTGTAAGGATCTCTCAGACGAGGTCAAAATCTGTAGCTTCATTGAGCTCATCAGCCCAGTTCATCGGTTGCCTCTTGGGTCAGAGACACAGGTCGACCTAAGAGGAAAAACACCACACTGCAGTTGTTTATCCCGGGATATAAACTGGCAGTCAGCTGGTGGCCAAATAGTTACCCTTAGTTTGTAATTGAAACCACAAGGGATCAACAAGCAGCACAACCAAGTCTAAGGTCAAGTTTCTACTTAGTTCACAGGCAGCCTGAAATCTCCTTCCAGGTTTCTCAATCTCTTTTTTTCTGTTGTTGTTGTTGTCATGCTGTTGCTGGATACACATTCAGTGTCAGGTTATGGTTCTAAGAACTAGGGGTGTACTGATTTTGAAATACCCCTGTCTAATATAACAATTGAACCTATCAACCTTGCTTAAAAGCTTTCTACCCTTTCTTATTTGCATTTTTTATGGGTTTGTTACCTTAAGAAGAAGCAAAAATTCATTACTGTTAAAGATTGTACTCGCCTATGAACAGAAAAACATTTCCTCTCAGATGTTATTGTGGAGAAAATGACAAAATACTGTGGTGTTGTTAAGGTGCTGATAAGCAGCTCAAAGTGTGTGTGTGTGTGTGTGTGTGTGTGTGTGGGGGGGGGGGGGGTGCCTCTCTAAAGTCATGCTTTCTGGGATTGCTTGGTTAGTTTTTCAATCAGGCTGTCAGCCAGATACATAGGCACATCCACATTTTAAAAAGAAAAAATGTCTTAATTATGGAGAGTTTTTATGTAGCGTCTAGCTCTCTTATTCGTTATGTTGACACAGCTGGAAATTGTCATTATTTGTTATTCTTACATTTGGCGTTTTTAAAATGTGCATGAGGCATCATTTTAAAGCAGCCACTTCCTTCTGCGTGTTACGTGGAAAAACATGGTGACCCAGGAACAGCGTGAGGAATTTCAGTGACGTCTCGAGGCTGTTGTAAAGCATATAGGAATGCCACCGACTGCCATTCTGACAGTTAAACACTTTTATCCGGGTACTTGTGGCTGTCTTTCTTGCACACTTTCACCATGTCTCCAATAATTCCTCGTAGTCTTCCTCAGACTGCTGTTGTCACGGATTGGACCATGTGTGTCTCCTCCCCCTCAGCGGCAGGATTTACCGCAGCCTGCTGCAGACACTTCAAACAGCAGACCATGGATCAGATGTTCTGAGGCACCTGCTCTGTCACAGGCGCTCTTAAATATGTTAGTGCTTTGTCGCTTTATAATATTAGATTGTTCCGCTCTATGAAATCTGTCGGTTTAGAGCTAATTTTCTAAATCTGCGATAAAAAAAAAAAATTGAATAAAAACGAAGCACCGTGTGGTCTTAGAGCAGAGCTTCTGCGTCTTCGCAACTTTACTTCGCACATCGTCGACTGTCGTCTCCGCGCGCCCTGCCCGCACTCCGAGAGCAGCGATGCCTCCCGGCGTTGTGACCGCCCCGCGGAGCTCGTCGGCCGGCTGCTTCTGCGCCTGCTGCGGGGTGAAGATCAGACCGTATTTTACCGAGAACTCTGTGATCTCTCAGGTGGAAATGTATCAGCTGTAAGTTGCCGTGCTCACAGTCCGGAGCTTTTCTTGCTTATAGTAACGATAACACTACATGAATTATTATATTGCCTGCAGTGCCATGGTAATGGTCTACTCCAAACTTCAGCATAGACTTAGTGTGCACTTGTATGAACATGTGTTTTTTCTCTTAATGACTTCATAAGAAGGATATAGCAGCACAGCAGCTGAACGAGTGGCTGCAGGAACAGGTTTCCTTCCCTTTGCTTCCTTTTTGAGATATCTGCCAGATGCTTTTACTCATCTGCTAGGATGCATTTCTCTCCACCCACCTTTAGCTGTTCCTTAAATGCATCCTGAGGGGGGGCACAGCAGAGCAAGGCACACGATGTACCTTCAGCAGAATCAGGGGATGTGATTATTTTGTCTTCATTGTGAAAGCCACGAAACGACACTTGCATTTAATTGGAAATTTATGGCTTGGAAGAAGCATGTCAAGATATAATTTGCACAAACACTTCATTAGCACTTGAGTTAGACATCTAGTGTTTGCTTGTGTGAGTCTGTGTGCAAGCCCAGCTGTCAGCCTCTGTCCTCTCTGGCATTGTATTGCCTCTGACATATTCTTGGTCTGCCTGCAGCACAGTGCATCAACAGAAGGACTTATTTGTCAGCGTTTTCAGTGATTCCAATGCATTCACTTCTTGATTTTTGTTGATCAATGGCTTTTTTCAATATAAAAGGTTAACTAGGATGCACTATGCTCGCGCAGATATTTGTCCAGTGTTCTGTACGTCATGTCATGAAGAAAACTGGGTGTGTGCAAGTCAGCGTGGGTGTCAGAGACTCTTAACATCCACTTTTTCTAACTTGGAAACTTGCATGAAAGTTTGCTTAGTTTGCCATAATTGTCACTTCAGTAATGACTGCTGTCCATTGCAGGTTTATCCTTCTTTGCCTTTGTTTCCTTTCCTCCCGCATCATCACAGCAGACAACAACAACATGACTTCCTGTCTTTGACGGTCTTTCCTTAGCTCAAGCCTATATTTAAACTTGCTCCAGATGGAGTGACAAATTAGTCAGCGATCGCTGGTGTTACTGGTGATTTTGCTTTTACTCATCATCACAGAAGACAATGAGACTTTGTCTTTCTAGCTCACATTGTGAGGGACAAAGCCTGTGTGTAGTAGTAATAATAATAATGACAATAATACTGCTTATAATAATAGCAGAATAATAGACGGGCGTCAGATATCTTAAGTCCATTACGTAAGTCTGTTGTTCAGACCACGAAGAAGCTCAGCTGGGACTGCCATCTTAATCAGAAATTGTCCCATTATTGTGTTGTTTTGGAAAATATGAGTGTTTTCTAAGAAAGCATTGAACTGAATAACTACCATTGAAATGCATTCAACTTTAATACTACAAAGTCACCTGTACTTTATATTCTGCTTTTTGTTTTTCTTTCTTCCTCTTTTACATTTGGGGGAATAAAAATCAGCATAATGAAACAAGTGTGTTTATGTCTGTATGTCACCACTGTAACAGTTCAGACCAACATAACTCATTAATTCACATAAATTTATGAAAAAATGCTTGTCATAAATTTTCATCAGCCAAAATGATTTCTGTTGCTTCATTCTGTGCAGCATTCCAGGATAATGTACTTTTCAAATGATGGAGACGGGCTCAAAATCCACACATTTGAGAAGCTACAAATTAGAATTTTTATTGAAAATGTCTGAAAATAATAAAGTGTCAAAAGTTCTGCTCTTTGCGCTTTCTGTCAGTGGACTTTAAAAGCTGTAAAGTCTTCCAAGGATGAGTTTTGTGATAGATGTGTGGGTGGATATTGCTCACCGTTCAATCTTTTCTGTCTTTGTGCAGCATCAGTGAAAGTTTCCTGACCGTTAAGGGAGCTGCTCTGTTCTTGCCTCGAGGAAATGGCTCCACTTCTTCGTCTGCCTCCCGTTTCTCCCAGCTGCGCAGCAAACATGCAGGTGAGGTGAAAATTCCCCCTCAGCAGCCACTGACTGTTTAACTTTTGCCATCTTGCGTCATGTATGCGTTACTTTCATCTTGCCAGGAGATATCCAGCAGCACCTACAGACGATGTTTACTCTCCTCAGACCAGAGGACAACATCAAACTGGTGGGTACCCATAAAAACACAAATAAGTCTCACTGATTTTATTTAACTGTCAAGACACAAACTGCGTTTTGTTTTGTTTTTTCCTTCTCTAGGCGGTTCGTTTGGAGAGCGCACATGCTCAGATCACCCGCTACATGGTGGTGGTCTCAACCAATGGTCGGCAGGACACGGAGGAGAGCGTGGTGCTAGGAATGGATTTTAGCCCTGTAGATGGGTGAGAGTGACACACGAGATTTTAGGTACCTGCTGGTTTTGGTGTTCTGGTTAAAGATATAACAGGAAAACTGTTTTCCCCACTCAGCTCGTGTTCTGTTGGGCTGGTTTTGCCCCTGTGGAGCGACACCTTAATACATCTAGATGGAGACGGGTAAGCAAATTCTTCAGCACAGGACACGTTAAACATGAGATCGCTAAGATTTTTAACTCACTATATTTCCTCTGTTCCTGCTCACAGGGGTTTCAGTGTATCAACTGACAACAGGGTGCATGTATTCAAGCCTGTTTCTGTGCAAGCCATGTGGTGAGTCATACTGGATAATTGGTACAGCTGTGGATATTTCTATTGTTTGTTGGTTTCTGTTTTTTCCCATTTCATTTAGAAGTCATGTTTTTTTTTTTTTTTTTTTTTTCCTGACAGGTCAGCCCTCCAGTCACTCCATAAAGCCTGCGAGGTGGCCCGTAGTCATAACTACTTTCCAGGCAGCTTGTTCCTCACCTGGGTCAGCTACTATCAGAGCAGGGTCTCCTCCGACCAGACCCGCATCAACGAGTGGAACGCCATGCAGGACGTGCAGTCACACCGTGCCGACTCTCCAGTTCTCTTCTCTGACGTGTAAGTAGCCAAGTGATGTTTGTCAGATATGTTCTCTATGTGGAAAACCGATAGACATGAACTTATTTCATATATTCTTCCACCATCATAATGTTTCTACAGACCTACAGAAAGAGAGCTGACTGAGCGTCAGATCAAAGCCAGTTTGCGGGAAATCATGATGCAGAAAGATCTTGAGAATGTCACCTGCAAAGAGGTGAGTCTGCTTCGAGCATCTCCCAGTCAAAGAAAATGTTCGGAAAATGCCATGCTATTTTATTTATTTATTTATTTTTTTTAGTCATTATTGTGTGACTTTACATTTTGCCTGCACGTGTCTCTTTCTGTCCTGGATGTGTTCTTTAGATCCGAACAGAGCTGGAAATGCACATGACATGCAATCTGCGAGAGTTCAAGGAGTTCATCGACAATGAGATGATTGTCATTCTGGGCCAGATGGACAGTCCTACGGAGATCTTTGACCACGTGTTCTTGGTAGGTTAACCTCTGAAACACCTCTGTTGCTTTTAGCAGCAGAGAATATAAAATGTTTCTGATCTCCCACGCCTGTATCCCGGATCTGATTCTCACAAAGTGCAAGATAGTGTTGTGTAATTTTAAATTCAGCACAGTTTTAAGGTACTTTGCTGTTGTTGGGTTTGGAGAACTCACTGTATGTCAATCATTTCTTCTCACTGGACTTCAGCATTCTGAAAAGCTTATTGGAAGGTGCTGAACAAGTCTGAGGATTCCTTTTTGTTTCCTGCAGGGATCTGAGTGGAATGCATCCAATCTGGACGAGTTACAGAACTGTGGGTAAGGACGGAGGGGGGGGAAAAAAAACCCAATACAACAAAACTGACTGTTCGGAACAAAAAAACTAAAACTTGCTTTATTAGGATGAAATTAAAAGTTCTTCATTCTGTTATACCAACAAGCTCAGTTTTACAAATCAATACATACCTACATACCCCTCTCTCATCTAAGGCTCATCTTTCCTCTCGCTCATGTCTTTCTGTCACTCAGAGTTCATTACATCCTGAATGTAACAAGGGAGATTGATAACTTCTTTCCCGGTGTGTTTGAGTACCACAACATCCGTGTGTATGATGAGGAGGCCACTGACCTGCTAGCCTATTGGAATGACACCTACAAGTTTATATCTAGAGCCAAGTGAGTTTGAGATGTTTCATCCTCTCTTTTTTTTCCTGCGAGGAATGAGATCTATCGAGAATGACAATCATTCTTAATATCTACCCTAGGAAATCTGGATCCAAGTGCCTGGTGCACTGTAAAATGGGGATTAGCCGGTCTGCGGCCACAGTGATAGCGTATGCCATGAAGGAGTACGGCTGGGATTTGAAAAAAGCCTTTGATTACGTCAAAGAGCGTCGAACTGTTACCAAACCCAACCCCTCTTTTATGAGACAGTTGGAGGAGTATCAGGGAATACTCATGGCCAGGTACACACACACACACACACACACACACACACACACACACACACACACACACAGACATCCATGGTAATGCAAATATTGATACTGGCAGAAAGAAGTGCATTATCAAAATCTTATAAAACAATGTAAAACAAAAAAACAAAACCCCAAAAATATTCCTCTGTCAATTTCATGCAAAGAATTCTGAGAAGTGATATGTTACTTCATTTTCACTTTCTTCCGCAGCAAGCAGAGGCACAACAAACTGTGGCGTTCTCACTCTGATAGCGATCTGTCTGAACACCACGAGCCACTCTCCAAATCCTACGCACAGCCCCACAGCCTGGGCCGCTCAGATCCCCACAACCAAGCCAGCAATATAACTGGTCCCTCGGTAAAAGAACTGCTGGAATCACTGGGAAGTTCTACTGGCAGCAAAGCAACACACTCAACTAGTCAGCCAGATACGGGCATCCATTCCAATCAGCTTAGCTCTTCTTCCTTTAAAGGTGCGGCAGCTCCATCAGGTCATGCTGGAGCATCTCGTTCTGCTGTAGATCGGAGCAGCCGGCAGGACCGTCCTTGTTCTGACTCCACAGCTGCTTCTGTGTCTCTGTTCTCTCCTCCGCTGTCCAATGGCGTATATGACTCTGGGAATCGGCCCATGTTACCTCCTGTCTCTCAACCAAGGGCCGCCACTGTGGTGCCTGAGCCTCCAAAGACCGATAAGGTGACTGTTGCACAAAGTGTTTTGGTGGGCCAGCCTCATCCACCTCCCTCCCTTCACCACCTCCCCCACTCTCCTGCTCCATCTCCAAATCTAGCCGATGGAGTTCTAAAGCCACAGGTGTTGTCCTGTTCTCCTTCTGTAAAAACAGTGCTTGTGTCAGTGCCTGAGCCTACCGCAACACAAACCCCAAGCACAAAGCAGGCTGGACCCGACTGCCTCTCTGCCCCAGCGCTTGTCAAAAACCCAGACTGTGCCCAACAGACATATGGCTCATCTTTGGACAGTTTGGCAGCCCAACATCTGTCCACTAACGATTTTATCACTTATCCTAGTGCCATTCCACATGAAAATGTGCTGGTGTTCGGCCACACTGCAGACCACATCAACTTTTTCAGTGCCAGGGAAAAATTTAAGGGGATGAGTCTAGATGGGAAAACTCACTGTACTGCAGCACAGCAGTCGCACCAGCTGAAGAGTTGTGGCAAAGAAAACCAGCCACCACTGCAGGAGGTCTCCACCAGTGAGGGGAAGGATGAAGGGAAAAGAAAGGTAAACAATGCTTGTAGCAAACTTTCCCAGACAACTCTAAACATTTCCCGATTTGGGCCGCATATAGTCTCCACCCGTGCTCTGGCAGTGGGCTCGGGTTGGCTGTGTATAATGTAGCCACATGTATGGATGTTATGATCTGTTTCCAGGCTGCTCTTGTGTGAGATACTCACAAAATATGAAATATTTTTACATATATATTTAAGATACTTGGGACTGAACTGAACCCATAACAGTTCCTGTCAATCTTACCAGATTTATTCAGAATGGTTTTTGGTTCTTAAGCTATGTTGCGCCACCTGGTGGCACATCTGTCACAAATACATTGTGATTGTAGCAATGCTTTCATTGTGCTTTTAAATTAATGGTCTTTTATATTATATCGATTTTTTTTTCCAGAAAATGCCTGTGCAGGTCACAGGGCTGAGGCCCAAAGAGACTTCGCCTCTTGGCTCTGATAGCCAGACTGAACCTCAAGATCCCCAGGATCAGGATGTGAGGAAGTTGAAGCAGGAAATTGAAGATAGTGTTGTTCTGGCACACAAGGAATCTGGGGATATAAAAACAGAATTGAAAGAGGAGGAAGAGGAGGCCCCCGCCTGTCTTTACAGTGACTGGACACGAGGGTCGGTGCGACGTGTTACACAGCAGCTGGAGCAAAGAATGAAACAGGAGCATGAGACCCCGCCTCTCTCTTCTTCACCGCCTTCTCTCTCTGGCTGTACCTCCAACTCTCACCGGCGTCCACACAGCATCCATTGTGCAACGTTGTCTACTTCCCACGATGCATCTATTTGCTCACAGGCATCTGCAGTTCACACGGTGCACAAGGATGAGGGAAAGGAGGATGGGAAGTCTGGACCAGCTGAAAGTGAGGGCACTCATGCTGCGATGGCGGCCCTTGGGGATAACGAAAAAAGCACAAAAGGACAGAAACTCCAGCCTGCTGAATCTAGATTGCTCTCTACCTCTTCTCCTTTCCACCACTCTCCCCATTCTCCCTTTGCGTCTGTGAACTTCCTGTGTCTGGAGGGCGTCACTGAGCTCGAGTCGGGCACAGACTGGGATTGTCCCACAGAAGGACCCCACAGTGACATTTTCAAGAGGGAGACGTGGGAGACTTTGTGTGAGCTGGGTGCCTTCCTGCAGCAGGTGAGCATGGCTGGAAAGTGCAAGGCCAGGTGTTTGGGTCAGGCGCAGAAGCGAGGTGGCAGTATCCAGAAGAGGGTTCAAGAGGTGGAAGCCAGGATTCGTCAGGCAGGGCTGACCCCTCCATCCATGATGAAGCGCTCAGCCTCCCTGGCTAAACTGGGCTGCTTGGAGCTGCTCGCCAATGACTTGAGTGACTGGGAACTTAGCCGTTCCACTGTAGCTTCACCCTCGGCACAACACCCACTCCATTCAGCCAGCGACGAATCCAAGAAGCAGCGGGTTCACAACTCTCCTTCCTCCACTGTCCAGCAGCCAGAGATCCTTGAGACAACCACTCAGAGGCTTCCTAAAGCTGGAGAAACCTCAGCAGTCTCTGCACCATCAAATCCGAATCCTCACAGTGGAAAGCCTTTAAACTTTGGCCAAGAATCTCTGCACTCGCCTGGGCCAACACTTCTGACAACAAGGCAGCAATACGGAAGGACTCACCCGCTGAGGCGGCTTAAGAAGAGAACTGTTAGCACCCTTTACCACACCATGTAACCCTCAGCAGGTGTGCATCTGTGTACGTGTGCATGAGAGAAAGAGAGAGAGATAATGTGCCCGTCAAAAACGAAAGTCAAGTGCATATTTTGGATTTATTTAGCAAAACAAGCCGACGCCTCTTGCCTTAAGGGATGTGTTTAGTAGTTTCTTTTTTCCCTCTTCTGTAAAAATCCGTGATATGGGAATCTGGTCTCGGCACAGGAAAAGCGGCAAGGCTACGACAGTCCCAGTTAACTGAGACTGAAATAAAACACTTTGAGAAGATAAAACAAAAAAAGAAAAGAAAATGTCATCCAGAGATGTACATGGGTCACATGTTTGAAATGTTAATAATACCCAAGCGTGCACATACTCATCACATCGTTGCTGGTTTCTCCTTTAGTCGACTTGATATTTTTGGCTGTCAAACGTAATGTTAGCTGGAATGTAGCCTCTGTTTCCCCTCTTCTCATGCTTTGACGTCTCTTCAGAAAAATGTGCCATTTATGCTGGAGAAAACGGTCCCTCTTGTATAATCTGGTAACTATGTTGGCAGAAAGAAAGAAAGAATAAATAAATAAATCACACCAACACCTGCTTGTCAAACCGGCTGATTTGGTCCTGAGCATAAAAGTCGTTGGACGGAGACTCTTCGTCGCGACAGAATAATTCCAGTGAAAGTCAGTCGTGAAGCTCTGACTCTTCCCTCAGTGTAAGCTGCATATGCAGGTTTTCACCAGTTTATTTGAGCATAATGAAAAGAGAAGAGGCCTGCTTTTTGTTTAGTTTGTTTTAACTACACAATACCTCAGTAAGTCAACCAAATCTGACCTGCACAAACATCCGACTCCGGGTTCCTGGAATGTACTTCTCAATCAGAAACACGTTTGACTTCATCACTCAGTAAACTGTCTCTCCTCACACTCCAGATGCCACACAAACTAGAGTTTTGTTTATGTTTAACTGTGTGAGAGAGAGTAGGTCAGGGTGCTGGGGTTTAAAGGCAGAGTGTATATTTGTGAGTTTTTGGCTATGTTCTCTTTGGGGATGTAAAGGTTGTATATTGTGACTGTTGATATTTTAGGATCTCCCTGTTTTTTGTTTGTTTTTTAGATCTGGTTTGTGTCTGTGTGAGTGAGACTGTGTAGCACAACTTTACCAAGTGAGCGTGCACTTTTTTTATTTTATTTTAATGGATCTTTATGTCTTTTGTAAACTTTTTAGGAGCGTGCCTGTGATTGGCAAGTAAAGCTTCTCTGCAGCCTATCAGAAATGTCTGTACAGAGACGTGTGTCATACATGCACTTTACTCCCTTTTTAATTTTAATTGTGGCTTTTTTTTTAAGTGTTTTGCTACTTTGGGGGAGCATGCTTATGTAGTAGGAACTGTTGGGTGTGTGTGTATTGTCTGTGTAAATATTATTTTATATCACGTGCTTTAACTGTGACCATTAAACAATGGAAATTAAGAGTCGGGCTTACTGTGATTCTTTCCCTCACGTTTTCTTAATGAACAAACTAATTTGGCTTCATTCTACATACATTCACAGTAAATGTCAATGTATGTAAAAATGACTCTTCCTGTTTTTCTCTTAGTCAGCTACACCGTTTAGCATTTTTCAGCATTTTTTTTTTTTTTTTGACTCATTATCCTGCTGGAAGCAGCTATCAGAAGATGGGTCATAAATGAATGAACCTGGCAACAGTACAGTAGGTAGGCTGTGGTGTTTAAATGATGCTAAGTTGGTACTAAAGGGTCCAAAGTGTTCCAAGAACATATCCCCCACAATATTACACCAGCAGCCTGAGTCAGTTTTACAAGGCAGATTGGATTCATGCTTCCATGGAGTTTATACCTCATTCTGAACCTACCATCCAAATGTTGCTGCAGAAATCAAGAAACTCAGACCAGGTGATGTTTTTCTAACATCTAATTTAAGTGACTCTCTGTGATCATTTCCTGTTTCCTTTCCATCTGCTTCAAGGTCAGCATATGTTCAGAGATGCTCTTCTGCAGACCTAAAATATTCTGGGCGTTCTCACTTGACCTTTGACATCAACAAGGCATTGATCACTAGATATTTTGTCTGTTTTTGGATGATTCTCTATAAACTCTAGAGACGGTTGTGTGGGATAATCCCAGTAGGTCAACAGTTTCTGAAATGCTCAGACTAGCTCAAACAACCATGCTTGTCTACATAAATGTATTGAGTTGCTGCCATGTGATCGGCTAATTACATTGCACAAATGAGCAAGGTCGAAAAAACAGTAACTTAAAGATTTTTTTTATGTATACTGACATGTTTGGTATTTACAGTCAGAGGTAAAGTTAATGCATTTTAAATGTAAAGCCGTTTGAAAATGACATTTTGGTTTGTTTTGTCATTCTAGGTTTTTATTAGTCAAGCATTTTGCTGTTACTGTGAACAAATTTCACACTTTGGCTCCACAGTAAAAAAAATAAAAAGGCACAAGCAGGACCTGAAACCAGTAATGTATTCTGGTTACCATCACATACAGATCTTCAGACCTTGAGCACAAACATGATGCCGTGTTAAATTAACGGAGCGCAGGAAAGAAATCATTTCTCTGATGTTCTCTTTTTTTCTCTTTGTTTTGAATCAATTGTCAGGCGCAGTGCAATTAAAAACGACCTTCTTTTGGACAATAAGTGCCCAAATAACTTCCCGGGGGTGTTCACAGTGGCTGCCCAACATCCAGAGTTGTCAATAGAAGGACTTTAAAAGCAGCTTTGGAAACCAGCTCAGCTGAGCGGTGTGCTCATTTACCAGTTTAACTCATATTCATCTATCCCAAGCAGTGACCCCGGGAACGCGCTCCCCCACTTGTCAAAGGCGCACCTGTTCCAAAATAGACGGCACCCACCCTGCACCCATCCACCCGCACCCTCCCCCTTCTCTCTCTCCTGCTCTGCCCCCGGCATCTCCCCTCTGTCTCTCCCTGCCGAAGACCGTAGCGCAGTTTTCCAGCTCTCTCCTCACTAAAAGTCCGCACCGACTCCGGGACAGCTGATTGCAGGGAATATAATCCAAAAGGAATAAAGGCAGCAGAGGGAGAGGGTGGAGGAGGAGGAGTAGCAGTCCATTCGACATAAACCGTGACCGTTATCCAGGGAAGTGGGGTCTCCCCAAAACCTGAGGTGAGACTGTGTTTCTTAATATGTGTGTCGGTGTCTGTGCTGCAGTGGGGCGAGAGGTACGTCAGCTTCTTTACTGCGCAGCTGGAGAGGAACGAGCGCGTCCTTACATTTGGAAACCCCGAAAACACAGCCGGGACGTTGTGACTATGCACTTTTCTGCCTCTGGCAACTGATCTTAAGTCGTGCATGCTGTGGCAGCTGCGGGATACTTTAAGGAGTACTTTGTACATGACTACCCCCACCACCTCCACCTCCTCCTGCGCCCCTGCCAGTCTCTGTTCCCGTGTTTTATGCGTTTTTCTGCAGGCTGTGCGCAGTGGCAGATCAGATTTACAGTCAGCTCATTAGTGATAAAACGACACAGGGTGCGGGACCTTCTTTCTGGAACCATTTGGGATCGCCGGGGAGGAGCGGCCGGCCCGGGTAGGACAGTGCAGTTTGTCATGTCTATATTAGGAAAGTGCCAGTGTCATTCTTTCGCTGTCTGGATTCTCCAGGGCCGTGCCATGCGCGACAGAGCAGACCCATCTCATTAACCTGAGGCGGAATTAATAGCAAGAGGTTTTTCCACAGATGCTAAAATCTACTCTTTGCCTCAGTTTTAGTTTGGCTTATATTACATGACAAGACATTGACAGTAGAGCACAGAAATCAGTGTACTTAGAAAAAGAAGCATTAGACCAGGAGAACGTCATTATGTGATCATTAACAGTCTTTTCTTTCTTTTTCTCTTCTTTTTTTTTGACATCCTATTGTAAAAACTATATAATATGTATAATGAGGTGTTAAATGCCCCACTGTTGGCTTTGCTGAAGTGGTCTCTGGGATGTGACTCTTTCACAGAGGTTCCAGGAGCTTCTTTCCCCTCATAAGTCAACTTTGGGGCAGATTGTGATATATCCTACTGTGAAAGTCAGACAGCATCATTGACAAAGGTTTTATCTGAATAGTGAAAAGTCTAATGCTTAGAGTTTAATGTAATCCTGCTAACACACAGAGTCACTGCATTAGTCAGATCTCTTAGGGGCCCCATACAGACCTACTTTTAGACTAGGGCTTTCAGTTTTAGCCTTATGTAAGCCAGTGGAGTCTGCAAGTATGTTAGGTCTGTTTGAATCGGCATATTCTCACAGGAGTTGTGTGACTGAAGTGCTGGGCTGTGACACTGTATCTGTCAAGTTCTCTCCCCCTCCTACCTTTTATCTGTTCTCTGTGTCTTAGTGTTTGTCTTTGATGTTTGGCTGCCACATAGTGTTTGGTGGGACAATCACCTATTAATATCTGCAGTAATGGCAAGGACTGTTACAGAATATCCCCCGGTGTTTCGGAGGATTACAGTCCGGTTGGCCTTTTGCCTGCGACAGCCACAGGATAGCAACAAACAGCCTAAGATCAAATTACAGAATTCATCATCATTTACAGGAGAAAAAGTCACAGTGTTTGAAGCAATTAAAATGTTTATTAAGAAACAAGCAACACTGATGTTAGTATTAATCATTGTAGAGCATGATTAGACTATAATGAATCGGTGTCACTTAAAAAGCATGCAAACTCAGTATAACTAATATAAATAATAAATAAGTCATGAACTTTGTGTGCTGTGGCAAAATAAGTGAGCTCTTCTTATTTATTTACTTAATAGACTTTTTTTTTTAATTAGAAGCTCAGAAATTGTAATGTTGAAAATAATAGTAACAACATACAGCAACAGCAACAGCACAGTTTTTGTACAAACCACTGTGAGAACTGTCCACACACAGAAATCCATCCATGTTCTTAACTGCGTATCTAGTTCAGAAGTACACCCTGGACAGGTCACCAGGCAAATACCAATGCTAACACAGAGACAATCATTCACACCTATGACACATTTAGAACCATTAATTACCCTAACACTTATGTCTTTGGACTGTGGGAGAAAGCCAGAGTACCCGGAGAGAAGCCATGAAAGCACAGAGAGAACATGAAAACTCCACGCCAAAAGTTCAAACTCAGAAACTTCTCACTGTGAGGCGGCAGTCAGAAAATCAAGTTGTCATTTTTAAATGAAACAGTGCAGAAAATGTACTGTCAGTAAATGGAAATACGATATTATTAAGTCTGTTAAGTTTGCAGTTTAATGTGAAAGAACCTCAAGCTTACTGCCTAACAGTAATTATGAAAAAGTGAGTGTAATACAAAAAAACTGCTTACACAGCCTACTGTGTCATAGACTGTACAAGCAGGTTCTACCAGTCCAGGTCGCCAGTCCATCGCAGGACATGTCAAAGAACAAACTTTCAATCTCGCCATTCTGCACCTGCTTCATGTTGTAAAAAATAACGCTTTATATAACTTTTGACTATCCTGTATTTATGTTTGATCAAATACTTTCAACGAATAAAATAAATACCAAAAAGAGGTTAGTTAGTCATTTTCAACTTTCAAAACAGCAAAAACTGCCTAAACATATTACAGTAGTAATTAAGCATTAAATAAGCAGTTATATAAATACTTAAACCCACAGATTAAAAGCACAGACTGAGGCATGTGCTTCACTGTAATTAACAGATTTCTCTGTTGTCTCCGTTTATGACACATCATTCCAAATGAAATCCCCTGAAATCATTCATGTACAGCAGACACATTAAACTCCTCAGATAGCTCTACTTTTTCATCCTCTCCTTCCTTTATCTTTATCTAAACTTTCATCGCCGCTCTCTGCGGTCTCTAATTCTTCTTCATTTCTTTCCTGTCTGCCCTCTCCTTTCCTCAGCCATGAGTCGCAGCATCGTGCGGCAGAGCAAGTTTCGTCACGTCTTCGGCCAGGCGGTAAAGGCTGAGCAGGGTTACGATGACATTCGTGTGTCCAAGGTGACATGGGACAGCTCCTTCTGCGCCGTCAATCCAAAGTTCTTGGCAGTCATCGTTGAATCCAGTGGAGGAGGAGCGTTTCTGGTCCTGCCCCTTTCTAAGGTCAGTAAAGGTCAGAGGGTTGGAGGGATTCAAATGTAACACTCAAATATCTGACATGTTTTTAGCTTTTTTGTGCTTGAATCAATTCTCAGTCGACCAGCGTTCCAATAAATCACAATAAAAATTAATAGCACCTCATTTGCTTCTCCGTGTGATGTAGAGTGTAAATGAAAGTGTGACTGTAATAAGCTCTGTTCTGGGAAAAAGGATTTCTAGGAACATTGACAGCATGGCTCTACATGTCTCATGCTGATCTGCAGGAGTATCTAAATGACTGACATTAAATCATGTACAGATATTCATGATCTACATTAGATGAACTCTGGCTGATCAACTGGCTCTTTCTTTCTATTTATATCGAGCTATTTATGGTCGTTGAGCTGCTGAGTGGTGTTTGTGTGCGTTTTGCAAGCAGATATACTTTTATTACGTGTTTGTCTGTGTTTTAAAAGAGAAACAGTAGACTATTATTGCTCTATAAGAGGAAGAAAAGAAAAAGAAGTGCATATCTGGTGCTTTTCTGGATGTTGGTGTACGTGAATTGGCATTGTTAAGTGAAAGCACTGCTTAAATGAGTGTGGACACTGTTTTTGATGTGTGTAATTTTGCCTAAAGTTTAAATACACAACTTTTACAGCAGGAAATCCAGCCATCCAATAAATAGTATCCTTAAAGAAGAACACTCAGAATTAGATCTTAAAAACAGCAGAAACGGCAAACTACAAACAGCTTATACACTTTGTTTTTGTTTCTCAGTGTTGCTGAAGCACAGTGATCAGAGGTGGACTTTCATTCATGAGTGTTAGTCTCAGTAAAAGACTGTCTGGTAGTATTTAGCTTTCGCTAGGAGCTGAAGTGTTGCTTGTATACGGCAAGGTTTTTGGCAAATTCCTTTGTCCTGTGGTCCAGTAATTATTTTGAAATACACAGAAGAGTCAGTGTTTGATCCTTTGAGACATGCAATTCATAAGAAATCAGCTGCTTTTCTTAGACGTGATGCTAACAGTGCAAGCTGACACCAGAAATGTAGTTAACTTGTGTGAATATTTTACTGGGAGGGTAAAAGTGACCCAGTGATCCTGATATTGGTTAGTGAAATGTGTTTAATTCATTTTCAGGGCTAAGTTGGATAAATATATTTGGATTTGGGTTTTATTTCAGCGTGATGTAACATCCACCTTTGATTTACATCTAACGTGGTGAGAGTTCATGCTCGAGCTCAGCGCACTTCACACTGTTGTAATAAGACTGCAGAAATTAAACTGAACTACACAGCCAATCACTGCCCAGAGTTACAAGAACAAGTTAACATTATCCAGTCTAGAAATTTGGGGGGAAAATTGGACTTCGTGTTTTAAGCTTACACAAAGGTTAGTATTTCAGCTCGACTACAAAAGGTTAAGCGACCGGTTTTTACATTTCCGAGATTTAAGAAGAAAACATAAACAGTATGTGGGTGTAATAAGGTCATACCCGGTGGGATTCTTCAGCATCTCAGAGGTGCTAATTAATGAAAAAGAGCAGCAGGACACAAAGCAATGCAGAGGTTTTTTTGAGGCACTAAGGGAATGGACATGATTATTTACTGGAGTCACGGTGAACAGACGCGCTATTAATACACACCAATGTGCTCTCCATCCTCCTCTTCCCCCCACTGAGTCCCCAACAGGCCACATTAAAAACTCCCCTTTCAACGCCTCGTCACTCGGCTATAAATACACCACTCTTGGAGTGTGACTGAGTGTGTGTCAGGACGGAGTTATATCTAAGAGCTGATACACATGTTCACATGAAAGGAACCATGGGAACAGGGAACATGGGAACATTGGGTTGTCTTCAAACATCTGCTTTTGAGACAAGTTTCAAAAGGTTCTTCCTGCCACATCTGGTTCACTTAAGATCAGAAATACACCTTTGAGAAAAATATTTGATGGTATTAAATATGTTTTCTCAAACGGTTGCCCATTTCCAATCTATATTAGCTTAAAAGGAGCTCTCCAAATATATCCAACTAAATCTCAGTCATGTACAGTCATCTGAAGAATAAAGTACACCCTATTTCAATTCTATGAGTTTATGTATCAGGAAATAGACCTGAACAAAAATCTCTTGGCCCATCACAGCTCTTGATCTCACATATAACATCTACTTATTCTTGAAAACTAAGAGTCTTCCACTGAGGAAGATGGTAAAAATCTGGAGAGCAGCTATTAAAACGGACCTCATGGTTATACCCACTATGTCTGAGATCAAGAATTAACTTTTAAGCTAATTATTCCAGGACTGTTTCACATTGAGGGAAAATAGTTGTTTTAATTTTTTAACCTAGCTGTGCTGATGTCTGACTGGGCTTAAGGCTGTTATTTTGACCTTTTTTAAAGAAATGAATGAATATTGATTATTAATGGTGACCCGTTATACAAACACAGTCCTAACTCAGTCCTCTGTGTTGCAGACAGGTCGTGTGGATAAGAACTACCCGCTGGTGATTGGTCACTCTGGACCCGTCCTGGATATCGATTGGTGCCCTCATGACGACAATATCCTGGCCAGTTGTTCGGAGGACTGCACTGCAATGGTAATGTGTGTGTGTGTGTGTGTGTGTGTGTGTGTGTGTGTGTGTGGGTGGGAGAGACAGACAAGTTGCAGATGCATGTGGAGGAGTTTGTTATTCAGTGACTCAGATAGCAGTCATAGAGGTCTTCACAGCTTGAGTTTGTCACGTCTTCCTGCTTCTTAAATGAACAACAAGTTAAGAGAACCAGTCTACGCGTCAGTGCGTCTACGTGTCTGCATCTCCACCCACCTGCTCTGCGTCATCTCTATCTCTCCATCAGGCCACGCATGATATTTTGTAAGGCTGATCAAAGCATTCTGCCTGTGACCGGCTTCATTGCTGTAATGCATCTACAAACCTATGGCATCCACAATACGACAGCTTCCTCATGACCTGTTTCCCTGCTTGTTGTCAAGTATTTTCCTATCAGTATCCTATCATATCGGGCAAAACTCTCGTCAAACATGCAGGAAATAAGGAGACGTGAGCAAGAAATATGGAAAATAGTTAAAGTATCGGTATCTGCGATCATGTCCTGCTCCATCTGGTGCTGATCACCTCACATCAGCAGGAATGGGATTTTAATGTGTTAAAATCACGTCACCTTACTGATTATGTGGCTTACCTTTTCCATATTGTTTAGCAGCTGGGGCTTTGTAAACACACTTTGCATTCTCATCTTACATTATTGTTGTTGCTGAGTTTAGGATGGCAGACGGAAACCAGAAGAGTTTTAGAGGTGTTTGTGATACACTGCAGATGTCTCATGACTGAGTTCAGTCAGCAGGGGTCACTGTGAGGTCTTTATATTTCTGTGCCATGATACTTGCCTGTTATGAAAGCACTTGATGTGAAACTAAACAAGGTTATACATCCTTTAAACCCATTATAGCAGCTGTTTTTTTTTTTAACATTTTATAATCCATGACATTTTGTGTGTCCCAGCTAATTTTACTATTCAGCATTCCTGCGCTGTTTCAAATTTCTTCTAAGACTGTGTTAAAATAAATAATGCATATTTGTGGTCCTTGTTCTGGAGTTAATTTAGATATAAACAGGCTTCAGCTCTTCAGATAAGACTAGTTAATGTCTGGATAATTCCCTGGACCACAGTGTTTCCTGGCCGAGCTGCGGTCAGACAAAGTGTTAAACTGTTATTTCTGGGACAAAATCCACACTAGTAAAAGGCAGTAATTACTTACAGTATGTGAAGAGCTGTAAGCTGCTCTAAAAGCACGAGATGAGAACCGGGTTAAGTGTTCACAGTGTGATGAGCTGCTCCACTGACGCAAAAATGACACTCCAAAGATAATTTCTGGGTGATCTTGATTTGGACAGCAGATAGGAAATATTTCTGGCCTTGATATGGAAATCTGTTTGAGCTCACAAAAATTCCCTCAGGGCAACATCATCTGATGTCTTCTTTTATCCAATCCGCAATCAAACAAATATATTCAGGTTTAAGATACATAAATTGTGTTTGCATGCGTTCCCTCCGGGTACTCCGGCTTCCTCCCACCATCCAAAGACATTCAGTTTGTGGGGATAGGTTAACTGATTAATCCAAATTGCCCATAGGTGTGAATGCTTGTCTGTCTCTGTGTGTTAGCCTTGTGACAGACTGGCAACCTGTCCATGGTGTACCCCGCCTCTCGCCCTATGACAGCTGGGATAGGCTCCAGCACCCCATGTTAACACACACCGATTGCTCCAAACTTCTGCTTTTTAGAGGCGTTCACACTTGCTGATCACCGAGTGCATTTGATAAGCACTGCCTGGATGCTACTTACCCTCCTAATTCCTATGGCTGAAGTAGTTTGAGGTAGAATAAAACATATAAACTATATATTTAGATAATATATATTGTACATTAGTTATACATGTGCCCTTTGCACCTTTTTCTGGATTGTATAATGACAACATGTCTCAGCATGTGTGCACCAGCACAGTTGTCACGGAGACCAAAAGTCACCCACTTGTTCATAGTGACATTGCAGGAATCTTTGCGCGATCGAGTGATTGAATCGTGGCTTCTCTTGTGGCAGCAGCTGCTCCGATGCTGTTTGAGTGCCGTGTGTTTGCCTTTGTGAGCTCTGTTTGTGTCCGGCACTCAGACAGACGTGTGCAGCTGCTGTGAGCTGTGATGTCATTCCGTCAAGTTCACAGAGACTCGTCATTGTGTCATCTCGCAGGCTCATTTGAGTCGTGAGTATGGGTCTGTGTTTGTGCGCGACTTCTTGAACATATGTGCCTTAAACAGCTGTGTGTTGTAACTGTAAAGACCCAGTTCCAACAAACTGAATATGTACTGAGAATAATGTATTGTGTGTTCTAATGTCCATTGACACGAGCAGCTGCTTTTAAATAAAGCAGATGAATTGAGAATTGAAGTTTTTGTGACTCAGTAGCCCAATAGTGAGAGTTTTAGCCACGTTTGGGCTTGATAAAATAATGCTTTATGTATTGATTATGGATATGTTTATGGTTTAAACAGCCACTACCTCAGTATTGTATTTAGATCAGCTCAGCAAGTGAGAGATCTTTGGCACTGGAACCTTTCTGAATGTTTCGTCCCGCTACTTTTGATCAGTTATGTTTGAGCAGGCTTTGGTTGAGTGCAACTAAATAGCCCATGTGAACAGACACGGGCCAACGCAATATCTACCAACAGATAAAGTCTGGCAGCAGTTCAGCTTTTTATAGATAATCTGAATTATCTTCTAACGAATAGCAGCAGGTAAAGCACAAACAGTTTCATTAAGGGAAACCCTTTCTGATTATCTGCACAGTCGTCAGTGTACTGGAGCTGCACACAGGTGTAAGCTTTAATAGATGGCTGTGAGGCAACATAAATATAACTCTGTAATAACAGTCAGTAGAGTTATGGTTCAATTAAAATGAGTGAGCTCCACAATAAATCTGTGGCAGTGAATTTAATACCAAAAATTCTGTCACGTGTAAGTGAAAAGAAGAGAAACAAAGCAGAAAGGCTCCGATGTTACACGTAATGCCAGATGTTGTTGATTCTCTATTGCAGGACAACTTTCTTTATTTTATTTTATTTTATTTTAGTTTATTAGTGTTGTGATGCAGACATCTTCCTCCTGAGATGCAGACAGAAATGTATTTTATTCTGCTGATGTCAAATTTTGAATGACTTCTAATAATATTTTTGGACAACTCACGTCATTGCTGTGTCTGTGTCGTCTCCAGGTGTGGCAAATTCCAGATCACGCTTTGACCCGCCCCCTGTCAGACCCGGTGGTGGTCTTGGAGGGACACTCCAAACGAGTCGGCATTGTCAGCTGGCACCCCACCGCACGCAACATACTACTCACTGCAGGCAGGACACAGAAACACACAAACCTCCAGTGTCCTCTTATGTTTTCATGACATCCTTCATATCTTTTTTTGGGCCCCCTATGTGACAGTAAATTACAACAAAACCTGAATAGGATGTCTATCTGTGTTTCGACTCCATCACCCTCCAGGCAGTGACAACCTGATAATTATCTGGAACGTGGGGACAGGTGAACCCCTCATCTCCATGGACGACCATCCAGACCTCATCTACAGCGTCAGCTGGAACCGTAACGGCAGCTTGTTTTGCACCACCTGTAAGGATCGACGTCTGCGTGTCTGTGATCCCCGCAAAAGAGAAGTGGTGGCGGTGCGTGAGTAGAAATTACAGATGGCTCGTCTTGGCAAAAAGGCTTTCCCACCGCTTTGGAGGAATTTTGGCTCATTTGTTTTTGCATAATTGTTTTAATTCAACCACATTGGAGGGGCTGAATAGCCTGTTTAAGCTCATGTGAAAGCACAGCAAATTGTTGAGGTCCTGAGGCAGCAAAGCAGCCCCAGACCATCACACTACCACCACCGTGTTTGACTGTTGGTGTTAGTGTTCTTTTCATCAAAGGCTGTGTTAGTTTCATGTGAGACAAATATGCAAAAAACTAAGAAATCATGTAAAAAGTATACTGTTTCACAGTATAAACTAATATAATGCAGAAGCTGTCTCAAAATATATTATTGGTATATATTATTATAAATAATTAGCACAATTATTCTGGTGACTATATTTTTATTTTTCTTATTGTTCAAGAATATATTAGCTCCATATAATTACTTGACTTCAGGAAACAGTGAAACACAAACTTTCATTAAACAGGCACAGAGACAGAAAATAAGGATTAACTTGAAATCTTTAGCTCTTACATTGTTGTAGTTATGTTACTAATGTCTGTTTCTCTGCTGACCAACAGGAACGTCTGGCTCCACATGAGGGCATCAGGCCAATGAGAGCAATCTTCACCAGAGATGGAAACATCTTCACTACAGGATTCACCAGGATGAGTCAGAGAGAGCTCGGCCTCTGGGACCCGGTAACAAATGACTACATTTCACAGAGTGGCTGTAAAAATATACACACTATAATATGAATCTACACAGAAACCTGTCAGTTTTCCTCACAGCTTGTTATTGTCCACAGACAAATTTTGAGGAACCTATTGCACTTTTGGAGTTGGACACAAGTAATGGAGTATTGTTACCTTATTACGATCCAGATGCAAATATGGTCTACCTCTGTGGAAAGGTACAGACATATAACTGTGACTTATTTTTACACTTAATTGTAGATGTATTATCAGCCTTAATGCTAACACAGTCACACTTGTTTTTACACTTGTTCATGTGTGTGTGTTTAGGGGGACAGCAGTGTCCGGTACTTTGAAATCACAGAGGAACCACCGTATGTTCACTACCTCAACACCTTCAGCAGCAAGGAGCCCCAGAGAGGGATGGGCTTCATGCCCAAAAGAGGTGTTGATGTCAGCAAATGTGAGATTGCCAGGTAAGATGCTGATCTTGCAGTGATTTCAACTTGAGTGCAACTTAACCGTGTAAGAAGGTGAATGAGCCAGCTGTGGTTCAGCTGGAGGTTGACTGGGTTGTATCCTTGGGCAAAATACTAGCCTAAAGTTACCCCTAATGCATCCACTGGAGTGTCAGTGTCATCATGAGGTCAACACACTTAGGTATATAAAACCAAAAACTAAATTCTTTTAGGAATTATATTTAAAAATGCCTTAAGTGCTCAGGTAGACTAGAAAATAACTGTATAAGTACCAGACCACTATAAAGTTTGCTATAAAAGTTTCAGCTTCTCCAGCGTCCCTACAGTTGCTGTTGTCTCTGCAAACTGCTTTGCAACCCACCTCCATCTCAGCTTCTCCTTTTTGGGCCTTTTTACTTTGTCTTTAGTATTTTGGTAATGCCTGCGCTCGTGTGCTCGCAGATTGAAATAGTAATCTTTGGTCCTGTCTGAAATCTAGTTTTTGAAAATCAATATCACAAGATGTCAAAGAATAAATAGTCACACGACTATATTTGGGCATATCTGCAGCAGCGATTCACAGCCCTTTTCATGTTTTAGTGATTCTACTGATTTAATGGATGTGTTGCCATTTTAGCCTTCAGATAAATGAAACAAATATGCAGTAGTTATTACATCAGTTATTATTGCAGACAATTTGGTCCATTAATTTTCTACTTAGCACAAGTGTTCATATTGGAAATTTCCATTTTGTTCACCTTAAAAGCTTCACCACTGAATGCTTTGTATTCTCTAAACACTGCTAAATGCTCATGAACCATAAACTCTCTGACATGGACATTTCTAAATATCAGAAATGATAGTTTATGTCTTTGCAGAAAGCTGCAAAAGTAGTCCTTTTTCCATATAGTTCTCATATACATCTCCATATGTGATAAACAATTATGTGACTTACTGATTGCAGGTGAGATTGATTATTCAGTTCTTATAGACAGACATTTAAAAATACGTACAACGACAACTGTGATAACTTGTGGCCGTGTCCTCTTTTCTCATCTTATCAGGTTGTATAAGCTGCTTGACAAGAAATGTGAGCCCATCACAATGACAGTGCCCAGAAAAGTAAGCCTGACTCACCCTTCCATTATGGTCTTCATGCTCTGCTGTGTTTGACTTTGACAATGGTGCAAGATGAAGATATCAGTCTTATACTTTATCGAAACAGAAATCCTGGACTTGTCACACCACACTTCTATCTGGCTCCTTAAAACTCAAACACGAATCAACCTTTGTCGCTGCAGTTTCATTTGAATACAGTTCAGCTGAATGGAAAACCCTTAATGTTTACATCCTGCCACGAGCACCTTGTGAGGCTTCCTTCTGCACAGTGATTGGTTCTTAGCTGTAGTTTAGTGCAACGAAAGGCTTCTTCGACACACTGCTCCCAGTGTTTGTGGATTGTTTCTGATGCTATCCAGTGGAGGACAAATACACATGTTTGATATTAGGGATAAACTTGCAGCTTTACTTTTTACTTCACACAAACGTCTCTGTTGTCCCCTTGATCTTCCCTGTTGCACAGTCGGACCTCTTTCAAGATGATCTGTACCCAGACACAGCAGGACCCGAGCCCGCCATGGAACCCGAGGAGTGGCTTGATGGCCGAGATGAAGATCCCATCCTGGTGTCCATGAGGCAGGGCTACGTGCCGCCGAAGAGCAGAGAGCTCAAAGTGGTGAAGAAGAACGTCCTGGACTCCAGACCCACCACCCGACGCAGCATGTCCACTTTGGACACCAACAGCCTGCCGGTAAGCCCACTTCCTGCACCTCCTGCACATGAACTATTTTCAACATTAATTTAGCAGTATAAGATGACTCCTCTCTACTAATCTGCATTCACATTATAGGCTCCCAAAGCCTGGATGTATTTTTATACATCTTATGTATAACCATGTACAGCACAGTTGAATGATTTCTTAGTCCTGTAATCTGACTGTTGGTAAAAAAAAAAAAAAGAAAGAAAGAAAGAAAAGAAAACAACAACAATAACAAAAAGTGACTCTGTTTTAACCCTTTTCTGTTTTCTTTTCTCTTGTAATTCCATCTGCCCACAACCTTTTTTGTTCAAAGCTTTCACCTGTTTTCATTGATTTACTCTAGTCCTAGTCATCTTCCTTAACCTATTCTTCAAACATTTTCCTTAATTTCACCTTCTTATCACAGTCTTTTTTCCTTTCTGTTTCCCTTTTATCCTTCTGCACACTTGTCTCCCCTCTTCTCCTTTCCAGCCTCAGCTGCTTGAGAGGTTACTGGAAGAGATTCAGAATCTGAAGGCCACAGTGTTGTCTCAGGAGAAGAGAATCTGTGACCTGGAGAATAAGCTTTCCCAGTACACCAATGGCAGTGCCTGATGTGCATGTAAACATGGTCTGAAGAACTGGTCTGAATATTATTGACGAGGATTCACTCTTGTGAATGCTTATGAATGTGTACACGTGACCATTCGACAGATTTGAGGAAATTGCATCTGTACCCCTTTCGATGGTTGATTCTATAAAATCTTTATCCCGGTTTTACCTTTCATTCTACTGCAGGATATTTTTTGGGATAGTCACAATTTTACAGCGAAAAGGACGGAGGTGATGTTTGTGTGAAGGCACTGTAAGTTTGAGAGTGTAAGTTGGGTTAAAGGGATAAAAAAAAAGGTTTCTATTAGAGAAAAAAGAAAATGTAGAAAACAGATTTAAAAAAATGCAAGCGCAAGACTTTTATAATTTGCTTCTATAAAAAATACAGGCCCGCTTCAAACCTGCCCACACATCCTCCCACTGCATGTGGAGTCACGGGTCTCGAAGTTAAGAAGAAACATTAACAGAGACATTTCCCCTCAAATCAGGATCTGGATTGATTAATACAGTCTTCACATAGAGTGAATTAAGATCATTCCTCAGCTGGCTTAAGCTGCCTGTTCTGATTCAGCTGCAGAAATTAAAACAACCTTTCTTAAGGTCAGGAAAAAAGTTAAAAACATGAAAAGCACAAATAAACATTACTTTAGAAGATCCTTTTTTGAAGCTTGAATTCACGTTCATTCTTTTATTTGTGTTTGCTGTGCTACGCACATGCTAAGACCATCACATGCCGTATTACAGAGCTAGTTCATGTCAAACGACAGAACTCATAGTATTTATGGGGATTTGTTTCCTGTTTCCTACACAAAACACGTGCTGACCTGTGATCGTTGTGCACTCATGTCGAGGGCCTCGTGACCTCACCAAAACTAAATCAGTTTAGAAAGTTAATGCAGGAGACCCTCGAAGCGGCGTGAGAGTGTGCACGGGCTGGCTTGGAATCGGGATGCTGCAGTGGACATGCTCGCACCATCACTAAACACTCACAAAAAGCCACACAAACAAACAAGGACACATTTCAGCATTTCAACCCCCTGTGTCGCAGATGACCAGTTTATTTAAATAATGCTCAGAAAAATTTTCAATATGTAAATAGTGATAAAAGGAAACAGGAGAAGAAAATGTAGCAAAATGTGAAAAGAGAAACGTTTTGTTGTGTAAAGGTTATACATTAGACACATTATGACAACAATAAAAAGTGGGTTTTTTTTACTGCTTGACTTGTTCATTTCTTGTTGCCCCATTTCCACCATTAACATTTTTTTTTAAATTTCCATCCAAAGAGCTTCCAAAACACCTGTTTTTACCTTTTTTTAAACTCTCACAAACTGTGAAAATGTGGAAACTGAGCAGTACAAATTAGAGCATGATAAATTAAGAAGAGCATTAGCTTCATAACAGATAGACAGAATTAAATACGTCAAGTTTCAATCAAAAATCAGTTCCCATATTAGCTGAGAAATCAGTGGTTTAAGATATGAAGCTGTATGTATGATCAAAATCCCCCCAAAAAGACATAACATGGATGAATAATGTTTTTATGCGTAATTATGGAAATATATACAGTACTGTAAACGTCTTGAGCCACTGACTCATTTCATAATATTTTGCTATGAAAACGAACTATGTGTCAACATAACACAGCCTGAACTGGTAAAATGGTAAATGGCATGTATTTGTATAGCACTTTACTAGACCCTAAGGACTCTCTTAGGCAGGCTTTCTGCTAATTCCTTTAAGTAGTCTTCAGGAACAGTTCTGCAGACTTCTGGAAAGACATTCAATGCTCTTCTTTGGATGTTGGCTGCCTTTTGTTCCGTTTTCTGCGAACAGGATCCCAAAATGCTTCAATAATGTTCAGGTCTGGTCTCCGGGGAGGCCAATTCATGATTGCTGTCTTTTTCTGTTGTGTTATTCTTTCCATCTCAGTTAATTCTCGTAGCTCAACTTGCTGGTGCACAACTTGACAAACTGTGATATCTCTGGCATTTTTTTTTGTAGATTTGGCTAAAAAAGTGAGATCAAATTCTGTGTTTTTGCAAAAGGTTGTGTTGTAATAAAGGGTTTTAAATTCTTTGATAGGATGCCTGCTTTGAGCTAGCTGCCTTTCTTATGTTTCATTGACTCATAGGTCAGTGTAAACTGACCAGAAAGAACATTATTATGAAAATGATCAGGTACATGGACTGGACTGAAAAAGAGTGAAAAGGCACCCAATGTCCGAAGAAAAACTTCAGAACGTCTGGAGAAGTATTGATCAGGACTACTTGATACAAGTGAAATAGAAGAAAGTAAGCAGATTTTAAAGAAATTAGAGGTGGCATAATGGTTGTGCACAGTGCTGTAATATATTTCAAGGCATCAGTTTTTGTAAGTGCCTCCATACCACAGTAGCCAATATACTAGTAGTAGTTAAATGTCAAAAATAGAACTGATATAACTTATACATATATATTGACATACATAAATTATAGCTGTACCACACTGACATGGAGTCACTGGATGCCCATTTTTGTCAGAATGTGGAGTCCCACAATCACAATGCTGAGACAAAATAAGGGCGACCAAGTGAGCTTTGTGGCTTCAGAGACAGGAGATATTGTACCTTGCCTTCCGCTGTAGGAGCAGGTGGCTACATTACCCACGCGATCCACAACCTCTATCTCCATGTCAGGTGAACAGCAGGATGCGCTGTAGTACACCAGTGTTATGTTCTCATTGCTTGAATCCAGGGTGGTGTTTATGGTCCCGTTTCCTTGCTTGAGGGTGACAAGATCAACGCCCGTCCCATCAGCTCCATCAGTCACCCGGCTAGAGACCTCCCACATCCTCATGCTGCAGTTAACAGAGCAGTTGGTCTGCAGGCTGAGCTGCTCACACACTGGTGCCTTGAAATCGGTCACCTAAAAGGGGAAGGAAAATGCATGAAGTCAGCAAAAAGCCTGAATCTAAAGGAACTGCAACTTCCTCAATATTTGCTCTATAGAAATGTGTTTCTTTGTTACTTATGATTGGCTTAAAGTGATTTTAGTTGGTGCACAGCAGGTTAGCTAAGCATAAAAAAACCTTCAGGCCTGTAGTTTAACGAACAGAGATGATAAAATTTATTACAATTGACTTTTTTTTTCCAACAAATCGTTTTATTAATGATTTTTCATGAAATACCCAAAAAGGGGTAATGGAAAAGAAAATTATCCCTCCTTCATGGAGGGAAGCAATGATTTCCATTATACCAAAAGAAGGAAAAGATAAATTAGAATGTAGCAACTATCGCCCAATCAGTGTATTGAATATTGACTACAAGTTGTTTACATCTATTATCTCTAAGAGACTAGAAATGATATTACCTAGGTTAATACATAATGACCAAACGGGTTTTATTAAACATAGACAGGCCAGGGACAACATCAGAAAGGTTTTGCACATATTGCGGCAAGTTGACAAACAAAAATTAGAGACCTTAGTGTTAAGCTTAGATGCCGAGAAGGCATTTGACTCAGTGAGATGGTCCTTTTTATACAAAGTGCTTGAGAAGTTTAATTTTGATACATCTATAATTGATATTATCTCAGAGTTATACAACAAACCAACAGCTAAAATCAAAATCAATGGGGACCTCACCGAATAATTTATATTGGAACGAGGGACACGACAGGGTTGCTGCATTTCACCGCTGCTTTTTGCTTTGTTTATAGAACCACTAAGTCAGTGGATTAGGCAGAATCAGCATATAACAGGAGTACGAATGCCAGGAGGGGAACAGAAATTAGCATTATTTGCTGACGACTTACTTTTAACATTAACCTGTCCCTCACAGGCACTCCCCCATCTCATGGAAGCACTATCACAGTATGGTTCTTTATCGGGATATAAGGTCAATATAAATAAAACGCAGGTATTAACTTTAAACTATGAACCACCAGTTGAAATTAAGAATCGTTATAAATGGAAATGGGATGCAGATAGCATTATGTATTTAGGGGTGGTAATACATCGTGACTTCACCAAAATGTTCAATGTCAACTATGCCCCTCTAAATGAATCTATAAAATCAGATATACAAAGATGGAACGCTATTCCATTTCTGGACCTACACTCCAGGATTGAATCAATCAGATTAAATATTCTTCCCCGACTGCTGTATTTGTTTCAGTCTCTACCGATTGCCATACCACAAAAACAGTTTGCGGCATGGGATAGAACATTGTCAAAATACATCTGGAATGGGAAAAAAGCTAGAGTTAAATATAAAACGCTCCAATTAAAGAAAGAAAAGGGAGGTCGTGGGCTTCCCTGTCTACGAGAATATTATTGTGCAGCTCAGTTAAGACCGCTGATTTGTCTCTGTTGTCCAAACTACACCGCCGGATGGAAAGATGTTGAAGGAACAATAGTAAAAGAAATACCAGTTTCAGCTTTAATATCGGACATAAACTTGCAGAATAAAATACATATGGGAGATAAACCTATACTACAAATAATGATATCTGCTTGGAAAGAAGTAATAAAAATTGGTGGTGTGCATATGATTCAGATTTTACTCCAAATCAATATGATAATAGATTCAAAAACTGGATTTCAAAAGGAATAACTAATTATTATTCATTTGTCTATAAGGGTGCATTTCAAAGCTTTGAATCTTTAAGGAGTAAACATGACTTGGGATCAGATGATTTTTTTAGATATCTACAGATCAGAAATTATTTTAATCAAAACTTAAAAGTGAACCTAAACGAATTACAATTTGTAGAAACATTCTTATTACTAATCAAATCTGAAGTGCAAAGTAAAATTATTTCTAAATTATATAACAGCATCCAGCGGTGTAAAAACGACAGCACTCTGTATATTAAAGCGAAGTGGGAATAGGAGGGTAATTTGACAATTACAGAGAAGTGTTGGGCTCACGCATGCAAGATACAGTGGGCTACCACTGGGTCTAATGTTTGGCGTGAATTTTGCTGGAAAAGCATTATGAGATTTTTCATTACCCCTGCTCAACAAAGATATCGAGGAATTGGTGATAAATGTTGGAGATGTGGGGGAGACGGAGCGAACCATTTCCACATCTTTTGGGACTGTAAAGTTATTCGCCAGTATTGGTCTCTAATCCATGATCATTTACAAAATGTTTTTTCATTTGTTTTTCCTTCAACTTTTGAGACCATATTTTTGTGCAATGCACCAGTGGATAAACTGAATTCCAATGACAGAAGACTCCTGTATATCCTTCTGGCCGCAAGTAAAAAGCCTCTTACGAGAAGATGGCTTAAGCCTGAACCACCAATGATAGAAGACTGGATACATTCTGTACAAGAGATCTATACGATGGAAAAAATGTCATTTTCTCTTAAACTTCAGAGAGATACCTTCTACGGAATATGGTCTAAATGGACAGACTATGTTAAGCATATGAGGTGTGATTTTGTATATGATGTTACAACCCTGAGTAGTACGTAAACCTTCCTGCCCTGCTGCCTCCTAACCCTAGTTTTTTTTTTCTCTCTTCTTCTTTTCTTTTCTCTTCTTTTTTTGTCTTCTTTATTTTTCAATTATAAGTTAAAATGTGACAGCAAAGAAAGTGTAAAAAGGTAAACTACTGTTATGTTCAACAGCTGTCCCAATAAAAGAGATAATAATAAAAAAAAGAAATACCCAAAAAGCTTAAAACAAAAAGTTTACAGTTATAGTATTACCGTGTTAAGAACGGAGAAGCGCAACACAATGTAGTTACTGTCTGTGCCCCCAGGAGCCTCGGCCTCAATGGCCAGGGTGACATCAGTTCCAGATGTGGTATTCAGAGGTGCTGAGAGGGTCACTGTGCCATTATTAGTGATTCCAGGCTCCAGGAACATACTGGTTGGAAATGTAGAGTCGAACCCTCTGCTGTTGGTGGATCGAATTGTGAAGTTTCCACCTGTTCCACTCGTCATCAGAGTGAAGGGCACAGAAAATAGCGTTCCGGGTACTATGATGGTCTCTGGATTAGCCTTTACAAAGAGAGAGTACATTTATAGAGATACTTATTTGAGCTGCTGCATGTTTTTCCATGTTTGATTTGATGCTTTTGTGTCACAAAACAAGTCGTGGATTGCAGCTCACATTTATCGTCAGATTTGATGATCTGAAGTTGGTTGGTGACTGTCTCTGGAAGAGTATTAAAGCCTTGGAGGTGAAACTATCAGCTTGTCCCTTCACCTGCACCTCAAAGTCCTCTGATGGAAACTTGTCAACCAGAACCAAGATGCTTGCATTGCTCTGCGGCACCAAGACTCCTTTAATCACCTCTGACCCAGATGATCCAACCAGAGTGACTTCTGTCACCGTGGCAGTGTCACTCCCCGTTAAAGACATCAACAGGCTACCATTGCCACCTTTCAAGAAAAAGTCAATTCATTACGTCTAATGTTTTAATGGTATGTTACATCTGCAGATCACCAAGTCTTAACAGTTGCCTTTACCAGCACTGGGACGTGTCGCCAGGGTATCAAATCCTCCAAAAGGGCCCTGTGACACCACCACTAAGTCAAAGAAGAAGTCGATAGGACTCTGACCTAAAAATGATGAGGGGGTAAAAAAAAAACAAACGAAAAAAGTCAAATATATGGAGGGCCTGGAGACTAATGGCAATGGAAATAATGCATTTCATGAACTGATAATTCTGAATACGACAAATACTTACAAATAACATAATATCTAAATAAATTCTAACTATTATATGATTAAAATAAAATTAAAGACTTTTTTTTTTTATTCTAAATGATATATAAATCGGGCAGCACGGTGGCACGGTGGTTAGCACTGTTGCCGCACAGCAAGAAGGTCCTGAGTTCAATTCCACCATCAGGCCGGGGTCTTTCTGTGTGGAGTTTGCATGTTCTCCCCGTGTTTGCGTGGGTTCTCTCCGGGTACTCCGGCTTCCTCCCACCGTCCAAAGACATGCAACTTGTGGGGAAGGTTAATTGGATAATCCAAATTGCCACTAGGTGTGAATGTGCGAGTGAATGTGAGAGCGAATGGTTGTCTGTCCCTGTGTGTTGGCCCTGCGACAGACTGGCGACCTGTCCAGGGTGTACCCTGCCTCTCGCCCCATGACAGCTGGGATAGGCTCCAGCGCCCCTGGAAAGGATAAGCGGAAGCGAATGGATGGATGGATATATAAATCCATAAAAAAGAGGTTCAAATAGGATGGGTTTATGGAAAAACTAAACACTAACAATAATAAAGAGTTTGAATTAAAACTTCAAAAAACCTTTTTAATAATTTAAAAATGAAATCTAAAGCATAGTGAATAGATTCAAGAACCAGGAATTAAGAATACAGAATTTTGTTTTTATTCAGACTTTTAAAAATATAGTTCCTTTTCCTCTTTCTATTTCCACTTCCTGTTGGTGTTTGAATATGTTGAGTCATTAGCATTTCCATTTAGCCTTTAAGACAACGAAAATAAATCCTCACAGACTACTTACGTTTTTCTAGGCTGCCCAAAGACCTGTGCTGCCAAGGAAACTTTTTAAATAAGTATGAGATCTTTCATGAGGCTATTTTGCCTTCATATTCACTCTCTCAACATTTCTGGCAAAGAATTTTAAGGAACACAGCAGTGAAATGGATCCTCACAGAGTATCCACTGGTGGAGAGACGCATCTTCTGCTCTTCGCCCGATAATGTGTTAAAGCTAACATGCTAACATTGCTAACGCTAGCAGCCCTTCATGCTCCACTAATCTAGTAGCAACATACAAAATTTACAGGAATTTGGACTCTAAGCCATGAGATTATTTTAGTTTTGGAAAGACTTTTAAGCTTGTAAGCTTAAAGTTTAGCTTGTAAAATAATCTAATATTTTTTCTGAATTACTTATTTTTATACATCAACTGGTAAAACAATATTAATTTAGCATAGAATAAACTAATTACAGCAGAACACGAACATGCTAAATTTAAAGCTTGATAGTGTAGTTAGATTAGTATCTTAAGTTAGCTTATATAACAGCCGGGCAGCACGATGGTACTGTGGCCACCTCATAGCAGACGGTTCTAGGTTTGAACCACTGGTAAAGGAGTCTTCATCCATATACATGGATGGAAATTAGCACCAGGCGAATGTCTGTGCTTGAATGTAGCAGTTTTCATAGTGTAAAAGTGTAATCTTTTGACCTATACAACACATGGACCACTGGAATTTCATTGTCATTGCCAGTACTTTGTTTTATGTGAAATCAAAAAGCCCTTAAAGAACTTTTTAAATAATAGAATTGGCTTAGTTCTAGTGAATCAATAGCAAAACCATTTCTGGTTTTCTGTTGTTCAAATATACATACAATAGATTCTCTGCATTGCTCTACTCTGGCTGATAAAATCTAAGTATTTTAGATTTTTTTCCTTTCATTCATTAACAAAATATGAGATACATGAAGATGCCATGTTACTGACATGCTAACTGTAATAATGCAGGTATGTCTAACCTGTATTGTTACTGTGAGCATTCCCTGCACATGTGCTGGCATCATAGCAAGTGTGCTAGAAATGTTCACCATCTCCTAGGATATAGCATTATTAGTCAAATAACAAAATAAATTCATGTTTTTACACAAAACACAGCTACAGGATGTGAACACTAATAACAGTGCAATTATAGTTTGGAAACAAAGGGAGAAACGTTCACTTTTAACAACGTTTCCACTCAGGTGAGAGGTAACTGAACTGAACTTGGCTCAGACAGGACAGGACATGCCAATCATATTTTAAGAGATCCTTTTAGGGGTTGTCATAGCTCACCCGGTTGAGCCAGTTACTTATGATACAAAAGATGATGCAAGTGTTTGGTTTTAGACCCATCTAAAACTGCTTGCATGTTATCCCCCTACCTTTCTGCTTTCCTATCTACAACGCCAGACATCAAATAGATGCAAACTCTATTCGTTTTTATTAAAAACTTTGTTGTAATGGTAATTTAGTACATCCATTCTGACAGCTTATTAGTTCATTCAAACCTATACCTCAAGGCCCCAGGGATAAGAAACAAAAGTATCGACTGACAGTCTCACCTATGACCTTCAGAGTGTAGGGGTTACTTGACACCATTCTCATTTCCCATTTTCCAGTTTGTTTTTTTAGCTGCAGGGACCAGAAGTTTCCCACAGACTGGGATGTAATGATCAGTGACCCCATTGTGTCACTGCTATCCTGAGATTCACCTGTTAGAACACAGATAGAAAACAGACTATTTTTAGGAATTTATTATTAAATGATCATTTTTTTAACATCAAAAATTAGGGTTACTGCATTTAGTAGTTTTAAACATCTTTATCAATATTTATGTAAGAAAACAGCATTTATCACCATGATAAATGCTGTTTTGTTCAAAAATGAGGCAAAATCTGAATTTGACTACTGTGTAAACAGAATGTAGGGGACAGTATAGACTGCCACTGCTTTGTTGGGCAGGCTCAGAAATGACGTCATGACCGACGAATAGTAAAAACTCTTTTTTATTTCAGTCAACAACAACAACAACAACAAGTTGACTGAAATAAAAAATTTCAATTCAATTTTTCCACAGTCCTTCAGAATAGCATACCTGTGGGGCTAATGAGAGTAAAAGTGATGGATTCCCCAGTAATGTAAACTGTAGGATTTGTTACCGAGTCATCAATCATAAAAGTGAAGCTTTCAGCCTTTCCTGGGTTCCTGGCTGCTTGAAGAAGGGTCACCTGGAACATTACAGTAAGCACTTACATTAAAGAGCTGAAATCTTTGAAATGACAAATCCAGCCAGTAGTGAGATGTTTGTGAAATTACCAGAGAGGCGTTGGAGGACTCCTTTATGATGGCTGTGGCCTGAGGAAGTTGACTCTTTGTGATTTCGATAGCTTGGCCTCCTGAAGCCTGAGCCAGATCTCTGTACAGCTGAGCGTCAGCTTCTGCTATCCTATTGGATGGAGCACGCCGCTTCCGACTGTTGACTGATGATGTGTCAGTTATCATAAAATTGACCTGAGAAGAAAAAAAGGTGCATGAAAACAAGCTTAACCAAATCATAAAGCCTTTACAAACAATTAGACTGAGTTAAAAAAAAGAAAGAAGGTAAAATACGACCATTACACTACTTTATTTATACATCTGCTTGTAGCAAAACATGCCCATCCCTGTTTCAATGACGTTTAAAAATGTAATCATCATTAAGATAAGTGTGTTATATTCTTAAACTACTACATACCACCGACTGGGTCCTCTCTATGAGTGCGATCACTGTGCTCTTCAGGTTTTTGTCTTTAGCGGCTGCGTCCGTGAAGAGGAAGATCTCAGAATTTGATGGAGCAGCGCTTAAAGCCAGCTGTGTGAGGAAAACCGCTTTGAATAATAGTTTTAGGTAAAACAACAAACATGCATCGAGCTTTTAAAATTACAGAACATATATCACTTCACCTGAAGCCCTGAGAGACTCATCTCCGGTGGATCTCCTCCACCGGTGGCTACAAGAGAATCAATCGCATTCTGGAAAACTGCTGAGTTTGTTGTCTTTGTCAGTGGTCCGAAGCCTGTTTGATGACATGAGTCAAAGTCAATATATATACTACTATTGTCCATTGTCACCTTATGAATTGGACAGAACAGTAACATTTCAGAACATTCAGAAAAGAAATTCGTAGCATCTCAGAGATCCTACCTGGATCATTAAATGGTACAAGAATGTACAGCGAGGGCTCATTGGCTGTTCCCACATCACGGTTGATTATAGTGGAAGTGACATTTTTCACTGTTGCAATGTCATCTTTCATGCTGCTTGTGGTGTCGATGACAAAACAAAGAGCCTTACTGGATCCTTTAAAGAGACCCATCATCCTGGGGGAAGGAGATGGAGAGAGATAAATGATAAAATGAACTTCTGCACCACAATGAACTGAAACACACAGAGCGTTTGTACCGCAAGAATGGTCTGTCACCAGCAGCCCCCCGAATGTCCTCTAGAAGCTCACTTGTTGCAGCTATTGCAATGTTTGCAGCTTGAGTGTGGAGATACCCATGGCTGGAACTCTCTTTGTCTTTGTTGATCCCACCAATAGGCTCGATCTTACTTGTCTGATCAACTGCCCCTCCATGACTGCATTTTCCTGTTCAGCAAATATTGCGAGAGAGGAATGATGAATACTTAAACACAGCTCTTTTTCCTTTTAACTTGTGTATTTAAGGGCTTGTTTCACTGAAGCTGACTTCCTCTTTTGTCTTGGTAAGCTTTTGGCCTGTCTGCTTAGTATATGATTTTTGTTCTTCCCCAGTCTCATTTCTTTAATAAGTCTCAGCTGTTTCCACTCCCCCTGAACACCCTAATTTATTATTGCTGTCTCAGCTTCTTCTTTGCCAGAGTGTCTGTTCACCTATCCCTTGTGGCTACCACCACCAGTGTTAATTACCCAGTTTAGGTTCTGTAAGTTGGAGTTCTTAATTTTATTTTCTGTTTTTTGTTTGTATTCTGGTCTCAGTAAAATGGTGTGTTTTCTCTGTAACTCCTCCTCCCTGTGAATCTGCTTTTGGATCCTCACATTTAACACATGATAATAAAAAAAAAGGGTTGTTATGCAATGTGCGACTTGGTTCATGAACTGGAATTACTTTTACACCATTGCTTTGGTGTCTCTGCAGCAGTTAGAAAAAGTTTTTCAGTTGATTTATCTGATGGATCCTTTGAGGACATACAGTAAGCTGTGTGTCAGTTGGATGTGCAGTACTCTGACTCAGTGTGATAAACTCTAAAGCAACAACTGAAGGCCAGGATGAATAATATTCCTTTTGTCCATAAGAGGAGGGGGTGGAAAATCTCAGAGTGAACGGCTGCTGTTTATTTCAAATCATCCTCAAGAAACTGTGATTGTGTTTTACTGACACTGTGATTTTGGATGAGACAGGTTTTAAAGGCACTTTTTTTGTTTCATATTTTAACTTAAGTAACGTGTACTAATGAAATACTATTTAAAGGATACTTTTTTATGTTATTTCACAAGGATGTTGGTTTATCTCTCATGTGCAAGAACCAATAACTAAAGTCTGTTTTTTCCATTCAAAAACTCACACAATCTGAAGAGCAGAGTGATGGCTGCTATCGGTGATATTTTATTGGATCATAATGGTGCAATCGTATTTGCCCATTTAAATACAGCTATTTTTAAATACTGCTTTGACTCTTTATAAACTGAGTATAGTTTACAGTATGCTGACATCATTTAAATGAGTTTTTTCATTCACTCATGATAAACCGTCCTGTCCTGTAAGTATGAATAATTTGAACTGGTCAGTACGTCAGGTGGACGAGAATTTAGCGAAACTGCAAGAAGTGTCACATTTGTCTTTTCAAAGTGCCAGTGAAAGGACAAATGTGGCTTTGACCTTGAGGACATTGTGCATGCAATTAATGACCAATACTGGAGGAGGAGGAGCAATTTTTGTGAATTGTGGACGAATGATGAGACATGCATCGCCACAGCATGAGCTCACTGATCGTTTAGCCAGATGAGCTGATAAAACTTCAAAGTAATTGTAACTGTCAAGACAAATGTGGGTTAAAAAGCCATTAAAAAGTGCTGTAACTGCAATTTCAAATGCAGTGAAGTGGGATTAGAAGAATAAGTAATAGTAGAGTTAAAATAGATTTTAGTATGTAGGTTTTAGGTAAATCTCAGGAAAATCAGTGACATGTGAAGCCTCTTCTGAGTGTGGGAAAACAATGATGGTTTTGTAGAAGAGCGAAGCCCTTACCCTTTGGTTTCAATGCAAATACAGGCGTGAGACTAAAGTATCCAGATGTCAGGATCTTCTCCGCTATGATATCCTCCAAAATGTTGTTGCTGCAGTTGTTGCCGTCACAGCTGCGGCAGGTCGCCCTGCTCCTAGCTGGGAACATGTAAATCAGCATTTAAATTATGGCCTTGTTTTTTTAAATCTTTCTACTCTGAGATTGAATGATAGTTTTATCTGTATAATCTGTATGTCAGTACGGGCATCTCATCATACTATCTCTTTACCTGCTATGTTCCCAATGCTGGCGCCAGATTTGATTAGATTGGAGTTGGGGCTTTTTTCTCCCAGTTCTACCCAGTTGCTGTGACTGTAGAAATCCTTCAAGCGATGAAAAAAAATAGGCTTATTATTTTACTCTGTTTTTGTTTGGTTTTTTGTTGTTGTTTTTAAACAGCAGTAAGTAATGATAAATACCTGCAAAGGATGCAGAATTTCTCCCAGGTTCTGCCTCGCTGCCTCATAATTCTCCAGCTTGTTGCTTGCTTTGACCGCCTGTATTCCCTCTATGATGATTTTCTTTCCTTGAACAAACATCTCATCATCAAAGTGGAAGCTGGCATTCAAGGCATAGCGGATGTCCACACGCACATTCCTGTATATGATGTGCAGAATGGACCGAACGAAAGTTTTAGATGACTGAGGTGCACCACAGGCCGTAGCAACACCCTGTATGGTGAAAGGCTGTGCCTAAACACACAAAGGAAATCATGTTGACATTACTGTTTTAAAAATCCTTGTTTCTGTTCATTTAACTTCAATGATTTGAGTTCTTACAGGGAAAATGAAGTCTGTCCCTTCAGCCTTAGCAAATGCTCGGCACACCTGCACAGTCACATTAAACAGGGCCTGCAGAGTGATGTCCAGGTGAGTCAGAGAACTGCCTGGCAGAATGTCAAAACCCAGAGCTCCAGTGCAAAGAAGCGAGAGCAACAATGCAGACGGCCACACAGACTTCATTGCTCCACCTGTCACACAACATGAAGTGGCAACATAAACATGTAATTACAGGCGTATGATGCATACAGGTTAAAAGTAAATATTTTTGGATATGCTGATTTTTAGGAATCACAACTGTCACCATCAATCTCATCAACCTGAGCATTTATTAGAATAAATGCTGAATTGTACATCTCAAACTGTACAGTAGGATTAAACAACAATGAGAACAAAGTCACAGCGATCCTCTGAAGCACTTGTCTATTTTAATAAGAAGAAAAGAAGGAATCTTTTAATCCTTTAATGCCCAGTGTATCATATTTAAAACATGAGTTTTTTGAGACTTCTACATCGTCAGTGTGCGTTTTTTTTGTTCGTTTTTATCATATTTTTCACAAATATGATAAGAATCCATCCGTCCATCCATCTTCATCCGCTTTATCCAGACCTCCCTCTCCCCAGCCACCTCCCCCAGCTTATCCGGTGGAACACCAAGGCGTTCCCAGGCTAGCCGAGAGATATAATCTCTCCAGCGTGTCCTGGATCGGCCCCGGGGCCTCCTCCCAGTGGAACATGCGAACCGTTCCAGTGCGAGCTGGAGGCCTTCACCCGATGAAGCCAACAGAACCACATCATCCGCGAAAAGCAGAGATGAGATTCTGAGGCCACCGAAGCGAAAGCCCTCCACCACTTGGCTGCGCCTAGAAATCCTGTCCATAAAAATTATGAACAGAATCGGTGACAAAGGGCAGCCCTGGCGGAGCCCATCACCCACCGGGAACGAGTCCGACTTATTGCCGGCAATGCGAACCAAGCTCTTGCAACGGTTGTACAGGGATCGAATGGCCCGTAGCAATGGGCCAGACACCCCATACTCCCGCAGCACCTCCCACAGGACACCCTGAGGGCCACGGTCGAATGCCTTCTCCAAGTCCACAAAACACATGTAGACTGGTTGGGCAAACTCCCATGCACCTTCAAGTATCCTTGAAAGGATAGAGAGCTGGTCCAGTGTTCCGCGACCAGGACGAAAACCGCATTGTTCCTCCTGTATCCGAGGTTCGACTAGCGGACGAACTCTCCTTTCCAGCACCCTGGCATAGACTTTCCCAGGGAGGCTGAGGAGTGTGATCCCCCTGTAGTTGGAACACACCCTCCGGTCCCCCTTCTTAAAGATGGGGACCACCACCCCGGTCTGCCAGTCCACAGGTACTGCCCCTGATCTCCACGCAACATTGTAGAGGCGTGTCAACCAGGACAGCCCTACAACGTCCAGAGCCTTCAGGAACTCGGGGCGGACCTCATCAACACCAGGGGCTCTGCCACCAAGGAGTTGTTTAACTGCCTCAGTGACCTCGCCTCCGGAAATTGACGGGTCATTCCCCTCATCCCCAGACTCTGCTTCCTCCTCGGAAGACGTGTATGATAAGAATTTTTTTTTTAATTGTCAGAGGTTGTCTAAACACAAATGAGAACTTTCTGGCAATTATTTTAGTTAAAGCGTTAAGTTCTCAATATACTATTCTGGCAATAAACTATTTTTATTGAATTCTCTTTAAATTCAATTCTATATAAATGTTGAAATTAAAGCAGTAATTCAAATAGTTAAACTCTGACTCAAACACTCAAAAATGCCAAATTATTCTAAAATGTTATAATAAATCAATAATAATAACACCATCTCAGAAATACGTCTACCACATTTTTATGCTGCTACAACAGCTACTAAAATCAAGCCTCTATCTTTCAGATGTTTCGCCAACAATGAGTTAAAGGATTACTGACCTTGTTGCTGTCCTGTGAACTGGAAAGTTATGTTGTCAGCACCTGCTTTTATGTTTCCTAATTGCCAGGGCGGGGTTAGAAGGACTCGCTCTACCTGTCTAACCTTTGTCATGATCAGTCAGTAAGATTATTATGCGTTTAGCTTTAATATACACTATAACACAATTGAATCAGAAATATGTGCGCTTTAAACTTTAGACTTCAAGTTTATTACTGTTAAACTGCTATTTTAATATAGTATATTAACTCTAAGAAATTTCCGTTTCCATTCATTTTGAAAAAAATGAGAAATATGGAGTCTTAAATTTACCCTTTTACACTTTAACTGGCTTGAACAGACTGAAAGGTAAAAATATAATAGAGTAAAATATATTCAAATGCATGGAGTGTATTTGTCTTAGTTTGGATACATTTACATCTGCCCTGACTCGCTCCACTGCCACTGTGCCCTTAGGAGGTTCATCAGGTTATTATTTGTAGAAATACCAACGTGCATACTTTCATTTTAGCACTGCGCCGAGCGAGAAGCTGAACATCATGAAAATGCGGTCAAGCTTACATTAACACATAATGTGGAGGGTGAGACTTTTAGTGAAGACAGTACATTTTAGTTCTGCAGGCATGAATTTTAATCTATGATTTTTATCAGCAGCTACTGTATTATTATTTACTTTTGTTATGTAAGTAGACTGGCATTCACACACAAAAGTACACCATGTGGAGACAGAACACTTGAGACACCCCTCATTTCTTCATATTTTGTCAGGAAAATTGGAAATAGTAGTAGGTAGTCTTCAGGAATAGTTCTCCAGGCTTCTTGAAGGACATTCAGAGCTCGTCTTTGGATGTTTTGTTTTCCGTCAAGATGATCCCACAAATGTTCAGGCCCAGGCTCCAGGGAGGCCGATCCATGACTGATTCCACTGTGTGTTTTTCTATTTAGATTTAAATAAAAATAGGCAGTGTGTTGGGGATAATCCCCGTCTTCATAATTCTGTAACCTTATTTGTGGCATACATTTATTTAATTTGTGTATATTATAATAAAAAATATTATTATTACATTTTGCAATGATGTTTTATGATTTTACATATTTGTCTTTCTTATTCTGATGTTTTCTGTAAAAGCTCATTTTGATTCATCACTTTTCTGTTCTGTTCTTATTGAAGAATGACTTGTGTGTCATGAGGTGATGAATGACTCAGGATGAAATCCTTATTAGGAGCCTCTGAAGTGGTTCAGGAGGATTTCAGTATTTTTGCTTGTAATCAATAAATTTAACATTTTACTGGTTATCATATGGTTATCTTTCCTAGAGGGGAGGAGTACACTACCCCAACCAGTCCTACCTGTCAGTCCTCAGTTGTGTATACTTTTTAAAAAAATGTCACAGTCAAATTACCAGTAATGTACTGCATACTAATGGTAATTATTACACACTTTGAACCGTACGAGTCACTGAAAATACAATTTTTGCAGGTAATTAAAAATAGTTATATTTCATCTTCCGTGATTATAAACCAACACTAACAAGCATTCATCTTTGATTAAAGAATATAAATCTTCCTCCAAAATCAAACTGTGAGCGGAAATAAAACATTACTTTAAAACTTCTTTACAGATTTTTAATGAGAATAAAACTGTTGAAGGAAATTTTACAGTGACCGTTCTTCAGTGCAAAAATATACTGATATTTGCATTTAAGCCGTTGTTAAAAATAGAGTCGAAATGATTCCAGGAACAGAATAAGGTCCAAGACTATGATCATTTAAGATTTAATGGCTCAGATTTATGTGGCTTCTGTTTGCTTGATTTTTATGTGAGCTGGTAGTAAATGATTTATGGATGGAGGAGAAAGCAGGGGCAGCAAGTGCAGAACAACTAACATTTGCCCCGGCCCTCTTTTTTCTCTCTCTTTGGCAATCTTTGAAAACTTCTCTTGAATCTCTCTGAATTGGAAAAAGGAGACGACGATACAGAGCAACAGATTGCGTGTCAGGCTGGATTTTCAGGTTCCTGGAGAAACAAGTAAGATGGCCGTTAACTGTTTTTGAAGAAATAAAAGTCAAGATATTCAAAGAAAACACTGGATTAAAATACATCATTTTGCATTTACAAATGGCATCATTTGTAGGGGATTATTTCCTCTTTTTGTTCCCATCCGTGCTACTTTTGCTGCTGTCTCTAACTCTCCGCTTGCCCAGAGTGCATTGTTGGACAGGGCTGGCAGTCAGGGCTTTAAGCTGGAGACTCTGGGTTATTATTTGCCTGATCCTGGGGCTGCCACTTCACAAGAACACCAGTGCAAGGGCTGAAGAGGTCAAATCAGCAGGGACTAATATTTTGTCAGGGTCAGGTCAGATCTCAGATGAATCCAGACTCATATGCAAACCCACCGCGCTGGCTAAATATCTGCTCCGGCACTGTGGCTCTCTGGCCAAGCCGAGACTGGCCACCTGGCCGAGGGGAGACCCCCACCTCCAGACACTGTCCAGCCTGCTGTGGGGCCAACATGGAGAGGCGTTGCAGTTCACTAGAGACAACCTGCTACTGAAAGATGGGGGAATCATAGCTGTGGACTGGGCTGTAGGAACAAAGATGGGTGAGGCTGCCACAAGACAGAAGTGGGATGTGAGGAAGGAGCACCAGTCAGGGGTGAGGGCACCGGGCTGCTTCACCTCAGCACCCCCTGTCCTCCTCCTCATCCCTCAATACTGGGGAGGGATGACCCCCCACTTAAAGATGCTGTGCCAACAGGCTCTGTGTCAGGGCTTTTATGTGGTGGTCTTTCACCCTCGGGGCACAGAGGGGTGCCCGCTGACCACAGCACGAGTAACCGAGTTTGGAGACCCAGCTGATCTCGAGCAGGTAAAGAAAGACAATTTCATTATCAAACAGAAACTGTTGGACAAAGAAAATCCACACCTTCTGTCTAAGACATGATTAAAATTTTAACTCTTTTAATGGAAATGATTGTTTGTTTCATTCAGCTCAGTGTTGATAAGGTATTTTAGCTTTTTGTTTGTTTGTTAATTTGGTTTACTTTCAGTTAGTTTCCAGGAAAGATTTCCTTGTTTCGGATAAGTTTTTTTTTAATTATTAGGTATCACAAATAAAGTTATGCTGATCTGAAAGTGACACTGAGTTAAAAATGTAGGTCATTTTCAAGAACATTTCGTGACACACACACACAGACACACACACCACAAGAAGCTCGTTGATTTATGTACGTGTGGGTTGTTTCTACTTTTTGTGGTCCAAGTGCTGTATGTTTATTTTTCTTACAGGTGCGGCAGTTGGACATATATTGTGCATTACTATTTGTACTTTTTTATTACATCTTTCCATATTTTCTCCTAAACAAGGGGACCGTATAGAGAATTTATAAAAAGCAAAATGGGTTTGGCATAGCAGTGCATTCAGATCATAACTGAGACTGCAAAAGCTGCCAGACAGGATAGGAAACAGCAAAAAACAAAACTGTAGGTCTAAATACCTTTGAAGGGCTACGGCACGGTTTCCATAGGCACTTGATCTGATCGTGTTAAAGACATGACAGCCAGGACCAGTAAGAATACATGTTTTAATACGTGAAGCAGTCTGGCTGAGATATACTTTCACTTAGAACAATGCATTCGGTTGTTCAACTGGTTTGTTTTGCACGGCTTGGTTGTCTGACGTCATTTTTGTGCCATTCATAAAAACGAAAGGAAAGAAAAGAAAGCAAAAGAAGAACGAAAAAAAGATCCGTTGTGTTGGTTGTGAGGACATTTGTGCTTGCTTTTGGTTTTGCTTGTTTGTGTTTGAGGTATGGATGCATTTGAAAATTTCAATTCGAATAAGTGTGTAATATGTAAGTAAAATCTGAGTGTGACGATTTGCAAATCTCATAAATCCATATTTTACTCACAATAGACAATTGAACACATCAAATGTTTAAACTGAGAAAATGCATCAATTTAAAACTGATGTTAGCTCATTTTCAACACATCTCATTCTTTTAGTTCCACTCTGGTGCGAGCTGGAGGTCACCACCTGCTGAAACAGAACCACATAATGTGCAAAAAGTAGAATCGAGAGGTGAGAGATGGATTGTTCCTTCTGAATCACAGGTTCAACTACTGGATGTACTCTGCTCACTGGCTCCCTGGTGTAAGCCTTCACAGGGAAGCTCAGGAGTGCTCAGCCCTGTAGCTTTTAGGAACACAGGCTGAACCTTGTCCACCCCAGAGGCAAGGCCACATAAGAGTTAAACTACCTGAGTGGCCTCACCCTCAGTGATTAACAAGTCAGCTGAGTCACTTGACGATTGGAGTCATTTCAAGGCCAACTGAAAGTCTCCCACACACAAGTATATGCTTCAGCCACATTTTCTCAGTTTAAACATTTCATATGTTTTTGTATGACCTTCTGAGAAAACATGCATTCATGAGATTTGCAAACCTTTTTTGCTTTTGTGAATTTTACAAAGCATTTCAACTTTTTTTTAGTTACAGTTGAAACTTTTTTGTTTTTTTGTTTTTGGGAGTTTTTGTTGGTTTTTTGCAATATTTTCTCTGAAGATCATCTGCCTGATGCAGATTGAAAAAATGATCTAGAAAACTTTTTAGAAAATGCAGAATGACGAACATTTAAGAAATGTGAGCAAAAAAAATTCAACTGTGTATGTGAAAAATACCAACAGCTGGCACACTGCTACTAAATTAGCATATTTATTGCTCTGACTCTTTTATGGCCCAGCACCTGCCCTATTTTTTGGTGTAGGTGTGCAAATATTTAGTTATTAATTTTTTTAAATCAAAAATTCCAACAGTAGCTCATTTTCAGCCAGTGGTCATATGGTTCAAAGGTTATGCACGTCAGGTGCACCTGCAGCTCTGTCCCTCTGGTGTCACTACAGTGTCCAAGGTGCACACACTAAGGAATACCAACAGAATCGTCTGTGGGTTTCAAAAGATATAAATAAAAATAATAAAGAGGAAGAACTAAAAACAAAATAGAAAAATTGGGTTTAAAAAATGTAAAAAAAAAAAAAAAAAAAAAATATATATATATATATATATATATATATATATATATATAGATTTATTCCCAGGATAATATTCACGTCTGCATCAAATCCCTCAAGAAACTAATTCGAACACTGAGTTAGACATGTTGTTGTAAAATCGATACCGGTCACTTATTTCTGTTTTGACCATGATCTCACAGTGTCACTATCTTTCATGTCTTCCGTGATCAGGCGGTGGCTTATGTCCACAGCCGCCACCCGTCCTCTGTGCTTTTTGCAGTGAGTGAGGGGTCAGGCTCAGGGGTTCTTCTTTCATATTTGGGGGAGTGTGGATCGAGCACGTACCTGACAGCAGCAGCAGCAATCTCACCTGTGCTTCTCGGCCAACTGTGGTTTGAAACGCCTATGCCTCCTATTTACCGCTGGGGGGCACTGTTTCACCGAAAACAGCAGCTCAGAAGGTGAGAACAGTAAAAGTGTTATAGCACAGACATAAATGAAGCATGGATATGATATCTTTCTTTTGTTGGTTTTCTTTATAAGATATGCGAGTTCCTTCAGAGGCGTCCGGGATGTGGATCGGGCCCTCAGCTCTTCGTCCCTCAGGGACTTTGAGGAAGCACTTTTCTGCTCTCCAGCTCAGCCTCAATTAAGCCCTTTAAATTCTGGACTGAGCTCAAGATCTCACTCCCAGTGGGGCCTGGCATCTTCAGCAGCCTGGGCGCTGGATGAGAGGGCATACCCAGCCAAGGACTGGGAAAGCTACTGGGAGAGAAACGAGCCACTGAGAGATGCAGATGAGGTGGCGGTCCCTGTGCTCTGTGTATGCAGCAGTGATGACCCTCTCCTCCCGCCTGCCTCCACTTTGCCCCTTCCCCTTTTTATGAGCAATCCGTATTTCTTTCTGATGTTGACAGACAGGGGAGGGCATTGTGGATTTGCTCTGGAGGAGCAGGGGGGAGAAATGTGGAGTCATATCTCAATTCTGGAGTACTTTAGGGTCGTAGCTGAATTCCTGCGTGGGGATGAGAGGAACAGGGTGAGTTGGAGTGCTCTAATGGAAGAAAATAGTCAGGCTAGGCTGAGGGGCTGGAGCATGGCTCCTGCTCGTAGGAGAAAAGCCACAGAGATGAGAAGACCAAGACCACAGGCTGCTGATCAATGCGCCATGGATGCACAAGAAGGGAATTTCACCTGGAAGAGGTCCTACACACGCTGAAGGGGAGAGGATGGATTATTCCCAATTGTGGTATTGAGAAGATAAAAAACAAGTCTTTCAAATACAAGCAGACAAAAGAAAACTTATTTTTAACCAAGAAAAAAAATGCATAACTAATGACATTAGCTGACTAATGCCTATTGACATTTTTTCAAAACACACTGGTCTTCAAATAAAAGACCTTTATGTTTCCTGTCACATCATGTGAAAAAGTATTTGTCCGCTTTCTGACTATTTTTTTGTATATTTGTCAGACTTAAGCATTTCTTGTTATCAAAAGACTTGAGAACATGAGACATATATGTGTCAGTGATAACCTGAATACATTCAAAATGCAGTTTTTAAATCATGATTTCATTTATTAAAGGGAGAAAACAAATTATCTAAACCTATTCGGCCCTGTTTGACTGCTGGTATGTTCTTTTTGTGAAATGCTGTCACAGGTTTTTGCACCAGATCTAACTGGTCACAAACCTTCCAAAAAGTCTAAAGGTTTAACTCAGTCTTGGGGGATTACTGACATGTTTTTGGAGAATGGGAGATGAGTCTTTCACCCAGTCTCTTTCTTACTATTGACCCATTAACTCCGACCTTAAGGGGGCAAGTAAGCTGCAAACACATAACTGCCTCAAAATATATGTTTGTGTCTCCTGTGCTTTACGTCCATGAACAGACTGGTGTAGATGGGCTTAAGGTACATGTAGGATCTTATTATTATTTTGGACCATTTGTCTGAAAGACACAAATATCTTTAGTATCTATCAGTTGGGTGGTGGGGGTTAATCAACCAATCAGTGATCATTTTCAGGTGAGTAAATTTGTCATCAATTTCTTCTACCTGTTTAACTTAAGCAGTAGTGAAAATCACCAGTTATTGCAGTTACTGTGACCAAGTAACAAAATTCTCTCGAAAGAGGCTCCGTATTCCTCTGGCTTATAAATCTGAACTGTAATTCTTATCCACTTACTTTGAGAACACTCAGGAATCTCAGCTGCTTTACAGAAGTGTGCGTTTGTGCTCCTAGTGCTAGAAATGTTTCTGCTCTTCTCCAAACCCTGATGATTTTCTGTGCTACAGGTCGGTGGCACTACTCGAAAGTATCTACAAATCAAAACCATACTGCTCCTGGCTTTTTGTAAGATGACTTCGTTTGCAAAACGTCAACTTTTCCTACGATTTGTTGGTAAAATGATGACTGGATAGTGAAACCACGGGCTTCCGAACATGTTAAAAGGGAATTATTAATCAGTTTTTCCTGCTTCTCTCACAGTCTGCCCACTGAAATGATTTCTATTTATTTGTGGCAACAAATTGTTAAATGATTTTTTTTTATTTTTTTAAATATAGTAAAACTCATCCAAACTGTACAAAAGCTTGTGCTGCACAATGGAGGTGGTTGTTGGTGCAAAACTCCTTGAACCTCCTTTGGTACAATAGTACAAATGTCTATTTTTGCAAAAAACATCCAAATTATAAACAATCCCATTTCATTTATATGGTGCCAAATCACAACAACAGTCACCTTAATGTGTTTTATATTGTAAGGTAAAGACCCTACAGAACTACAGAGAGAACCCCACAATCAGACCACCCACTATGAGCAAGCACGACAGTGGGAAGGAAAAACCCCCTTTTAACAGGAAGAAACATTAAGCGGAATAAAATTCTCTACCGGGGTTTCCGGAGATCTTAAAATGAAACAGTTACACTTTTTCCATTTCATATCCATACATAACTGTATTTCCTATTTCATACAAGACACCACAGGACAAAGAAATATTAAAATTATTTTATTACAGATGATTCTTTATCCAGTAGCCCTCTTCCAACAAAAAATAGTAATTACAAACAAAATATTACATTTATCCCCTAAACTTTGCCTTTGAGTTTCATTTATACATTTTACTTTGTCATCTGTAAGGAATATCTTTTCTCTTCTGCTATGCAACATTCAGCTTTCTGCACAATCTATACATTTAATACAGTTTAATACAGATCTCTGGACCAGGGAGAATAAAACAGCAAGATCCACCAAATGACAGGAGATAAAAGGAATACTGATAAAACAGACTGTACAGAGACATAAGCCTGCCTCCCACCTACTTTCAGCAATAGCAGTCACCTCCTCCCCCAACCCAAACACTGAGAGTTGGGGGGGTGGATCACAGTAGACTCTTTAATCTGGTCAGTCACTTGTGCAATCAGTGCAACTGATCCAGTTCAGAGTGACCGAGGTCTAAAGGTAGACTGCCTCGCAAAACACCTGGGAGTTCTAGTAAACACAAGAGAAGGTCTAAAAGTCCACCGCTCGTTTGGCCCTCTGCAGACATCATCTGGAAATTAAAAACACCCCTTCTGGCATAAAAACACTAAAGAGCTGGGGGGAAAGTTGGTACAATGGCATACTGGCGCTTTGTTTCTGAGCCAAAAAAGAGATTCAAACTATTGAGTACAGGTTGGTACTCCCCCCCACACCAAAGGCAAATCATTAAGTGCAGTGTGAAAATGGTTTGTGCCGAACCATAAACAAACAGGGCTCTTGGTGCACAGATCAGAAAATGTAAGGTCAGTGGACCCTACAAGACAAAAATGTTTACTGTCTACAGCAAGAATCTGAAAACAATTTTAGCCATTTCAGATTTTAACACTTCTTTTTTTTCCTTAAATAAAATCTTTAAAAAGACTTTTCCCCCTCATGTTATAACCTTTACTTTAGCTCCAAGTCCTTTAAAAACCACCAAGATATGAAGCAGAGAGGCTGAGTCTTCACTATGGGGTACAATGTCAGTAACACATAGCCAGTGCTCGAGCAAAGGCTCCACCTAACTAGTTTTCAAATTATGTGCAAAATCATCCTCATACACTACAAAACAAAGTGTTGCCGTTTACTCGAGGCAATCTGACCTACAGTTGTGTTGTTATCATTCACAACAGCATATCTGTAACAAGTTCGAGAACTCGCAGCTGCAAATAAGACAGTGAAAAACTCAGCAGCCGCGAATCGATCCATCGTTCAACTGCCGCCGCTCTAAAGCCACGCACCGCTGTGCCTGCATCGCAAGTTAACTCGTCTCTGATTTGTCGATTCGATCTCCACATGTTCAGATTCAAAATATACAATATTAACACGCTTTTCCTGTACATTCCACCTCTGCAGCAACATATAATGCATAAACTCTGTTTCACAATAACACTTTCCACCTTTAGCTTTACATCTCTATAATCCTTCTTTATAGATTTATAACATTTATATATATTTCTTTCTTCCTTTGTTTTACTTGAGAGAGCTCTTTCCACAAAGATCCAGGTGGGGAGCGAAGGAGCGAAGACCAAAAAAACCAAAACAAAAAGGAGGCTCCAGAGGGGAGGAAACATAGGGGGAGGGATGCTGGGGGACAAGATCGGTGGTCAGAATGTGACATTGTGGTCATCAGGGGTGAGACAGAGCGGGGTGTCAGACCGGGGAAGGTTGCAGGGGCATGGCAGCGGAGATCCCAGCATCACCACCCATCCACTCTTCAAAAACGTTCAGCAGTCACCAACCAAGCTGAGGGCTAGTGAAGCTCCTCCTCACTCTGTGTTCATTTGTTTTCACTGTAGGGTCTTATAAGGTTTAAAAATAAAGAAAGAAAGAAAATAACAAAGAAATAACAAAAAGGCATTTCGGGCAACTGTGAATAATAATACTTCCCAAAGCTTCACGGACGTTTTTATACATTAATAAATTTGCCTGCTGCTGCTGACTGTGTTGCCAATTTACATCCAACTCAGCTCACAAAGGCTAAGTGTGCTATTTTCAACGCACATGCATTTATAAACCAGGCTTACGTAATGTTTGCCTGGGCGAATAAAATGAATAGCCACTACATGTTTGTGTAAATGTGTCCGATTAACAATTAAGAGTGGGTGAAAGCCTACGCCAAAGTGCAAATCAAGACATTCAAGGCTCTAACTTGAGTGTTCTTGAGGTAGGCCAAAAGGCTTGTGTCATTTTTTTTTCCTCTTTTCTTGTTGTTCCTAACTGCATAGTGCATCACTAAAATGGTGCCAAATCAGATTGAAATTGTATTGCAAACAAGTGATGAGTGAACACCAGTTTTGAAACTGTTCAAAGTTGAGGTTAGGTGCTGCTGAAAACCCATCTCTGTCATAGGGCCTGCAGACTAATAAGGATCCAAGTGCCCTTCAGACTGGCCTTCCACTGGGCAGGTGTGAGTGAAGGCCAGAGGCCTGTGGAAACCCAAGAGCTGAGATAACGGAGCTGAACACGAAGGACAAGTGGCTCCCTTGGCCACGTGGCATTAATGTCCACTGAACTGCCTTTCTCCGGCACAATGTGTTTCACTACACCACAGTATTGTTGGCATGAGTAGCTATAACGACAAATCCAACTCTGCACCTTTACCTTTGGCAGCTGGGCTCACGGTCCTCAAGAAACCTGCATGGCACTCGCACCAGAACGTACGCAGCTTTGTTTTCCATGAAAATGATCTCGCTGAAACTTCTCACGTCAAGTCAGCTGGATTAGCTTTGGAGCTGGAATTAATACTGTCACCACAACTGTCCCCCTGCACTGCAGCTAAACAGTCAGCAACACCCACAGCTATTCACTTACAACGACCTTCGCTCTCTTTCTCGGTCCATTAACTTCCTCAGCTGCGTCAAGCGTCGCTTGAAACAGTCCTTCCGTTCTCTAGTCTTCCCCCAACTACACATAAATAATCTAATTTAACTTTTCATCAGTTTAAATCTGGTTTGAAGGACAAGCTCAGCACCTTTGTGCACAATCGGTCCCACTTGGGTTTAAAACAATACTGTGAAACAGAAGATGGCAAACAAACCACTCTCAATAGAAAATTAACACACTAGTTTGGGATTGTGGCAACAGAGACTGATACGGCAGTAACAAACACACACAGCAGTGTATGCTGCAGTAAAAAAAAACAAAAAACAACAAGAAAACTACTATTGCACTACTGTAAATGGCCCTCGGGTATCTTATTAGTCTCAAGTCTTCTGGGTTTCCACAGACTGCTGCTAGCAGTACACTGATGTAGAGCAGTGGTGACAGGAGAGCGGCTGGGCTCAGGTAAACCCAGCCTCAGTACTGTGCAGTGCGAGATGTACTGTGGTATGTGCGTGATGCGTGTGTGTACAGTTATCTCGGAGCGAGATATTAGCTTTAAGACAATTTGTGTGTGCGTGTGTATTTTAGGTGTATGACAGGTGGGATCCATTGGAGATCTGAGAGGTGATGCTGGCGCTCCTGCTCATGCCCTGTTCACTCCTCCCCCCTGATGACGTCCTCCTCATAGCCTGCGGGCTGTTCCTCACCCCTCCCGCACCTCCTTGGCTACCCCTCTGACTACCCCCACCAGGGTGGTGGAGGCTCCAGGGTGGTGGGCCCCCAGCCAGCATGGGGTGACCCCAGGACTGCTGTGAGCTGGAGCCCCCCTGGTGATGACTATGGTGACTGCTTCCTCCACCTCCTCCCGGCCAGTGGCCTCCCCCCTGAGCCCCCTGGCCTCCTCCTCCCCAGCCCCCCTGAGAATCGGGAGCCAGGTTAGTGAGCACCATGTTGCTGAAGCCCAGTCGCATGGACTCCGAGTCAAAAGCCTCGATCTCTCGGGCCTGGCGCTCCAGCAGTGAGCGGATTCGCTCCAGACGATCGTTTTGCAGGGAAAGCATTTCCTCCTCGATCTGGGGACATAAACACAATGTGACACCGGAGAAAAAACAGGCAACTACATTGTTTGTATTACTGGCCAAACGTATGAACAATCCCAGCGTACTAAAGATAAAACAAACTGTATGTGCAACACCTACAGAGAATTGGTACATATAAATGCAGAGGTAACCGCAGTCCTGTCACTTCCCAACATGCACTCAGCCACATCCCGACATTAGACAAAGGCTATTCTTACTTTCTGCTCCAGCAGAGCCCGCCGCAGAGACACCCTCTGCTCCAGCTCCCTTCTCTCCTTGTCGTGCTGTGCGTCTGTCTGCATCTTGATTTTGCTCTGGTAAGCATTGAGCAGCTCAAGCTCCTGCTGCAACTGCATCCTCAGCACCTGACACTCCGCCTCCTGAGCTTCATCCAACCGCAGCTAAGGGAGGGAGCAAAGAAACAGACCTACATAAACGGGTTCTTCTGTGGCTGTTATGCATTAAGAAAACATTAAAGATGCCCTTCACAAATATATTAAACAAATTAGCTTTGAATAATCTATAGATACATTTTCACTATGTTGCTCAGAAATGACTTCTGTTTGATAAATGTTGCAGATCTTCCTTTATGAAACTTACAGCCTGTGTGGAGAGCATTTCATTGATGGAGTGGTCATACTGCTCGGCGAGGATGGCCAGCTTCCTAGTCTGCTCCTCCTTCAGCCTCTTTAGGACAGCCTTGTGGTCGGACTTGGGTGTCGTCTCGAGCAGATGGTTCCTGAGGGCCTTGTACTGCCGAGTCTGCGTTTTGCAGGTCTCCTGAAACTGCTTCTTAATCTGAAGCTCCTTAGACTAAAGGGGAAAAATAAAAGTTGAATGAGATGAGAATAATTCCAGTTAAGTGTTGAAAGTAAATTATTTGTTAAAGGAAAAAGAAACAGTCCCCATCTTTCTGTGTACCTTCAGGCTTTTGGGCTGCTGCCGGACCTCCATGACATGCTTGCGCCTCAGCTCCCTCTCCCTCCTCTTATTGTACTCCAGCTGGTTAGTGAGCTCTGTCTGGTGCTGGGTGCGTATCAGCTCTGCCCGGGCCTTCTGGATTGTTGCCAGATGCCTGAACTCCAGCTCCTGCATGGACTCGTGATGCCTCAGCAGCATTGCATGCTCCAGATCCTTCTGCGTTTGACGTTTGTTCAGCTCCTAAACAAACAAACAAAAACTCAAATACGTATCATAAAACTGTGATCTAAAGTGAGACTGTGTGCTGCTGGGTATATGTTTCTCCTGTTTCTCTCCACACCTCTCTGGCCAGGTCCTGCTCCACATTGTGTCTGGCGATGAGGATCCTGCGTTTGAACCGCCTACACTCCAGCTCCAGATACTGCCTCTGTCTCCTCAGCAGGTTAGCCTCCTCCTCAGCCTGGAAATAAACATTATGGTTTTGTAATAAATAACCATAGAACTCATACTGCCAAAAAAAATAAATAAATAAAATAAATCAAAGAGACTCGGCAAATAAAGCTTTGTGGGGCAGACGAGTAAAAATCTCACTTGTTCTTTGAAGGGTACATATTGAGCGATCCTCACCTGGAAGTGTTGGATGTTCTCTTTCTGCTTGGACAGCCACTCCTGCTTCTCTTTTTTGGGTGTTGACTGGTTCTCACTCAGCTCCTGCCACACAGGTGTCGTTTAGCTTTTTTTTTTTTTTTTAAATATGCAGGGATTCAGTTTGACACAAAAGCGTTTGAAGCCCTGCATTCCTTAACCTGCGCCGGTCAAAATTCACATCTCACAAATAACTATTTAAACCCACCTTCAAGCAAAAATAAATGAAGCGTGTTCCCGGTCTTTGTCTTGGATGATAATAAATTAAAAATATTTGAGTTCTCGACTGAAGTGAAATGTGTTTTTGTTTTTACCCTGCTAGCAAAATGGGAAACGGGGGTGAGATCCACTGTACTCATGTCTTAATCATCCGGGCCACATGGACTTTAGGCTGGAAAATTACGAAATAATTCTCAATTTTCAGGAACCATTTGAATTTCCTCTCTTGCCTAAAATGGTGGAGGAGTCATGGTAATGTGAAGCGCACATGGTAAAATCTAGGCAGAGCTGATTTTGTTCAGACAGCAGTACCCTGTGAATGCTTTATGAGACATGGCAGCAATCTCCTTGTAAAGCTCGTCTTCTCTTCTCTTCAAACCCATTACAATTATGTCTCTTGCACAAACGGAGTTACAGTCATTTAAAAAGCACTTGTAAATTAGTAGATGGTGAGCTAATAACTCAATAAAACTGAGACAAACATTGAATGAAAAAGCAGCCAATGTCCAAAGAAAAACTGAAAATCTGCAGAACCACTGAGTCAGACCACATTGATAAATTACAAGTCTGGCTCAGTGGAAGCAAAATATAAAGAAATGAGGGGTGACTCAGGACTTTTGTGCAGTACTGGATATTGTAAATTTACTAATTATTATTTATATTAAATTATAATTTAATTATAATTATTTAGTCTGATAAACAGGCTGCATTTATTATCTGCTGAGGCGGATGTGCGTTACCTCTTTGAGCTGCTCTTTGCGTAGTTTATACTCCCGCTTTTGCGACTCCAAGAAGCTGCTGAGCTCCTTCTTCTGCTGAACCTGAATGTGCTGCTGGAACTTCTTCTCATCGTTGGCAAACGTCTTCAGCTAAATCGAACATGAATGTAGTTTAATATCATAATGTGAGCATTTCGCTGTTGTCTCTACAGACTATTAACTGTGTTTTTCCTCTGAATTAATATTTTAGTTTCGTTTGTCTACATACGTCTTTTTCCAGGGCCGCTTGGTGTTTTTTAAGCAGCTTCTCCATCTCCTGGGTGAAGTTGTTCCTCTGACTCTCCAGCTCTTTGTCCAGCCTCAGCCTGTGCTCATCCATTTCCCCTTTCAGCTTGTTCTCCAGGGCCATTAGGTGCTTCTGATGTTGCCGCCTCATGCGTTTGTATCCTGACATCTGCTCCCTCAGCTCAGAGTCCTGCTCGTGTTCTTGCATCTCACGTGTCACCTACAATATGACGATGAAGAAGAATTATCAGAACGTTGTTGTTACACTAGGACATTCCACTTATCTGATTAGACACTTGTGCTTGTGAGTGGTAAACAAATCTACTCGCAAGTCTCCACCAAGGAATTTTAAACATTTGCTAAACATATAACACATAATATTTCAGTCCTTTTGTCAAATCAAAGGAAGGTTTATTAAGCAAATGTGTTCTTACAAGTGATGCTGTGCGTATAGTGGCAAAGTGCTCTCTGTTGCGGTAGTGCTTCCTCGGGGCCTGAGCTGGTGTTGGCTGGGGCTCAGTGGGCTCACTGGTGGCCGCTTGTTCCAAAGAGAGACTCTCTTCTTCCTCCTGGAGGGGGGTAAGACAACAGAATAATTGAGAAGATACACTACACAGTGTAACCGTGGAAAGAGCACATTAAAGACACTTGGAGCATTGACATGTATGCATGGTCTGAGAGAGTGAAGTGACGTAACTTGAGCCCAAGCTCCCAGCAAAGCCATGTGAGGCTTTATTATAAACTGAGATCAGAAGAATCCACCTTTAAATTGTTAGCATGTGTCCGAGTCGTTTCACCTACCGGTTTGAGGTGTATGACTGAGCTGTTGGACATGACTGTGTGATCTCCTTCCATTAGGTCCAGCTCACTGCGGCTGTCCTGGGCTGCTTCATTCAGGCTGTTGACAGAGCTGCTCTGGGAGCTAGCGCTGATAGACATGCTGGGGATGGACTGATTACTGCCAACGCTATTCACCGTTCCTGTCCGACCTCCACCAGGCTCCAGGTCCTGAAGACAAAGCCGAAAGAGTGGCGCAGAGAAAGACGGCGTGCGAGGGAACAAGAGGAAGAACGAAAGACACAGGAGACGCAGACAGACATGCATACAAACAAGGCATTTAGAGTTACTGAGGAAAGCTCTTTTAAAGTGGCAAATTCATTTGTGTGCCCACATGAAGCCTGTTCTTGTCACTCAAGTTTGGATGCTAGCCAGCAATCGTCCACACACCTCGTCTGCATCCTGGGCTTCTGAAGTGGGCCCATTGTGGGCCTCCTGAAGGAGGATCTTCTTCATCTTTCGGTACTGCAGGTTATCCAGCTCTCGTACGGCATCCTTGGTTCTCTGAATGAGGTCCATCAGCACAGAGTCTGGACGCTCACGTTGCAGAAACTCGTGCTGTGGGGCGGTGAAAGGAAAGTTACTTGCATGTCCATTTTTAACTGGTAGGTTTGAAAGTAACGTGACAGGAGACGGGGAAATAACATCAGAATGACATCAGAGTACATTTCAAATATTATGAATGTGATGATGGGATATTCAGTACTGCCAAAAGATATTGAATGCAAGTGATGAGGTCATAGCCCTGGGATTTAATGGGAGGATGACTCACGCCAGGCAAGGTTGTCTCATACTATGCCCGATCATTGCTGTCCCTTCTCCCTATGCCCCTAACCTCTATGCTGACCTGCACCAACAAAAGCCTTACAGCCCAGGCCTGGGTATACTGCTTCAGGATCAGCAACTCAAGAGCAACCACACCAGTTAAATTGGGGACAAAGGTGCTCAGGCATTGATTGATTAGTGTCAATCTAAGAGTGATGATCCCATTGGTGTGTGTTTACGCCTGAATATTAATATGTATATTCTTTGTCTGACAATGACACAAATTAATTGTTTTCAGGCAAAAAACAGGGGAAAATAAGCTGCATGTGTGAAGAGTCTTTTCTTGACTGATCAAATATATTTACATGTCAGAAGTTCTACTGAAACACAAGTGAAGCTTGGATTTTTACACTGCAGTCTCATAACAGATGAAATTTGCAAGTTAGCGTATAATAATAAGTTACAGTATCTGCAAACAAAAGAAACACCTACACGAACTGCTCTGTCATGGAAAGCTCCCAGCACACAGTTCCCAAACACATAAACACTGCACTAATACTACTGACAGACTGTGGATTATCTAGGAGGGAAGTAATTTCACAAATAAAACTGCTGGAACTTAACTTGCATCCTCTGTAAAAACAGAGGGCTAGCCGCTTGATTATTATACACCTGTGACAACAACACTGAAAACACCTGAATTCAGAGGTCAAGAGGTGCAGCTTAATACCTTAATACTTTCCTGTCTTGTCTCTCTCCCCTCTTGGACATCACATTTTGGGTTGTCTAGACCAAAATACAATATTTTGCTCTACAGGGGCCTGATATCCACTTACGAGGACGTTATACTGCCACTGTTCTATCAAAATTTAAAACAAATATCCTAATATGTGGATCTCATTTTTCTCAGAAACAAAAATCAGGTTAAAAAAAAAAAAAAAATTGAAAAAAAAAAATCTGGTAATTCTTTGTTTTTACATTCATCAGGTCCCAATCAGCCCAAATAGCAAAAAGAAACTAAGAATGCCACGAAAGAGTTCGGGAGGTTAAAGGAAGTTTTTCCTTCCCACTGTTGCCAAGTGCTTGCTCATAGGGGGGCGTCTGATTGTTGGGATTCTCTCTGTATTCATTGTAGGGTCTTTACCTTAAAATATAAAGCCCCTTGAGCGGTTGTGGTTTGGCACTAACCCTAAGCCCAAGATCCTCAAAAGGAACATGTGTTATATTAGTTAGTCAGAAATAAAAGTTAACCCTTAATATATAACATTAAAATCCCAGAATGAGTGCCACAATAGTTAAAATGTCAGCGCATAAGCTACTATTACATTTTGACAATGACTCTTCCTACCATGTGCCTGCTTACCAGAACCCCCCATGTATAAGGGGAAGAAATGTGCACAAGAGCAGATCATCCAGACGACTGTCTGTGAAGCTATGACAGTTATGACAGCTAAGAATAATACCCAAGTAGATAAAGTCACGCATTTCCTCGTAAGATTAAAAGGCATTTGCTAGGCACTTTAATGCTGGGCATACACTGTGCGATTTTTGGCTTATTTTGAGCCGATTTTTCAGTCGTGCGACCGTTTTGGTTATCGGCCCGAGTTTCGCCTTCATCGTGTGTCGTGCATCGTGTAGTATACGTGGGGTAACGAGAAGCTTTTCTGTTATAACCTTCATTTTATGGACGCACAGTGTGAGCACTCAGATCGCATCATAGCATCGGGCTGTATAGTGTGAGACCCTGCATCATGACCTACAAACTTCTAACCCCTGCGAGTCAATCGTGCAGTTTGAGCAGAAGCTGAATAAGGCGACTGAAGAAAAAAAACAAACAAAAACAAACAAACAAAAAAAAAAAACGCAGTGTTTGCTCAGCTTAAGGTGGTTAAGTTGGGCTACAACTCACATACAGGAAAACCACACTAAGCAGCAGCTAAAAACACATTTCAGCTGATCTTGATATAGGCACAGTTTTAGAAGTTGACATTTAAAAAAAAACCAAAAAAAAAAAAAAACCCAAAAAGACAATGTGCAGTGTTTTCATACCCTAAGGGCAACTTCCATTAGCAACAGAGAGTCTATTAGCAGGCTAAACGACAGCTGCTCAGTGACTTAACGATGGACCCTGAAGTCACATCTCCATAGTAATTACAGCAAGCTCTGTGTGCATGTGTGTGTCTGTACATGTTTTGGTTGTGTGTGTCTCTGTCAGTTTATCCGGAAACGGAGGATTAAAGAATCAAAATAGAAGCTTATGTGAGGAGAGAACAGAGTGCAAACATCACAGGGAGCTTCATCAACAGAGGGCTCGTCAGTATCACATCTTAGCACAGTGACCCTGCTGCTCTCTGTCTGTGTTGCAGTGTACGGTACATCAGCACATGTGCGCACACTTACACCCAACATGTCGTCAGAGTGCGGTCGGTCCTGGGGGATTTTCTGAAGGCAAGAATCGATAAAGTTTCTAAAATCTTCTGACCTGGAACAAAGACGAGGAGAAGAGAGACTGTCAAAAAACAACGACACAGAGAGTGGGCATCAAAAACAAACATCATTATTTCAGCTACAAAACACTAGATATAGATAGAATAACTCTCTGCTGGCATCCACAAAAAATATACACCTTTGTTTCACATCCCCAGCAGACATCTGAATTTAACTACACAGACGATAAACTGTGAGTGCATGTGTGACACCTCACCATTCACTGGACTGCAGCGTGGGGCTCTCATTCTGCGCTATGTGGTATAAGGCACTCATTGCATTCATGTTAAACAAGGGAGGCTTCCTCTCCGCTGGAACAGAACGACATCAGTCAGACACCAATTTAATTACAGGGTGACTGGTATGAGTAAGTGAAGGGTTAAAGCTGCCTTTCACAACTGATGAGAAGTAAAAAAAAATACCCAACTGTGATCAGTAAACACTACTGATGCAACAAAACATCACAATCACTTTGTCAGGGAAAGAAAATCCTTAATCTTTCATTTCCAGTAAAAGTAACTTTCTCCTGCTGTTAAATTTTTATTGATACATTAGAGGTGGCGTGGTGGTACACTATTAGCACTAGCACCACACAAGTTAAGATAACTGTTGATTCTATATTGGCCCACGGGTGTGAGGTAGATAAAGTTAAGACACATAGAATAAAGCACTGTATGAATGTCTGGTTAAATGTGGGTTGCAGGTTAAAGTGCTTTGAGTTCTCAACAAGACTAGAAAATTAGCTTTATAAATGTCAGTTCAATCATACAAACACACTGTCACTCACCTAATTCTATACAGGTAATCCCTAAGGACCAGACGTCCACCTTTCCATCATACTGGCCTTCATCCATAGCTAGAATCACCTCTGGGGCCATCCTGGATAAATTCAAGGAAAAACATAAATCAGGACAAGGGATCAGACAAAAAGCCACATAATATAAATATAGGGTAAATTAATAGTAAATAAGGCAAGGTCAAAATCCTGTTACTGATTACAGTATCAAAGCATTTGACTATATCGGCAGGCATGGGTATGAATATGAAAATATACAATCAGTTCTGCTCAATCGCTGCTTTTAACAGACACCCACTTAAAGAATCGATAAATTCAGTTGCACGCAAAACATACACACACGCACGCTTACACTTACACTTTAACTTCATACAGATTTCACTTACCAATATGGCGTTCCCACAAAAGAGTTGGCAGGTGAGGCAATGGAGGCAGAGCCAAAATCTGCCAGTTTGACTTGGCCAGGCTCAGTCAGCAGGATGTTGCCAGCTTTCACATCCCTGAGAGAGAGAGAGAGAGAACATCACAGCATGTGGATAAGTGGAGAGATGTAGTGTTTACAGTTGCTTCCTAAGATACTTAAAATATCATAAAATAAAATAAACAGTTGATTGAGGACCTCACTCACCTGTGGATCATATTATGGGAATGAAGGTAGGCCAGCCCCTGCAGAGCACCATGTGTGATGGCAGCAATCTCAACTTCTTGTAAAGGTTTTTTATGAACTGCAGGAAAACAACCAGAACAATGTGAACTCACTCAAATATCCACATGTCATTTAGAAGAGTAAAAACAACTGTTTGCTTCTCACCTTCTAGCAGGTCAGAGGCCGAGCCAAGACAGTACTCCATCACCAGCTGGAAACATGACATCATTTTAAGAATAGCGGTGCTAGGCAGCGTGAGATTATGCATGCCTGTAAACTAGACTCACCCATGCTGTGTGCTCACGGAGGTAACATCCTTTATATTCTATACTGTTGGGGTGCCGGATCCTTTGGAGGAACTTCACCTCCTTTATGATGTCCTGCCATTTCTGTTGGTGAAATAAAAATTTAAATGGCAATCGTTGACTGGCTTAACGAACCAGAGGTGGCTGTGTCTGCAGCAAAGTTACTGATTCAAGAAAGTGAATTCCACTTTGCTGGAAGCTCAGAAACAGCACAATGTTCACCTATAACGTTCTTTTTATATTTGGATTTGGATTATTTGGCATCAATGCTTCATGATTTGCTGCATCAATTTGTGTTTTTTCGATCTATTTTCTGGCCACAATTTTCTCACCTCATTAGACTGTTTGCCACTGTAGGACATCTTTTTAATTGCCACCACCTCATTTGTGCGCACATCCCGTGCCTGGGAAACGAGAAGGACACTGTTGGTACATGCTGCAATCAGAACATACACTGTAACATTAATTATCTGCATTTGACATGTTGTTTATCAAGATCTCTTTAAAAGATGGAAGTAACTTTCGAGTCTGAAAAATGAAGCCAGGAGTATGTTTAACCTGCATTCTCCATAATGGCCAAAAGGCAGGGACACCTCTGAGGACATTTACATCCAAATAAACACTTTCCTGTGGAGTTTATGGGCTCAGTGTTACACTATTTAACTGATTTTATCACTTTTTAAAGTGAACAGGGTTTTTTTTTTTTTAAACCACTCATCTAATCCAAAGTGACTCTGTCTTTTGTTTGTGTCAGAGTAAAGATGCAGTTCTCTTACAAAGTAGACGGCGCCAAAGCTGCCATGGCCAATTTCTCGGAGGTCGGAGAAAAGCTTCTCTGGATCTTCTTTGAAGAAAAGCTCAGCCACCTCCGGATCCTTGAGGCTCCCTGCCCTTACGGAGGAGGGCATCCTGGTTAATGTAGTCCCTTATCACCCACGCAAAGGCGATGGGACTATCTGGCTGCTGAGCTATGGCAAAGCAGCTGAAGATTCATCTGCGGTAATCGATGACCCTAAGGAACCAGTACATGGGCGCCTGCATGGACAAAAAATGAGACAGAGACAGCGAGATGTGTTAGCAAGGACAAGATGAAACACATTGATCCTGCAGAGGAGGAACAAGAGTTTGACGATACCAGCAAGATGAGTCAAAGACCTTCAAAGAGGAAAGAAGGAAATCTGAGCACAACTTTGACCTAAAAGAAAGCAAAAATGAAATATTTTTTCAAACGCTTGTTTGCTCACAGGGTGACAGGGCAAGAATATAGCTTTATATTTCATGAAAAGAAAAACACAAAAGACCGAGTTGGTCAGAAAGGTCACCTCTGAACTATATTATACTTGGTGATTTTGGCCTTCAGCTACTGACACTAATTTAACCGCTGAGTCATCACTAGCACTGCCTCAGCAATTACTGTAGATCTTTAAACTACTGGGATGACTGGACAATACAAATATTCCAACACAAGAATTGATTTCATGTCCACTGCTATGAGCTGGCCTGCAGAAATGAAGGGTAAGCTGCACTGACTGATCAATCCTGGCATAGGGCTAAATATTTGCATCATCGGACTCACAACTAACACATTTACATATGCAAGATTAATACTGTTTACAAGCCTCATTCAAATTATGTACAAAAAAAAAAGCTATCCAGCTGACTGTTAAAAAAAAGAAAAGAAAGAAAAAGAATTGGGAAACAGAGTCCTCAAAGACAATAAATATTCTGGACAGAATGAAATACAAACTGTTAATATAAACATGCTTAAGTAAGAAAAACAGAGGTCTAGTCTTATTCTATTGGATTCTAGTGAATAGAGATTCAGATTTTTCTAATTCTGCCATAATGAAAAAAAGCAAATAAGCTTAAAACTTTGCTGTTAAGCAAACTTTTAAGCTTCATCAACAATAAACAGGGGTCAATTTAACTATACACGAAACATTTAATATACAGGTATTGACATTTTGCATACATGTGACCACTATCCATGGGACATTAACTTCTAAGCCAGCAGAAGTAGTTGAAGTTTGATAGCAGTTGCTGGAAAAATAAGTGCTCAAGCCCCATTCACACCTGTCAGTGACTGCTTGGCAACCACCTGTCGCTACCAAAAAGAATGCATTCTCCAACCAGTTGGCAAAAACCTCCTTGTGATTGCTTTGGTTGCTACCATATTGTGAGATTGCCTGTAGATTGTATCAATGTGACAGACTTGTCTACAAATACTGGCCAGCCGCTCTGCTCTCACTTTGGGAGTGTGGGACACAACCCGGGAATGGAGAAGGTTTGCCTTCAAAAGTAAAAGTTGCACCTTTTGAAACATGTTGACTACCGCGCTAAGGCACAACTTTTATTCTGAAGCTAAACCTTCTCTACTTCTCATTTGGCTGGTAGTTAGGGAGTATTTGAAGACAAATATGGAAAGGTTTTTTTGGTGCAGCACCTTCTTTGCAATCAATTTCACCGAGCGACAGCCAACAAACTCCAGGAACCACTTGCCAACCAGTTGTGGAATTAACATTGTTCCATAGCAACCAGTGATTATATCACATGCAATATGGTAGACAACTCTTAAGCACATACTTGACATCATGCATGGAACTTCAACAGCAAGGTTTTACTTGGTGTGAGATGCTAATGTGAACTTGTGTGAATTTCCCAAAATACACATGACATCCAGTCTCATGTTGGTCAAAGGGCCAACAGGAGTGCTGGACTGCCAAAGAAAAGCGAAACTATGCATTAGTGTTCCAATGAAAGGCAGTGCATAACATCTTCATGTCATGTGCTGCCAGTCAAGCTCATCAACATTTTTCAGTAACGATATGTAGCATGTACACAACAACATCTACATATGGCAGTTTTACCGCATTAAAAAAAAAGCAGATGGCACGGCCATGTTAACTTTAAAGTTAACGCTTAGAGATGTGATTACACATGTACCGTGTACTCTGAGATTTTGGGGATTTTGTGCGTGAAAGTAGAAAAGCTTCAAACCAGTGTTGCTGACAAATTAAGAAAAATATCAGCTCTAAGCTAAAAGCTCGTCGCAAAGTCAGAACGATATACTGACAAAGCATTCAGAGCAGCAGCAACAACCAAAAATGTTAACAACAGTCTGCTGTCAAAGTTTTCTGTGATTTTTTCTAGCAGACATGTGACTACACTTCCTCATAAATGCACCACACTGATCTCACAGATTGCTACAATGCACGGCTACAACATTACATACTAACAAGCCTTTTATTTCTATTTAACATAAGCAATATTAACAAAGTCATTTATATATATTTAGTTATATATTTAAAACGGACTAGAATGAAACCATTTTAGTCATTACATTAAAAAAAATATATAAAAAAATAACACATAAAAAACATACAACAAAAACCCAAATAAATAATCTACTCTTAGGTTTCTTTTTTAATCAAAATAAATTATTATTAAACTTATTAGATGCATAACAATAACATTATTTTGGCAAACTATACTTATAGAAGTGATACTTGGCGGCACTTTCTATAGGTGAGTATATTTGGTAGTGTTGAATGGCAGCTTTGAAACAAATTTTATTCTCTCAACAGTTTAAAAAAAACAAACAAACATCTATTAGCTTAATCTTTACCTCACCTGTTTTCTTACATCTGTGCAAGACGGAGCTGCTTGAGCCCCATACTCAATAAATGCCAAACACAGAAGTATTGCGACCAGAAATGAACACAGATGCCTCATTTTGCTGAACCTCTGCACTCTTTTTTTGATCCACCATCTGTCTTTACTGTACTGATGAAAGTAGCCATAGAGCCCCTCACAGCTGTTAATGTTCGGTGATAGTACTTACTACCCTGCATTACTCAGCATACCCTTTAGGCCTCACTCACACAGCCCTAGAGATCTGTTGAAACCAACTGGCAGGAACTGGTGACAAGGGAAAAGTATGGTTTCTGGAACCGGATGGTCAGTGGTTGCTGAAGGTTGCTGGCATTCGCTAGCATGAAATTGATGACAGAGAGGTATACGGTCCTGTACTGAAAATTGCTTTACATTGCTCTGGTCACTAGCAAGTTGCTGTGGTCATCAGTAATTTATATGGAAGATGCCATCTTGTTTGGAAACATTTGGAAACTATTCACCGAGCAATAGTGTGAAAGGTGAGATACAAAATGGAAAAGATTCTCCTTTAAAGTAAAATTGCTTGGTTCTATTGGTAAGGCACAACTTTAACTTTGAAGGCAAACATTTTCTGTTTCTGGTTTGTGTTGTGCCTTTTAGTCTCACTCCCACCTGGCAAGTATTTTCCAAGTGTTTGCAGACATGTCGCCCTTTTTTCAAGTGCACCTAGAATACATGGTGTTTGCAGACATGTTGGTATCTTCCATGTAAACTACAGAAGGCCACAGCAAAGTAATCACGAATCATTAACTCAATAACCAACCAGGGAATACATATTACACATTAATACACAACAACTGGTGTCTAGACCTGTGTGATTAAGGCTTTAGCGGTGTTATTTGGTAAATGTACAGTTACTAGTTTTCCAAACTATATACATTGTAATTACTTAAATTTTCCATGTTAAATATAATTCAGTGTAAATGAATTATATATTTTTTAACCACATTAGAACTGTACCTGATAAATATGGCCAGTTAATGCAATCATTGTCTCAGTGGAACCTTTAAAGCTACAACTTTTGACTATTCACCGTCATGGTGGTATTTAAAAAATGTGTGCCATCCAGGAAGTTAAAACTGGTACATCTAGTATACCGTCTAGCAGTTAGAAAGGTAACCGAAAGGTAATACAAATGTAACTACATAATTTCTCAATAGTGTTTTGCAGTGGTCATTTATTACAATGGTAATTTTTTCCCCTCTCATGCTAGATGCTTTTCTATTCACAGAATTATTACACTTTAAAATGTAAAAGATGCAGGTTTTCTGTTAGTGTAATGAAGCATAACTTAAAAAACAGCAGTTAAAATGGTTAATTGCAATTAGGGCTGGGCCATATCATACCGTTCACGGTAATACCGATATAATGTTGGGCAAAGATAAGAAAATGAAATATCGCGATAGAATATGGGTAAAACTGCTTTGTATTTTTGTATTTCATTGTGGAAAATAATAAATATATTAAACACTAGAATATGGGTAAAACGCACATGCGCAGTGCCTTTGTTTTCATACGCACATGGCGGAAAAAGCATGGCGGCGACGGTCAGATACACAACAAAGCACTATTTTTGGTAGAGCATGCTAGCAGGCCGTCATTATTACCGTGTTGTTTGGAAAATACGGCACACTTAAAATCAATCCTTTGATTTTTCTGAAAATCGACAGCGCCCCTTATAATCCCGTGTGCCTTATGTATGAATTCTGGCTGTGTTTACTGACCTCGAAACGATTTTATGTGGTACACGGCGCTCGTAAATCTGTCAAATGTTTTAGTAGGACTTTGCTAAGCTACAAACCCACACTGCTTGATGGATTGTCGGAGCATTACGGCTATCGTAGGCAGGAGCCTATATATATGTATATATTTTAGCATTAGGGGAAATACAGAAACAAAAGGAGCAAAGATTAATTCTAATTTAAATAACACTGCAGAGAAGTGCGAATCAAGCACTGAACGCTGTCACATGACTAAATCTGGAAAAATCTGAGCTGCATTGCTAGATGTGTGTAAGCACATGCAATTATTAAGAGGAGAAGTGCTGGACACTGTTCTGCTTTACTGCTTGAGAAAATGGATTCTCTCTCGAAGAGTTATGCGAATTGATTTCCTCTGCACTGTAAAATTCACCATGATGCCTAATGAAGACGCAAGCAATACACAAACCTGAGTAGCAATGGGTGTGATTGAGAAGCGGGGGGAGAGAGAGAGAACGAAAGAGAAATGGAGAAGGATAATAAATAATCAAATAAGTTATTGATTCCATAGTGAATTTCTCTCAGCTCCACAGGATTAGCTACAGTGGAGCAATGCTGTGGCCAGACGGCTCACCAACAGCAGAGAAAAATATGTACAGGATGTTCCAAAGAATTTTAATAGAAGCCAATTGAAACCCATCCTAAAACATCCATTACTACAACATAACACATTTTAATTACTGTTATTAATTAGACTTCAATTAACCTTTTTTTATTCTTGAAAGCGGATGATTCATAGTCTTATTTGGCAAGCTGCAATTACACCAATAATGGCTTTGAATACAAAATGTAATACCAGATTAAGTATGAAGGTTAACATTGCTCCACATGTTCTGGTAGCCACCACACTAAACATACTGTTGGAGCGATTACTCTTCCTTAGTTCCTCAACACATCCATGTTACACCCACATGCTTGTGTTTAGTTATTTTTGGGCGATTACACCCCCTCACTGCCTACTGTACTTGACTGGAGTTATTAACCAGAATACCTATGATCACCTATGGATATGCTTCCCCCCCTCAACAGAACTGCTGGAATTTAATAGTTTTGTTACGTTTGTTATATATACACACATATTCATACAAATGGTGCCTAGAAGATGCTTTATGCTGTACTGTTAAATAATTCAAAATAGGAATGCACTTAGTTGATACATCTCATGACGTGATCATGTATCAGCCTGATGTAACTGGTCCTAGTGAACTCCTCCTTATTCATTTCTTAGAACATTCTCAAAACACACGCTTAATTAACACACAATAATTAAAATCTTCTCAAGCCCAAAAGAGAAGCATGATTGTAGTTACAGCTCATAAACGACCCCAGTCGAGGTACTAATTTTTAAAAATGAAAAATGAAATATGTCATGTGTAACTCATCTGTGCTTGAACCAGTCAATAAACTGAGTTCATGCTTTGTTAATTACTCAGCCGCCCCATTAAAAAGAAAAACAATAACAACAGCACTGCAACATCATATAACTGTTTGTTCAGAGAAAATGTTAATTTAATGAACTGCATGTGATGTTATTAAAATGGCTTACACGCAACATTTGTATCCCTCTGGGATGGAGGGTGGGGTGTCCAAGCTCCTGCCTCCCAGACCGATTACAGATTGTGGCTTGCACTGAGTAGAGGAAGTGAACGCTCTCTAGCTAAGCTACCTAATGTCAACAACACATCTCAATTTCTCGTGCCATCGCAAAGCTGGTGATGGAGAGGAGAGACGCAGTGACCAAACGCTAAGAAGACTGAACCATCCAGTTTCTATCACAAAGCTCTATTTACACCCCTCCAGTTGCGACAAGTGTCAGGAGCGTCAACGACATGCCACAGTTACTCTGAACAAGAGAAGGGAAAACAAATGCATTTAAAATGGCCCCTTTAACAGCAAATACGGGCATCCACACACCAAAATACTCATATGTCTCAGTGGATGTGGTTCGTCAAACCGGATGGGCTCCTTGGTCTAAGGACTTTTTGGATTTGAGAATATGCATAAGTTCTGATAACATTAGATTACTACCTAATCTACAGGTCACATCTTAAATTCATCTGATTCCTGATCCATTTACTGTGCTGAAATAAAAGCAGGTCTCAATGGGTTATCAACAACAGAACAGGTGTATTTTTGGAGTCTGAAAAGGCATACAACCCGAGCAGGAAAAATGGGCTTGCGTGTGACTCAGGTGTACAAAAGCTCAACTGCTAGAAGTTTAACGTCATTGCTGTGTATTGCACAACTGTCAGAAAAACATGCTAGCCCTAATATGAAGAGCTGATAAGCTCTAAGGCATACACTTTCATAGTACAAACTACTTCTTCATTCACATCCCTTACTTAAAACATGGTCAAATAGACTCTTTAAACCTTCAGTTAATTGTAATCAAAATAATTAGCAAAATCTGAGAGTGAACTTAAAGATTATGATTGGTTTTAAGATACAGGATGCACAATGTCAATCTTGAGACATTTTTGTCTCATTTTAAAGTGTGTATCCTCAGTTGATCACCTGAAAACAATAAAATAAATGTGCCTCCCTACCCCCGACTTCTTGCTCTCACTCTGACTCATCAAATATGTTGTTGGTCTCCAAGTGTTAAGCAACCACCCTCAATTACAGACGTCTCCCCTTATTTCTCCTTATTATGGAAAAAAGAATCTCATTAAAAAATGAGTCTTATTATCTGTGTCGCTGACCACCGCTGATGTCAAAAGATTTTTTAAAAAACACCCATGATGCACACAGATGTAATATATATTTTTTAAAAAAGGTATAGGTGCTACGGTTTACATCTCCACGATCATATCATTTTTTCCCCTCTCTACCATACTACTGAATGTTGAACGCCACAAATGGAACCTGAGGATCACTATCATGGTATCACTTATACCAGCTATAAAAAGATTAAATACAATAATAAGGCACTGTACAATCAATAAGCTAAGTAAGGTTCATGGTATTACATGTGAAAGCGTATTATATATTATTCACTACAATAAGGCAAGACTACTACTGGCTGCCTTTGATCTCAACTTGAGCAACCACTGCAGGCTTTGCTCTGGTGTCTAATCCAGTTTTCCTGAGGGCGCTTAAATCCATTATGCAGTTTGCTCATATTCAACATCACCCTGATATAACACTGGCAACAACTTTTTAAGGGCTTCTCCAGCAATCAAGACACTGGGCACCACTCACTGGTTTGTAGCTTGACAGTGTGAACGCACTGTTGTTCTGACAGTCATGCAGACATGTAAATGAACAACTGGCAGGTGATCAGATGAGACCAAGTTATAATGAACCTGGAAAGCAGACAGACAGGCAGCCTGCCAGAAAAATTAGTGATCAGTGAGTAGCAGAGAAAGTCCTGTTACATTGCACACAAAGATCTAGAGAAGGCATGTCAGCCACCAAGCCTGGGACATTTGAGAAATCACCCCAAACAAAGCGCAACGCCTTGGATGCATGATGAACTTGGTGCCACAACTCCGGCGTTACTGAACCACATTCAGTGCCGTGTTGCCTCCGTGTGCGGCTGGTCCTCTGTGTAATGCATAAGTTAGGCGACAAAGACGCAGATAAGCCAGGCAGAAGGGAAGCTTGCCGAGTAATATCCACTGTTACGCAATATCAACACTGAAAACTGAAGAATGCGATTCACGTCAATGCACTAAAAAAACAAAACAAAACAAAACAAAAAAAACCCACACCAGCCGCCGACCGACGTGAGCGCTACCCGTTCTCGCACACGGCAACGATGATTTGTCAGACTGTGCTGGCCAACGCCGCTTGTAAACACAAAGCCAGTGAAAGCATGCGACATACATAGGATGAGCCTGGACCAATGTCACCTACCGCTACACTGCATAGCTTTTCAGACAGTACGAGGTCCCTTAGAGGTAAACAAACTTGTCAAGCAGACACCCTCCTCTCCTCAGAGGCGAGTTTCACTCAGTGTTGCCGTACAGCCACAGTGGACAAAAACAAAACGAGGGAGTGGCACTGCTTTCAACCATAGTTGCATAAAGCGGATTAGCATGCTAAAGCAGCTAGCTAACGCTGCTTAGGTAAAGCAATCTGTGCCCATCCTTTTACTACCATGATAACAACTCTCGATTTAGCTCCCCAGCATTTCCCCTTGTACATTTGGATCAATTAGAGACATGTCACATCGCCATTAAAAACATACTGTCTTCACACTAACAATGGGTGACTCAACTTGGCCAATAAGCGGGCTAAAAAAATCTGTTGATGTGACACACTGTAGAAGTTGTGACAGCAACTTTTGGTTAGCTGGAAAATAGCATCCTATTTGGCTGGCTAGCTCGTAAGATAAGATATATTGAAATTAAGCTCCGTTGCAGTATATAGCGTTGGGAGAACAAATCAACACACACAGAGTAAACGTTAGCATAACGCTAAAGTTGGTTATCAACTCACCTTGTCAAGAAAAGAAAAATGAATCCACACAGGTTGAGATGAAGTGGGGGTATGAACGGCTGCTTAATCCGGTTACTCGGAAACAGAGCAGGGCAAGGTGTCTGTGGCTAAATCACGGGCAGGCAAAGCAATCCGGGCAAATCAGAGTGCGGAATTCGCTAGCCGATAAGTTAGCAATGCTAATTCGCTAATCTAACCGCATAATTGCCCTACCCAAATACAGACGGTCATTCTGCCCAGTCCGATTATTCTCCTTAGCAATAACCGATTTTCGTCAGCAAGTGAAAATAATAAATATTTATATGAAAGCGAAGCAAAGAGCTGAGCTGGATAACGATTGACTGCCAAGCTTAAACTGTCACAACGAGCTGCAGGAAAGGCAGGCAGGGTACTGGCCAACCAGCTAGCTGCTAACGTTAGGAAGCAGCTAGCAAAGTTTCTTTACAAATAAGCAGTTCCCCAAAAATGGCGGCGGAGAGAATCACCTCCCTTCCACCGTGAAGGAACCGAGGAGATAATGAAACAAACAGGAGTCCGAGCGGCTCAGGAGCCAGCTTTAACTGAAGCGAGAGTACACGTGTGACAGTTTTGGAGGTGGGGGGGTGGGGACTCGCCGAGGTTGTTGTCCTGCTGCACCCCGCGGGCTAAATGTTGCCCCCTCTCTCCCTCCCTACAGTTTGCTTTGCCATCCAACAACTCCAAACACAGAGGTGTGTGTGGATGGAGAAAGTAATACACATAATGACTGTCAACATTCCCTTCCCCGCGATTTGTTCGACCTTATGCACTTTCAGACACTGAGCTGTATAGCTATATATATATATATAACATTTGTTTGTCTGTGGACAACAGACCACGTCCGTGGAAAAATGGAAAGAGTAGAGTTTATTTACGAGGACTTAATTCTAGCATACAGCTATGGAGAAATTGTGCATAGTCTATTATAATGACATTATTGTGTAACTACAAGATTCCCCTCCTCCCCAGTTTGTGCTCTGTGAGATTTACGGAATACTCCGGGTCGACCTGGAATAAAATACGAAGCAGGTTCGTGCAGATGACAGATGATCAGTCATGCTGTGTTTACATCAGGGGAGCAGCACACGCGTGGGTTTTTATTTACGCTGCCAAAAAACAATGGATGTCATTCAGATGTTCCAGCTGTGACGTACACAAAGCTTTACCAATAATTCAGAGGAAGCTCACACATGCAGCAGTACTCCGTACTGCGATATAGGATGTATATGCGCTGTGCTTGGCAGCAGAGAGGTTAAAGATGGACATTCCACAACAGGCTGCAGGCTGGGAAGCCAATCAGCTTCCAGAGCAGAACTCAAAGGGCTATGATTGGTTGCTTGGCATCCCTGTTGTCATGATGATGGGAATCAGGTCCTGCCTGTGTGGTCTGTATCCAGGCGCAGAAGTACACTGATACAGATGGATAGGCTGCAGATCTCGCAGGCCATGATGCGCAGATAAATCTATCTATCTATCTATCTATCTATCTATCTATCTCTCTCCCCCCCCTCTTCACCCACCACTCAGAGTGTAATGACACATTTGGGTTTGTTCAAACTAGAACTGAACATATTTGAGATGTGTTCTTGTGTAGAGATGCACTGAAGAATCATCTGCCCTCATGTTTCCCAGAGATACATGCACAAACAGATGCTTGTGGTCATGTGGCAGGGACTACCAGGAAGCACCCCCCCCCCCGGGCACTCATTTTACACCGTTGCTACTTAAAAGTGCAGTAGCTGAATTTCCATTTACACCACAAATTTAAAGTTATACCACAGTAAGTCTATAACTATGTAGACTGTCTTCTGGGGGTGTCTGAGGATTATGGACATTACATCTCTTTTCCCCTCCTAGAGATTTCCAATTTATGTTGTTTATGATAACTGATTTACCCGACTCATCAGTTTGCCAATTGTCTTGTTTAAAGCAAACATTTATCAAGACACCCACAGGTCTTATATACATAACGGCTGTTGTTCCATCACTCCCACCTGTGTAATCTTCAGCTACCACACGAGGGCACACATGTGAAGCTTTTGGTATTCCATAGCCGGCTTGAAATGAGGACAAAGACCCCTAAATACAGACATTCTTCGAATCTCATGTATGAAGAAGAAAATCAATGATCTGCATTTAGTTTGTTCAGTTTCAGGGTCTTGGCATTGTACACATACTGGCAGACTCTAACAATGGAGGCACTGCTAGTCATTGCTAGGAGGATGTTACCTTGTCTGTTCATTACAGGCCAAGAAAAACATATTCTACATCCTGGCATTCTTCATCTGCTCGCCAATGAGGTGAAAACAAAGCCTTTAAAACATTTTTAATGACGGATGAAGGGAAAAGTCATTTGAGTTAAGCTGCTTACAGCACTACATTTGCTCCAACACTAAAACACAGCAGCAATGCCCACTTAACACAACAGGCTGCACTTAATACTACAGCAGCACCAAAACAGAGGGTCTGAAAAAGACGAGTAAACCTAGCAGACAGCTCATACAAATACATAAACGTCAATGAGCGATGGAAGACGGAAAGAAGTTCAATAACATTTTAAATCCAAAGATCTGAACTGGGATGAGTGAATGATGAATAAGTGTAGTTTCTGACATATATTGTGACACAAATACAAATCTAAAGCATCCAGACTGTCTTTTAAAGCTACAACAAAAAGCACAACACTTTTTTTTCCTTTGTTTTTTTGTTACATGTCTGCCGCCTGATTTTCACGGTAATTTTGAAACCTATGTTTATGTATTTCAGCTACTAGAAAAGCGTGCTTGTAAACTGAAAGGCAAAGTCACACTGAAAATAAGAACACTAACTATACAAATAATGTAATGAGAGGAAAGCTACTGAAATCGTAACCTGCTGCGGTGGTTTAAACAAAACAGCACAAATAAATTCACAAGTCTATACTTGATAATAAAAATCCTGCAAAGTCTTTGCAAAGGATCAGAGCATGACACACGATGGGCCGGGTCAGCGAGCGTTTGTAATCCTGCGCTTCATATTGTTTAAAGCCATATATGGGCCGAATGCCACTTAAATGAAATCCTATTTTCTAGAACTGAAAACCTAACACAAAACAAACAAATCCAACCTTCAAAGCAACAAAATGACAATTTGACAAAAAGGGTGATGGTTTCTGATGTCTGAGTTTTTATTTACTCCCCTTTTGTGCCAGGGAATCAAAGCCCTTCCCATTATATTTGTATGAGCACAAATTCCATCACACAGATTTATGTGGATTTCAGAATAGCGTCTAATTTGTCTTCAACGGCTCGAGTCGGTGCTGATGTTTGATCAATAAAATGATGCTCTCGGAGTACTTATAACTCTATTTTCACCCTGACTTAAATTAAAACTGGATTTGCTTAATTAGCAGATCTTTTTAGGAAAACTTTGCAGATGTTTATTATCAGAGCTAACAGCTTTTAAGAACAACATATTTTACAACAGGTAAAAAAAAAATAAAAAAAAAAATAAAAAAAAAAGTACAAACAGAAGACTAAACCATATCCGATGTTGCCGTTGACTTTACAAAGAAACAAAAACAAACAAAAACTGTTAGTGTCAATCTGGAGGAATAACCCAAGATACCAAACAGGCATCAAGCATTTCCTGGGTTAGCAGGAAATGCCATATCTGCATGGGATTCCGTGGAAGTGCTGAGTTTGCATGAAGGCTCCTGATTAACCCCCCCCCCCCCCCCACCTAATATCAGCTGCTTTTTTTTTTTTTTTAACTGTATTGACACAGACCACCCAGCTGTGGCCATTTCCTCCTGCCATTCTCTTAGCTCTGCTGTTTAGGCTGAAGCTTTATCTAAGCCTGGGCCCTCAGAGAGGGGTACAAGTGCCATTTATGGCCTTCAGTGATGCTGTCTTTAATCAATTAAATGACCATAGACACTCTTCCCCCATTCTGGCTCATTCTATCATCGGATTCAAATTTTAACACTGCCTGCAGAGCATACGATTTATAGGAGCAGAGGTTTGCGGCTGGACAGGGCAACCTACAAATCAATTCACTCCATTTTTCCTCCTTCCTCCTTTCCACTCCAGCCTTTCTGAGACTTAAGTCTTTCCTGCCTCTCTCCAGGGAAGCTCTCTGATCTTAACACACACATACACACACTTACTTTGTCACAAGGGGGAAAAGCTAATTGAAACCACTCTGCTCTCTCTACATTTGCTTGTTTTTCATAAGAAGTGGTTCTTTACTTTCTTTATCATTTCCTGTCCCCTGTTATCTTCCTCCGCTCAAGTGTGTCTTCTCTCTTGGCTGACTGACAAGCAGACCTCAGCAGTTGGGTTCCTTGTATTTAGGCTTACTCTGGTTCAGCCCACTTTGGCCCAGCTGAGGAAAGAAGGGATGTCTCGCACAGGTACGTTGCGGGTCAAAGCTTTGACACGGAGGTTACGGTCATCTGTGAGGAGTACCACTTCTCTCTGGAGCCTCACGGTGCCATCTGTTTTTGAAGCAGGAAGCCAGAGAGGAGTAAGAAATAAACACTTTTTAATGCATATGCATGAATGTGAGGAAATATGAATGCACACATGGAGCAAATGGTAGGTTAATGCTACATACTTCTCTGATGAGGCATGAAATCTTTAGCCTTGTCTTTGCAGTAGTGAAGACAGCAGGACAGAATAATATCATCATTGTTACCCTGAAAAGGAAGAGACCATTCAGTTAGCAAAAAACAGCAGATTTAAGAAGCCAACCTTTGCTTCTAAGCAAAAGAAACAGGCTTTAATTTGTATTTAATTAATCTGGGTTTCTACCTGTTGCCCAGACATATCCTCGCTACGGAAGGCAATAGACTCAAGTTGATTTCCTCTGCTTGTTAGAGCTCTGAGGCACTGTTCTCTGGCTTCGAATCCTTTTTCTAAGAAAGCCACCGCCATCCGAGCCTTCTCCTGCACAGCCCTCACATGGGCCGCACTGACACTATAGTTGCGCCCTCCTGACTCCACTCCTCCACCAAAACTGTCCTGGCCTTTAGCCAAGCCATCCAACTCTGTAATCACTGACAGAGAGAAAACAGACCACGTCATGAGCATACATATGATTTCTACATGGAAATGTATGTGGAATCCTTATCATTTTAAATGTCACTGAACTAAAAGCTAATCCTCCTCCACCTGCTTTTATTCATTTCCTCTTCTCTTTGTCTGTGTTTGTTATTCTTACCGATGAGTGGCACAACTATTATGTATGTTCCACACTGCAGGAGTTTCTTCAGCCCTGTCAAATGATCAATAAATCCATTTGTATCTGGAACCAGAAAGAGAGGCCTCACTTCAAGCTCCAACTGCCCACCAGTCTGCAGCACCTCCTGGAACACACACATTTATATTTTACATGACATTCAACTCTGCGACAACTTCAGACTCTACTATATTAGGACGTGAAAGCCTGTTTTACCTTTATTTTATCCCTTCGCTTTTGTTGCTGTGCCAGTTTATTGGCAAGGACATGGCGTCGTGCCTTGAGCTCTCTGATGTCATTCTCGCTGTCTCCGGCCTCCTCAACTTCCTCTTCCTCTGATGCAGAGAGAGAAGACACTGCCTCGAGTATGACATCATCTCCCTGTTAAACAGATGCAGACGATAATGAGACATTTTCTACCTCTTGTTTCAACAGCCTCTGGAAATTTTAACTCCAGTGTTTACATAAATTTAATATAGGTAAAAGCGTGAAAGGCAATCAGGCTCTCAGAAGAAAAAGACCAGAGGGAGAGAGTGAAGAAGTAGAAGGATTATTGGAGGATGCGTAGGAGAAGAAAGTCACCTCTTTTTCTGTTAGAGAATCCTGCCTGCTTCTTGTATCTGTTGAGTGGTTAGGTGCAGGAGGAGTTGCCACAGAGATATATTTGCCTCCCTTGAAAGCCAACAAAGGCTCTTCCTGTCCACACAAAGCCTCCAAAAAGTACTTCAGCACAGTAACTCTCTTACAATCTGCTGCTATAGCCTGAGGAAAGAAGTTTGGGGTTTATGCACATGACAGAGAAGCAGAGGATGAGCGTGAATACAAAGCCTGGCACTCAGTAGGTGACAGAAGACTAAACAGAGGAATATCCAATAAGTGAACTTAACTTAAGCGTTTAAGTTATGATGTAATGAAATACAGCTCTCCTTTCCACTAACCATGTCAGTGTGTCCGTCTGTGTAACATGGCTCCTGTGGTGCAGCCAGCAACGGTACAAAGCCAGCAAGCAGACGGTCTTCCTTCAATTGAAGCAGCATAAGCTCCTCATCCCCCTCTCCTTCTTCACTATCCACTTTGTACAGGGGTACTTCGCCATGGTCCACGCGCGCCAGCAAGTTACACAGATCAGCCAGGCACTGCCAGACATTGGGGCTGCAACTTTAAAGAAAGGAGGAGAAAGGGATAAAATAAAAATGAATTAAAAAATTAAACAGTAAATTTAAAGAAACAGTAACTATTTGTGGTCCTAAAACTCACACTCACTGATCACTTTATTAGGTACATCAGGTACAAAATATGAATTTTCTGGCTATTTTTTTGAAAATATTTAATCAGCCTCTAACATGGCAGCACCTCATTGTATAGGGCAGAAATGCTGAAGATGACCTGCTGAAGTTCAAATGGGGGGGCGAGGAATAATAATAATAATAATAATAATAATAATAATAAGTATACTGTAAGTATAGTATACTGTGGCGGCAATAGGCATAGTATACTACCTGGTCATTATCACACTGTGAAAAGTAACTATATTGTTTAAAGAGTGGCAACAATTTAGAAACTAAATATATTTCCTGGTAGCCAGAAACATGACTTGGATGGCGATGTTCTGCTGTTGCTGGTGTATGAAAGTTAATAAGTATTATTAGGTCATCTAAGTGATGTGTTTACAACTTGTTTCTGCTGCTGCCGCCAGGTGGAGAAAAAACAACAACAAAAGTTTACTCTAGGTTAAAGTTCGCACTCTATACTGCATGGTGGTGGGTTCCACTGGTCTGGGTGTCCCAGCATCCAGTCAGACCAGACTTTGATGCTTGGCAGCATTTCCCTTAGTTCTAGTGGGAAGGCAGAGACTCTCACAAGACCCTCCATCTCCTCCGCTTTACCCTCCTCCTCTCCATCTGTCATTGGGACTGGTTCTGAAAGAGAATTTTTCGAACTGAAGTCTTCAATATCACACAAAACAATTGAAATTAACACTATGGGCAATTTCAGAAGTGGAAAAAAGTCCAAACATAAAATTTACAAAATGTTATCACAGCTGTAAAAATGAAGATGCATCTTCAATCAAGTGTAATGGTGCGACCCAAGTCCAACCAAAAGCAAACCACATCTCACTTTGCAGTCTACACTATTCACAGAAGGTTAAAGAAAATCTTAGGATTCATTTAAAGTTTTCCAAAAGCATTTATCAGCGTAACTGAACTTTTTTGTCTAAAGATAAGTAACAGACGAAGGGAGACAGGGCTGACTACATGTTTGAATGCTTTTACCTGCCAATTCTATAGTAGGCATTAGCAGATATATTATAGTACGTAACTGATCTGGTCAGTTAAGTAGGAGAGGGGGTTGTTAATCAGTTTCAGCTGCTTTGATGGTCTTGAAATTAACAACAGGTGCACTAAAGTGGCAACAATGAGATAAGTCCCAAAAACAGGAATGGTTTTACAGGTGGAGACAGACATGTTTCCCTCCTCATCTTTTCTGACTGTTTTACATCAGTTTTGCATTTAGCTGGTCAGCGTCACTGCTGGATGCATGAGGCAATGCCTGGACCCTACAGATGTTGCAGAGTTAAGTCCAGCTCCTCCAAGACAGTACTACATTACGCAGACTTCCCAGGTTTGCTGTGTCTCCCAGCACAGTCTCAAGAAATTCTAGCAGACAGGCTGTTACTCTAGGAGAGCTGGACAGGGCTGTTGAAGGTCCTTAACTCATCAGCAGGACCGGTGTCTGCTCTTTTGTGCAAGGAGGAACAAGATGAGGACTACCAGAGCTACAAAACTACTTCAAGAAGACCACTAGTGTGAAAGTTTCTGATTGTCTGGTCAGAGACAGACTTCACGGGGGTGGCCTGAGGTCTTGATTTCATCTAGTAGGCCCTGTGCTGACTGCCTGGCATTATGACGTTCAATTGGCATTTGCCACAGAATACCAGAATTGGCAGATCCACCAGTGGCACACTGTGCTTTTCACAGGTTCCCCCTGAGCACATGTGACAGCCCTTACACTGGTGCAGTGGGTCCTGTGTTCCTCCTGGTGTATGAAAATGCCTGGCCTCATGTGGTGAGAGCATGCAGGCAGTTCCTGGAGGATGAAGGAATTAAGACCACTGACTGGGGCCCCTCATTCTTGGCTGCCCTAAATCCAATTGAACACCTCTAGGACATCATGTTTCAGTTTGTCCAATGCTCCCAGGCTGCACCTCAGACTGTCCAAGAGCTCAATGATGCCCTGCTCCAGATCTATAAGGAGATCCGCCAGAGGACCATCCATACTCTCATTAGGTGCATTTCCCAACATCTCGTCATGCAGTTATAGAAGCATGTGGGGGCCATAAAAACAGAGTTCCATCTGAGTTTCTGCACATCATTTTTTTCACCTTGATTTTTAGGGTCTTTGAATTCAGTTATCTGCAGGTTGAGAATTTTCATTTCCATCAAACAATGTGATCTGATGTGTTTTCAAAATTGCTTCTTTAATTTATTTGAACAGTTTATGATATGAATATTGTGGCTGAACTGTAAGAAAAAAAAAAAAAAGCTGTTGATCAAAAGCTTGATGTGTAAAGCGTGAATACCTGCAGGAATTTCTTGAAGAAGTTCTGTGCAGCGCTGCACCAGCAGTGCAAACATACCGAGACCCAGGGCAGTGCTCTGCTCTTGTAAAACAGATCGCACTTCTCCTTCTTCACCTGAAAGACAGAATTTCAAACAGTCGTTTATCACTGCCTTGTGTGAAACCACGGCTTGGGTCTATACATATTTGAGTTGGAAAAGAACTCCATGCTCAGTTGCATAACAAAAGACCTGAAATGAAAAGATTAGAATCAAAGTATGTTAAAATCAGTTAGAATCAGTCTGCAGTGGTCACTAAACTTAATCGTGTTCAAACATGCCAACCTATTAATAAACGGAGTCAAATTTTACAGAAAATAAAGTCCATGTTAAAAGCTTCATGAAAACTATTTTTACCAGCCATTTCTGATAATACTGCAAATAAACCTCCAGTGTTACTACCACAAACAACTTGACATTTGAAAATGATGATTATCATTATCATCATCATTATCATTAGGTTGTGCACAATATTACCTTTGCTGTTGGCATTGTGTATGGCGAACATATTAATGGTGATGATCTGCAGCATGTGTGTACTTCCCAGCATGTGTGGACCGTGTTGGAGCAACGTCCTGAATTCCTGCAGAACACGGGTCGCAGCTCCAGGAAACGTTTCCATGCTATACAGATAAGACACACATTTCCAATTATATGTCACTGGCACAGAGGCAAACAGAAAAATACAGTTTTCAGTATGTAGTAGTCTCTGAGTCGATATGCTTTTGTAAGCTCACGGAGCTATTCAGTCGAAATAGAAACTTGGCTACATTAGGATGTACTACATCTGCTCGCTCACATTAATACTTTATAGAGATTGAAAATGTGACGTCATTTCGGGGTAAAACCGCAAAGGATTGTAGGTACGAGTGGCAAGCAGTACTAGCCACGGGAAGCCAACAGGTAAAGAGATAGTTTTTGTTTTGTTTTTTTTTTAAATCTGATTACGTCGTGGAAGAGAAATTGTTCAAGCCGTGTTTCCGAAGTAACAAAGAGCTGACGGATGGCCTGGATTGCAGCCATTCGAAGACCAAATATAACGTTCCAGAACACTCCAGCTCACATGTTAGTCTGCTCCAAGCATTTCCACAAAGGTAAGTCTTCTGTTGTAGTTATTACATAATTTATCATAACATAATTGTTCATGTAGTTTACAAATAAGTCTCATATTGATTTGAATTGAATTCGTTGCGCTATGCTGCTTTGTTCACTGTGGCTTTTCGGGCTAATGTTTGTTGCGTTTTGTAGGAAAACCAGCCTACAAAATGCTGGAATGCGATCCAGACTGGGCACCCTCTATCAACCTGGGTCATACAGAGTTTAAAGCTGCTACCACAGCGAGATTTGGTTAAGAGAGAGCGAGATCAAAACAGACACAAAAAGTCAGGCATATATGTGCCCAAGTGTTGTATTGAAGCAATCAAGTGATGAATAACTGTTTTCCAGTATGTTGTTTTGCAATGTTTGTTTTGTTTTTGCATTGTTGATTTGTTTTTTTACCAAAGCAGCTAATAAAGCACGATGAAATACAATTTTGCCTCTTTCTTGTAAGAGGCTATAATAGAATGAAACAATGCCAGTTATAAATAAAGACAATACATTAAATGAATTACGAAACACTCATTTTATTTCTATTAGATCTGAAAATGTTGTGTAATACAACAACCTGAAACGATAAATAGATTGCGTTGGCCTGTACAGGAGATAAAGGAAAAAATGTAACAACAGCTGTGAAATGGAATAGTCCAAATCACCAAAGTAAACTGGATCTGGGCTTGTTGCAGGGATCTGAAGTTACTAAACATTTTGTGAGTGTATGCACTCACACTTAGGACCATATAATAATAAATATGTGCGTGACGAAAGCTGGGCAGCTCCGTCGTTCTGTACATAACTGTTTTTGGGGCAAATAAAATGCAAGTAGGGATTAAAACCGCAGAATGAATGATTACCGGTGCAGGAAATGCTAGCGCTTGATGCAGTGTTTTGATTTTGGTGCCACTCTTACCCACAATGTAATGCGCGAAAGTCACGTGCTCTGTCAATCTCTATTTTAACGCTGTGCTGTCACAACACCCAACATTCTCCACACACCAAGTCACATTATTATATTGACCACTCTTTCCACTGTTATACTGACCCACTTTAATGTCATCTGACATCTGCACTGCTTGCCTGCACTCCGTTTGTGTTGGATTTCTTGTATTTGAGGCATTTCATTTAGTAGACACTTTACTATATTCTATTTATATTATGTATTTGACATTCTGGCTGCTATAACAGAGGAATTTCTCAATATCAGGTCTAAATAAAGAATTTTATTTTATGCAGACACCTGAGGCTTTGAGTGTGAAAACATGTGAACTGATGTATTTCAGTAATAATTGTTTTATAATGGCACACACAGCTCTGACTGCTTCAGCCGCTGCCAAAGGCAGCAGCTACATCCTGGTTCTCAAAACAGAAACCATTATAACATAATGGGAATAATCCAATTTATTGCTCAGATCAAGAGCGCCATTAACATTATTGCATTATTCCATAATAGTGCTCACCCGCTGATATAGTTCTATTTTCAGAAATCATCTAAATATGCAGTTTTCATATTATTACGAAATAATGTTAAATCATTTAAATTTGCTACAAACACTACCTTTTTGTTTATTAAGAACTAATTAATGTTAATGAGGCAGCAGGTAGAGTGCACTTAGTGCACTGCAGTCAATTTAGTTAATCTAGTATATTGTTGATTAATTTAGTTAACCTACAAAACACGCAGATTGATCTTCTGGTTAAAGCCTAGGCAACATTTTAGTCAAGCACATTTTCTTGGGCTAGCCTCAGTGCTATTTTTCATCATCATCATCCTTTTAAACACAGTCTATGAACTTAAGAGCTGAAAGACTCACCCCACTTTAGTGAAGAGCTTCCCATGAGCATGCAGGAAACTCAGAATGAATCTCTTATTGAGCTGTAGAGAGAAAAAAAAAAAAAAAGAAAGGGGGAAAGGATTACTAATGTTCATGCAACAGTTTTATTTACTTACTAATCCACAAGTGCAACACATTGCAAGAAAACATGTTTTCATCCAGAGACGACGCAGATTTTGAAATGACGTCAACATTTAAGTGCGCTTGGTATTTTGAACAATAGGGTTAGGAAGAAATGGGACTAAGAGACAGCAAAGAGGATACACATGCCTCTCAACAGTGTCCACTGACAAATAATAGACTGATTATGTGGAGGAGGACAAAAAATAAAATAAAATGGGAACAGAAAAAGGCTGCTCCTGCTTCTTCTGACGCTACAGCCGATATATCATAATATAAATGATACTGGAATGTAGGTGTGTAATAAATTATAACAGCATATTTTTTGCTGTGTAATATTAAATTGTAAATGAAATCAGAGCTTCATCATCCTTGCAGTTACAGGGAGTTTGTCAGTACCTACATCAGCTGACTAGGCAGCATCAGCATAATAGCCCAGGTTTTACACTGTAAATAATGTAGAAAAAGCAGATAGTGTCTTTATCTTTTCTGTGTGCCACTGCATATACATAAGGGTTGGGTGATATATAAAAGTTTTACACCCAACAATCGTAAGTCCAATAATCGATGATGGGCGATATATTTGCGCATGCGCAGACTTTTTGATGGGCGGAGCAATGTAATCATGCATGGACTGATTTGCGCGTTTACAACACAGAAGAAGTCTAAACATGGACTATATGCCCCAAAAAATATAAAGTCGCTAATTTGGGATTTCTTTGGCTTTAAACCAGATGACAGAGGTAAACCTAAAGATATAACCAAAGCGGTGTGACGCTTGTGCAGACGTATAGTGCAAGCAAAGGACTCAAACACGACTAACTTGCATGAGCATGTACGTGTCCACCATCTGAATGTTTTTTTCTGAACATGGGCTACTGCCTTTCTTACTTTCTGTTATGAATTTGAGTAAATGAATCGCTGCATTTGGGTGCACTCTGAGGAGGGTGCACTTACTTGCAAATGAAAGAGGGTGCTGTTAAAAACAGTACTATTATTATTTTTTTACCTGTTGACTGCTTCTATTAGCTCCATCATTATTAGCAAACTTACTGATGGGGAAATAAATTAATAAATCGCCCTTGTAAAAATGATAGTCGATATATTTGTCCAATCGCCCAACCCTAATATACGTGATCTGAACCCAATTATTTATTAATTTGGGAAAAAAGTGCTTGGAGTCCAGCTACTCAATACTGTTCCTGCAGCCAAAGACAGTACTGGAGCCGCTGCTCCTCTTCTTATGAGCTGCTCATAATATGCTTTCATAGACCCGGTTTAATCTACCGTACTCTCTCAGCTAGCACTGTGATAAATGATGAAATAGCAATACTCTGTCTATACCAATTTCAATTAATAAATAATGGTGCTTCACTGCGAGCAAAAAATGTAAATAAAAATAAAAACAGTAAAGAGGTTTAAAGACATTACTCAATTCAGGCAGGGAAATGAAAATGAAATGAAAATATGAGTCGACCGAACGACAGCCTAGGGGGAAAACGAAAAAATGACAGAGGGCATAAATGAGCACCAAAACAAATTCATATAGACTCTATGAGAGGAAATAAATTAGAGGAAAAACTACATGGGATTACAAATAAAACCTTATTGGAGATGTCTGCAGACACGGTGTTATTTTTTCAAGGAACCCAAAGTCTGGCTGCTGTGCAAATTAAAAAAAAAAAAAAAAGTATGCAGAGGAAAAACAGAGGACTTTGAGCTGATATGTATTAAGAAATAGACACAGAGACTTACGTCAGCAACGCTGAGACTGCCCAGCTCTCCATCTTGTTCAGAATCTCTGCTGGACTCACTACCTCCTCTCTGAGAGGAAGGTGCTGCTGCCTGTCCACTGGGGCGAATCCAGATCTCCACACGTGCACCTTCCTCCCTTCTTCCTCTTCCTCTCACTGCTGGACCCCTGGAGCCTCCTTCATGCTCCTGCCTCCTCCTTCGCTCAAGCTGCTCTGCCTACAAAAAAAAAAAAAAAAAGATAAAAACAGTCTGTCAACAAGAAACACTTGCAGTGCCTTAAGTCCTAATTTTTCTCATAAAGCAATTTATTAAGCAAATTTATTGTAGGGTCTATTAGGCGGGGTGAGAAAACACCCTGTGGCAAAAACTGGCATTATAATTATGCATGAATCCCTACTGGCTAGACAGTTCTTCTCAAATTAAGTTCTTGAGATCTTACTTGATGTGATCTCAAGTGTTTTCTGTTGTAGAAATCTGACAAAAGTTAATGTCCATGAAACGTGTATCTGACCTTACGCTTGGCTTCCTCAAAAAGACTCATGAGGCTCTCCTTTGCAGTCAGAATGGGATTGGAAGCTGCCAAGCTACGCATATAATAACACACAGCATCTAACTTCCGCTTCTGTAGGTTAGAAATGGAGAAGACATAAATAAGAAGAGGGAGGTAACACACACACACACATTCAAAGCACAGTTATATTTTCCCCATTTTCAGGGACATGCAAACAGACGTACAGTCACTAAAAGACAAATCCAGTTACTTAATTCAAACTGTAACATTTCTACCCTTAGGAGTCCTGAACCTAAGTACAGCAATGCATTTTCCATTATTAGGGTACTGTGCTTTACAATTTGAAATACTACATTACAGCAGGTCTCATTTTTAACCCAAGGGCATCAAGACTGAGAGAACTGTGGGAGATACAGAAGTAGCCAAAGGTTTAGGGTTTCAGAAATGATCAAATGCAGAGGCCTGCCTTCCAATGAGTTTAGATTCAGCTGGTTGAATATGAAGGCATGTAACACCAAATGTATCAAATTTGATACACAAGTTTTTGAGACATCTACATCATCAGTATGATTTTATAACTAACCACCTTATGTGTTTTTGTTTAATATAAACAGCTCCACTGGTTTCTTTTTTTACCTTGCAAACTGAAACCTTGTCTTTCTGCTTCAGATACATACTGGGGGGTTGGACACTGGATAAATCCTCTAAGCCAGGGGTGTCCAATTGGCCCGCAAGAAATTTTATAAATAGAATAGAATATGGCCCGCACTTCAACTTTTGCTTGAGTGTATTGCACGTCTTAGGTTTAACACCAGGGGGAGCTACTGTTGATCAAGCCAGTTGCTCCACCAAAAAGGACAATCACAGAAGAAATTTACCCCAAGTTACTAAACATGGCAGAACCAAAGAAGCGAAAGGTAGGAAGTGAGAGCAGAAAATTTCAGACACGGTGGGAGAGTGAATATTTCTTCAAAGAATTCAAGGGGAAGTGTCTGTTTGATCTGGACTGAAACTGTGGCAATTATGAAAGAGTATACTGTACGACGTCATTATGAAACCAAACATCAGGCCTATGCATCCTACACTGGTGCTGAGCGAGAGCAGAAAGTAAAGCAAAGGGTAGCTCTCCTGCAGGGTCAGCAACAGTATTTTCTTCGTGCCCAAAGTCTGGGAAAAGGCTACAATAGCCAGCTATGAGGTCGCCCAACTCATCACAAGACATGGCAAGCCTTTTTCAGATGGAGACCTCATAAAACACAGCCTCGTTAAAGTCGCTGAAATAATGTGCCCGGAAAAAGTGCAGGACTTCAACAACGTCAGCATGTCCAGAATACAGTTGTGCGATGCATTGAAGACTCGTCAGCCAACATTAAACTGCAGCTGTCTGATAAAGCTTGTGCCTTTGATTTTTACTCCATCGCATGCGATGAGAGCACTGATGTCACAGTCACCGCACAGCTGCTAATTTTGTTGCAGGGAGTGGACGAGAACTTTGGAGTTACAGAGGAGCTGCTCGATCTTAAGAGTCTAAAAGGCACAACAACGGGTATGGATATTTTTGAAGCTGTGTCAGACTCAATTGACAAAATGAGACTTAAATGGGACAATGGGAGTTATAACAGACGGGGCTCCAGCTATGGCAGGTGCACACAATGCATGATCGAGACCTGGCTGCCAGCCATCCTTCGGTCCAAAGTGCAGCATCACTGCTCCCACTGAGTGCAATGGCGTTCCCACTTAAGGTGAGTAAAAAATATATTCCACAGTACCCGTGTATTAATGAGCATGCATGTACAAGTACACATGCTTCAAATATCAATAATGCGCATCAATTCTGTCACTACCCTGCTTTGGTGCACCACTTTCTTATATGCATTTTTCTTGTTAACACAGAGTACACACCGCTGTGCACAGCGCACACACTGCACACGCAAAGTCAGCTGATCTTATCTGATGCAGATTTGCTCCTTGATCAAGTGACATTTGTCTGGATTTTTGGCACAAGGGGCGTAGGAGGAGCACCGCAGCTGGATGGCCCGATTTACATACCCAGCGCAGCTGATACTCACCAGAATAATTTACTAAAATTATATGAACTCCTGTAATTAAGTCCAGTTCAATCTGTTAATGTCGATAACCGTTTCAAACGAACGTTAATAGGTGTGTTGCTAAGCCTAATAACTTTAATAACAAACTCGAAATGTATCCGTCCCATTTTCCTCTTTATTGTTTTTTCTCTGTAATGTAAATCTTCTGTCTAAGAAGAAATCTGAGGCTGCTGTTCTGAGAATGAGCTACCAAAGCTTTTTCTGAATAAATCAGTAAAGATCCATTTATGGAAAGTTGTGATGAAGGCAGTTTTGTCTTTAATTATATTCAACAATATAACACATTTGACCACTTTTAATTGATTTTTCTAACTTTAATACACTAAAGTTAAGGCTATATACCTAATTTCTAGTAAGTGACCTAGCCCCTCCTATATTTTTATGTATGTGGCCCTCAGTGAAAAAAGTTTGGACACCCCTGCTCTAAGCGTTTAGTCATTAATTTTTTCCTTTGATCCTTGACAAGTAAAGATCAAGGCCTACATCATAGAGAACATTTTTGACTTGCTATGCAGTTATAAATGGGGGTTTCTTTCATTAATTCTTTTGAACCATTACAATTTGGACATTGTATTAAAAGGAATAACTCTCAAACACCATTCATTCAATATTGCATCAACCTACAAGAGTTGCATCTGAACTTAAAACTTTCCTGTAGGATAAATTAGTTAGGATTAGGACCACTTCAAAATGAATGTTTCAAAGCACGGAGCTATGAGAATAAAAAAGTGAAGTTTCTCAATACTTAAGAGTCTGATCTATATCACTTACTGTATAAACAGCCAGCAGAGCCAGCTGGTTGTACGGGCGTCCATTTTTTGGGGCAATCTGCTGGGCCTTCAGATACCAGCTGTGGAAAAGTAAACAAGCAGTCATGACACATCAATAAAGAGACAAACGTTTTCAGTTTCTACCTTAAAAGTTTAAGTAATCTGTCACATATAGGTAAAAAGTTATCGTGTCTTTAGCATATAATAACTGAAACATCTAAAGAAGTCAAAGTTTCAAAGTATAGTGACCAGTCCAGAACTGTAGGTGTGCATATCTGGGAGAAACAATGGAAATGATCAGCCACTTGCACTGCATGAAAACGGGTATAAAACATCTGTACTGCTTAGAAAAAAAGAAATAGAAATGGTAGTTGTGACTCCTCATTCGTTAATTCAGGAGTTGTCAGATTTTTAAAATATCAGTCTACTCACTTGTTCAAACTCAAATTTGAATATCAAGACACATCCCACACTCTTGAATGTTTGTCAGAAATTTTACAATGCCAAGAGAAATCTCAAATTCAAGCCTACCTGCGAGCCTTGCCATAGTTGGCAGAGTCACTGGCTTGCTCCCGATAACGTGCTATGTCACCCTGACAAATCATACAGCGCTGAGCACTAATGAGTGCATACTTCACCTGAAAAAAATGTATTCGCTACATAAAAAAAAAATTAAGAAATTGTCGCAACATTTGTTGTAACATGGAAATCGGGTGACTTTTCAAAGCCGCTTACTGGATGTTTTCATGTACAATGGAAACTCATTCACTACATTTTGAACATTTAGTATTCAGTACAACATTGAACATGTTACAGAAGCAAAAAAGCTAAAAGGAATGGTTCCCTACCGTTTTGCGTAATGGACGAGCCCTGATAGCCATGCCATCCATATAATCCTCTAACTTAAATTGGTATACTGTCTGAAGCTTCTGAAGTAGTGCGTCAAAGAATAATTCCCCCTGTAAAACACAAAAGAATAGAAAAATATTATAAAAATTAGAAGGACTTTCCCTCTTAATTATGAAATCAAACTCAACTCCCTACCCAAGAGTCATAAAGTCCTGCAAAGGAAGTAAAAGTTTAACAAGACTTTGTATTTATTATTAATTTATTCTTCTCTGTTAAAAGTACATGAATTACTTCTCTAAAATGGATTTGGAAACAAATTTGTCCCTGATTTAGGTAACAAATACAATTTGCATCATCTAGTGATACACAGACTAATTTTGGGTTATGAATGAACCCATAATCGAAACCATACAGGCAGAAAAGTGCCCAAGTGATTGTTAGATATGTTTCTTGGGAAACCTTTTCCTATGCAAATTTCCAACACGCTCCTTACCTCATCAAGCAGTGTAAGGAGCTTGTTTCTGATATGAGGGGCATTGTCATAGGTGGGCTCTTTGAGTAGCTGCCGGAAGCGCTCTATGACCTGGTAAAACACATTCTTCCACAAAGCCTGATCCACGTTCTGAGAGTCTGAGAACTCGATGTCTGTCAGGATGACCTGCTCATATATCCCCAGAAGGTCCGCTCTTTAAAATGGAAGGAAACAACATGATAGTGCTTTTTTCAACTAGATTATTGGCTCACTTGTCACCGAGACAAATAACTGGCATTAGGACAACAAACCACAAAAACACAAACACAGAAAAATGTCTAGCTTTGTCCCTGAATGCTCACCTGAGCTGGGCCATGCGATCTAGTCCATCAGCACTCACTCTATCCCGGGAGAGCAGATTACTGAGCTGAAGCTCCTGTGCATCTGCAGCCCTCAGCAGTCTTCCCAGCTCCCCTCTGGTGTGTTGCTCTGCCTCTTCAAATGTTACACTGCCTCCTGCACCCGGGAGGGAATAACCTGATCCCCTGTAATTACTGCAGAACTGACCCACACCAGGGCTTGGATACATGCTATTAGTGTAAGCCATTTGGTAGGGTCCCATATGATAAGGAAATGGATAGCGCTGGTTGGTGTTAGGATTATGTGGGCTGCTGGAGGGCACAGGGTAGCAATACGGGTTGTCCGAGTTTTGGAATTTGTAGTAGGCCATGGCAGAAGCCTGCTGGGATCGAAAGCGCTCACCCTGCGTGACTGGAGGGCTGCCTGCTACCTCATCATCTGTGTCCAGAAAATGAAGCTGTCCATATCCTGTACCTGTCTGAAGATATACAGACTGCTGAAGAGATGAATGCTGTGAGGACTGATTGCTGGTAAGAGCAGGTTTTTGGTCTGGGTTATTTGGATCCCAGAGTCGCCTTGCTCCTCCTCCTCGACCTCCTCTACTCCTGCCAGCTGCACCACCTCTAATTCCACCAAAAAGAAGCCTTTGCCCCACTTCAGGTGAATTAGAGATATCTGTCCGGGCCGGAAGTACCAGGATGCCCCCACCTCGGCCACGAGGAATGGGGCCCTCCTTGCGATGTTGTGCATCCCCACTATGTGACGAGGTGTCCGACTGTTTTTCCAAAGAGACCCTGAGGATTCCCTGACCCCCACCTTTGTTTCCCTTTTGTCTGTTTCGTTCGCCTCTCTGTCTCTCTCTACTTAACTGGCCCTCACCACCTCTTCTCTTCCTCCTCCTATCGTCTGCTCTGTCACTCATCTCACTTCCTTCCAGTGATTCTGTAGAGGATTCCTCATTTGTTGTCCAACTTTTTAAAGGATGCCTTTGTCCTTCTCCACCAACAATAGCCCCCTTTTTATTGTTGTCTCTAGAATGTGACCAATTTGTACTCTCCACATCCTTTCCTAGTCCAGGATAATCCAGGCTAGTCACACTGCTCGCTGAGCTACTGCTGTAAGTTCGATTACGTGAGCGCCGAATATCTGATTTGGAATAGCGTTTCGAGGTTGGTGTTGTGACATTTGCATTGGATCGATTTCTGTTTACGTTTTTTTCTGTCTTGGCATCTCTCTCAGCATCTCTGGATCTGCTGTTGTTGGTTTCGCCACTTCGGTTTTCTCTGCGGTTCTCTCTTCCTTTATTTTGGTGTGTTTGCTTTGCTTTATCCATTTTCTCGACGTCTGCTTCTACAGCTCTCTTGTCTTTTTCCCTCTCAGTATTCCTTTGATTATTCTTACCCTGATCACCTGCCTCATCTTCTTTTCTGGAGTCCTGAGTCTTTTCCACGCCTCTCCTCCTTCGGTTTCCCCTTTCTCTCTTTTTCTCTGACTTTTCTTCCTCATCTTTGGTTCCTGACCCTTGACCTCGCCTTTTCTTGTCAGTTGGTTCCCTTCCCTTGCAACTTAGTTCTCCAGCATCTTGACTTGTATATTCAACTTTATCCTTTTCTTGCATGTTGAGATTTTCAACTTTGCTAGTAATTTTCTCCACTGAAGCATCAACGGGTATTTCAGGTGTTTCCACATCTTGGCTTCCTTGCTTTCTACTTGCCTCACTAGAAGTAAACACCTTTGCACTCTCTTGTGTGCCTTTTACTCTTTTATCTTTTCCACTCTGCTTCTGTATAGAGGTTTTTATGTCCACTCCACTTTCCCTCGTACTTTGCTGAGATTCTGGCTCGGTTTTTTGCCCTTCCTTTTTAGGAGGCTTATCCTGTTCTCTTCCAGCCCCACTGTCCTTCCCTTGAATGTTTCTTCTACTCCCAGGTTGATAAAATTCTCTGTCTGGTTTTCGGGTTTTCTTTGCTGGCTTAGCTGCTCCTACAGGTTCTTGATGTTCATTTTCCTTTTCAACAAACAATTTTTCATCATTTGTATCCGATTTATTCTGCGCATGTCTCCCTTTTCTGCAGTTCTGACTGTTACCACCATCGCCTCTCATCCTGTCTTCATCCTTTTTATTGGTACCTGTCCCACTGTCTGTCCACCCTTGTCTCTCCAAAGGTGTCTCCCCAGACACAGCCTTTTTTTCACTCTGGGATGGCTGATCATGCTCATGTGATTCGGCAGCTAGGGGCTCACTTTGACCAGTTTCTGGCTCACTGTCATGGTTATGTCGTCCATGTCCAGGAACTGGCTGGTAGCGTTGCAGATCAGGACGCTTTCCTTCACGCCTTCTGTGCTGCTTGTGTGTGTGATGCTCCTGTTGTTCCTCTGCAGAAAGAACAAATTAAGTTTATATTTAATGGACTGTAATCCACTGTAATGGTAATAATCCAAAGAAGCATTTAAGTTCTACAGAACCCAGAGCTAATGTAGTGTGTGACATTATAAAAGATGTCAAACTAATGGGTCAGTACACCATAAACGTGAGGAAGGTCTCTCTGGCTTTTTAGTCCAGTCGGCCCCATATGAAAAGTACTACTTGTTATCAGATACATCGACTCAGATATTAACTTTTACAAGTTCCTTTGTCAGCTAATTTTTAACCACAAAGTTTAACTTACAGGCTGATCCAAGGACTATTAAGTCAAGTGCAGTTGGCCATGTTAGTCCCATCATCCTCCTTGTACCATTTAGCAACTCTGTCCTGAAATACGGTGGTTTTTAGAGCTTGCTTATATTGGACATATTAACTGTTTTAAAGCATGCAAACTTCTTTTGTACATCCTGTATACTAACTCACGTGAGGCATCAGTCACCCAGGCCAAAAGACTGATCAGCGACCAACTGGCAACCTCCAGTCGTATTTTCCTGACTGGTTTTCAAACAGGATCCTGGAAGTTGCTGGACCAAAAACCTCACTGTGACTGCTCAGGTATCTAGCACCGTGCCAATAGCTTGTCTCAGAGTTTTATTTTCACCTTTTGAAAAATACTGGTTGCAGAGTTAAGACACAAGTTTTATTTTTTTCCCTACTGCTTGGCGAGTACTTTGTGTTTGCAGACAAGCTGGCATTTTCAATGCAAACTACTGGTGACCGCAGCAAACTGCAAGCAAACAAAGCAATCCCCAGGAGTTCTTTCGTGAACCATCTTATACATTTTCGTGACTAATTTCTAGCCACTTCCAGCAACCACTCGGGAATACACTTTTTTTTCACCCCCTCACAAACAGCGACTGCCACATGGTCGTTGACCAGCTTGTTTCAGAGAGGATATATGTTATCCCCAAACTAACTAAATATCTACTGAAAACGAAACAAACCTTTTTACCAAGCAGCCTTTAATGCAAACTTCTCCCACTAGCTCTTTAACCATAGACTAACCTCAAACTCTCTCTAGCCCTGCCTGTTCTAGTTAATATTTCACTTATAACAGGAAACCATTATCAGTTAAAGGTTTTTTTTTTCTTTCCTATGAACATATTGTAAAGCACTGATATGTTTAGTTTTGAGGTTTCTTTTTGTTTAGTGATGCACCACTTGTTAAATTCTGCGCGGATAAAACATTTAAGAAACAATTTATCCACTTTTTTGTTAGTTTATTTATAGATAGAGTAGCGACCTGGGTGTTTCCTTTCTCTCGCCCTGTGACAGCCAAGATGGGCTCCAGCCCAACCGAAACACTGAACTTGATAAGCGAAAACAAATAGATAGATGGCTATTTTGTTTATCTACATACTGTACTTGTTTTTTCCTCGGGAAATAACTACACTTGTATTATGTCAAAAATAATTAAACGTCGCTTAGATTTTCAACATTTAAACGGCACAAAATAAAGTAAATGTTGTCTTCTTGCTAACAGGCTGATGTCGGCCGATATCATGGTGATCATGTAAGTTTCACACACAGCCACCTGCTCATAGCGTTTATCAAACAGAATCCGCCTTGCAGGAATGAGCGGAAATGACCAGGTACAGATAAATCCACAAAACTTCCCACAAAACTAAGAAACCCGCATCACCCTTTTGACGTCTTTCTTAATAGCCGCAATGTGCAAGTTTAAAGTTTACGGTTGGAAGAGTTGGCGAATTCTGTAACATTAACTATCATTTAACTTAACCGCAAGAGGAGTCTAGCATTCTCGTTTAAAAAAAAAGCGTAGTGTACTTTAAATGCAGACATTACGCGTAAGAAAGAGCTGATTAAATGTTTAAAGTAGAAATACTAAATCGTGACAAGACTATGACGAGCGTTTTGTAGAGGGGGCGTTTAAAACAGGCAGCGCGGGACTGTGGAGTAGACAGGCACACGGCTGGCTAGCTAGCTAACAACATTAGCTAGATACAAACTTGGTAACTCCCGTCGGTCACTTTCAGATAACTTGGGATACTTTTTCGCTTGAATTTCAAGACTCTTTCAGCAATTTGTTCTTTACGCGTATCCAATTAACTTATTCTCACCTTTGTGACACTCAGTAACGCTGACTGAATTCGACGCTTCAGCTCGGAGTTCCGCAGCTGAGATTCGCACTCTATCCAGTTCCGCCGCCATCTTTGCTTTCACTCGAACAAACACAACAAATACGGTGGCCCCGTTGGTTCAAATATCTTAACCGGGTGACGTTGCAGCCAGCAGTACTGTTCCTTCACAGTGACATCAACCCGTGCATATTTTTAATCAAGCAATGGAATGAATAACAAAATTTTCGATATATATATATATATATATATATATATATATATATATATATATATATATATATATTTTTTTTTTTTTTTTTTTTTACATAATTTGTGGTCCTAAATTTTTTAAAAATCAGTCAGGCAGTTTCATTACTTTATTAACTTAAGTTACTTACCAACAATCTGTATAAAAACATTTGATACATGACATAAACACATTTAAACCATTAATTTGTGGTTGCTTGCTTTAAAATATAATGTAACATATACATATAGTTTGTGTATAAATATACCCTATATTTATACATAAACCATATAAGATGTGCCTTTTATAGTGAAAATCATTTTATTATATGATAGATAGATAGATAGATAGATAGATAGATAGATAGATAGATAGATAGATAGATAGATAGATAGATAGATAGATAGATAGATAGATTTATCACATTTTTATAGAAGTCATTCTGATGTAAATATTACGTAGGCATTGACCTACATGTGAGGCCTGTGTGGAAGAGACAGGTCAACAAGTTATATAAAGATTTTTTTAACAGACATATAGATCGTATTTAGCGTCAAACATACATGGCAGCACAGGACTTTCATATATGACCACTAGGTGTCAGGGTTGATTATCTATTTCCTTTTTTTTTTTACCCAACTGTCCTTTCGTCCAATACTTCTGATTGGCCCAACAAACTTTCCCCTAACTACTTTGTAGTAATTTATATGAATGTAATGCACTCTCTTCTCTCTCACGCCTTCTACTGATAGCTTCCATGTGAACTTGCAAGCTGCATGATGGGGAAATGTGAAGAGAAGGCGTAATGTGGAACAGCCAAAGCAAATATACATGAAGATGGGGCTCTGTGTGCGCGAGCGTGAACGTGTGTGTGTGTGTGTGGGGGGGGGGGGCAGTCATCTGCATATGAGGTAGTATGTGTACAGTTTAAGCAGAGATCATCTGTGTGGTTGATGCTAGAGTAAACAGCTTCATTTCCCTAGCAACACCAAATTAAAGGGCCAGAGTCTCTTGTCCTTCGTAGAGTCTCCCACACATTTTTTTTAATCCAGAGGCAAACTAAACTTTATTTTCTGTAACTATTCCTCCCTAATGTCACTAAATTATTTATCCAAGGTGTCTGGCTCACCTTTTTGGCATAGTAATCAGGAATGTGGCCTCTTATATGTGTCATTAAAAGAAGTTACTTCTGTCAAATAGCCACTTAAGTTTAAACCCAAATCCAAAAGCAATCATACGGCTGTTTGAGAAAATCTAACTTGTAAGAAATCAGAAACATTTTTTTTAACACAGTGATCTGCACACACTTCATTTTTCAGATTTACATTGTGGTTTTCTATTAGCAAAAGGATTTTCCTACACTGTCATGGCGCTGTCTTATTTTCTTTGTGCTGATCACGACAAGGCGGTGCACTGTTGCCTCACAGCAAGGGGGCTCGAACCTTCAGGTCGGCTGGCCTTCTCTCTTCCACACTCGACATGCTTGTCAGGTGTAAGTGTGATTCCAAATTGGCCGAAGGCGTGAATATGAGAGTGTGTGGTTTCCTCTCTGTGTGTTAGCCCTGTGACTGACTGCCAACATGTCCATGGTGTAGCTTGGATTTGATTGGCAACTAGTAAAATGGTTGGACTGAATGCTTTTATTAACAAGGCATATTTCTAATCGATCAGTAATTTGATCTTATTATCCTCTCACTCTTCTCAGTGAGTCTATATTTTTCATTTTTCATTACAAGGATTCATATGTGGTATCGAATGATGTGTAAATGCAGAATACAGTTGTGATGTAATGCTGGCAATGTCTCTTGATGAAGCGCTGGCACACCAGGGGTTGTAGAGTGTTTCGTGTCTGCAGTGGAAAGATGTGAGAGAGGGTGGGGGCTGCCGGAAGTGGTGGGTGTGTGTCTCCCTGTGTTGTGTGTGTGTATGAGTCTGTAAGTGTGGGTGCCTGCGTGCCCGTCGTGTATGTGTATGCGTGCAGAGTTCTGATTGTCGGTGCTGCACCACGGTGCAGGTGGAGCAATGCAGGATGACAAGAGACACGGAAGGACAGAGAGAGAGAGGGAGGCAGGGAGGTTGTGAGGGAGGCAGACAAGAGAAAGAGAGAAAGAGGTGAGGAGGCATGATGCAGGAGGAGAGGAGAGAACAGGAGGAGGAAAGACCATGAATACAGATGAGAAAAGCGGGGGAAGCTGGGAGCTTTTGCAGGTGAATTTCTGACACCGGGGAGTTTCTCCGACCCAATCAAGTGTCGATCTTTTCTGCCCCCCCAATCTAATTTTTTTCCCTCTCCCTCTCATTTCTGCCTCTCTCTTTCTCTGGCCTCCCCCCACTGGGACACTGGAAGGTGGGAGGAGATGACTTTTTAGAGATGACTGGAGTGCAGAGGGAGGAGGGACAGATGGGGGAATACGCTCGCTGGAAGTAGAACAGTGTGTGGAGCAGAATTAAAATGCCGGGACTGGGGTCTAAATAAAAGAGAATAAAAATGGCTGGAGGATGAAAGTGAGGCAACTGCAATGGGACCCACATCTCGAGTAGTGAGAGAGACAGAAATGAAAGGAGCAATGTGTAGGAGAGACAGACAGGAAAACTCAGAGTAAGACAGACTGGGGGCCAGAGGCTTGTGTGACGCATATTTGCTGGCACTAGATGTTTGGAGACTATCCATTTCAACTGTTTTTTTAATGTATAATTCACAAAAAGAAATAGAAGGAGTGACAGGGGAGTGATGAGCGAACAGACAATATGAGTACATGGAGTGATGTGTCAACAGAGCAGCCAAACAGAAGACAGTGAATTTTAAACAAAGAGATAGGAGGTAGAGTGTGACAAAGGCTGAAGCAGGGAAAGCTCACTGACTGCATTTTACAACCTTATACGATCAAAGCTGTATTAAAAATATTAATCACATTTCATAGCTCAAAGAACAATACTTCTTAATTTCTTATTGCACACTGTGTCTGTGTTAGCCTGACCCAGTTCTTCGCTGAAGTTGGGTGAAACGGTCAAGCCCTAAATTATATTAGTGACCAAACTTTGGCTTCAGATGAAAACTATGTGTCTGATTTCTTGTGTTCTTCTCTTGTTCTTGTGTAAATGTGGTTGGGATTGCTGTAGGTTCTGTGTATCTGATTGATGTTTGGCTCCAGATGCACATTCCACTGTCACAGAGCACCACTTGTAGCTGTCTGCACGGGAACAATGGTCTACAGGTAAACATAACAAATGGAAATTGATTGTGCAGCATCATGTAATGACTGACCCACCTCAGTGATTGTTAACAAATAAAATCTAGGAAATCTTTTTTTGTATCTGATTTTCAGACACATGGAAAATCCTGCGTTGTTTTTACTAAACAATGCATGTCAGGCAGACATGACATGTGGTCAGTCTGTAAGCTTCCAACATATGGAATCATATGCCAGCTGAAATAGTCCCTGTGATCAACGCATTAAATTCCAGTCATCTCCACGCTTAACTCGTGCAAACAGATGTGCTCACTCCAGCACCGGCACTCCCCTTTGACACACTCGTGTGCGCACAAATGGCTGCCTACACATACGCACAGCTGGCACTGCACATTAATTACATTCAGCATATGACTTTGGCGTAATGGTGGGAAGTTTTTGCGTGTGTCACTGTCAGAGTTGCAGCTGATGAAAAGAGATGGCATGTGACTTTGGGAGCTCATCGCCTCAGGGCACGGGTTGCTCCGCACGCTTTTGGCACATGAGACCTAATCCTGGGAACGACCTTGCCGATGCCGATGCCATTCCGGGGTTAGTTGATTCTGCCTGGGCCATTTTAACCGACTGCACATTACTTCCTCTGATTCACGCAACATTTAAAACTGAAAAAGAAAATGCACATTTTTCAAAGTTTCTGAGTAGGAATGGGTTCACACTGTGTGTCACTGCTTAGGTGAACGCGCATTTGTGCGAGAGTGGGTGGATGTGGAGTTGCCACTGTGTGCGAGTGTGGCTTTGTGATCTCACAAATCTTGTAGGCAAGAAGATGTGGGGGCGAGAGGGGTTTCACTAATAAACACCCACTCCTTCCAAAACCTCCATCTCACTCTGACACACACACACACACACATACACCCACCACACCGCTACAAACACCCTCCTCCTCCTCCCCAGCTTTCCTTTGACAGAATCCTCATTACAGGCACGTTTGGCAGCACCGAGTCTTCCTCTCTCTCTCTGTCTCTCTCTCCTCTCTTCTCCTCTCCCTCCCCATCTCCATCTCTGCACTCCCTCTCTGTCGTTTTCATTTGCTCATTCTCTCTTGCCCTGCTCATTGCGTTCGAGCCAGCTTGGCAATCAAAGGGAGAGAAAACACAAATGAGAGCGAAGAGGGCTTGGGGGGGGGGGGGGGGGGGTGAGGGTTGAGTGAGGATGCTCACTGGGATTTCAGTATGAGTCAGAATGGGAGAAGGCGAGGTGGGAAGGCAAGGTAGGCGGTTGTGAGGAGAGAGAGGGAGAGTAAGGGAGGGATAGAAGAAGGTCTTTCTTTTTTTTAAATTTCTTTTTCTCTTATCTGTCTGCGTTCTCTGTTTGGAATACAGATGAGGAGATAGAAAGACAGCCAACAACTGGGCATGACAAACAGATGAGAGATTTGAGCAGGAAATGATCTGCATTCCGATTTGTGATCAAGTTTGGAGATAAGAGCGAGCTGCCTCTGCACTGATCGCTTGATGATAGATCCAAGCGTCTGATAGGAATTTATAGCATGTAGAAGATGAATATAGCATCCGGAGCACAATTTGAAATCATCTGGATATCATTTTTAAATGGTGAAAAGATAAGAAAGATATCATGATGCAACTGATGTGTGTGTGTGTGCGCGCGCGTGTGCGTGCGTGTTTGTGAGGCATTATAATAAGAAGGAGTGCAAGATCAAGGAAGGGAATTAGTGGGGAATTACTTCATTCATACTTTTTCAATTATTCACCCTCCCCATCCGACTCCCACTGTTCGCATATTCATGTGGGGTGTAGTAGAGGAAATTGGATTGTGTATGCCTGTGTACACACACTTGCCCAGAACTTACCCTCTACCACACGTCAGCGTGCATACGAAGCAATGATAGGCTGCAGTCGGCGGAGATGCTATAGTTCTGAGGCCCAGGGGCTGAAAGTTTTCCTCTCCTCCTCTTTTGTCGTAATTTCTCAGCCACACTTTCTCTGAAAGAGGAAGTAAAAAGTCGAGACCTAAAATGAAACGTAATCACAGAGGGAATAAAATGACTCCCGGTGTTAAAGTGTTGATCTGGCTCACGTGGGTGTATTGTTGTCCTGATTTCTTAGCTTGCTGCAAGAAGTCCCCTCCCCCTATCAGTACTGTGTTAATTATATCTCTCGGTGGGCTACTCTTTTTAAAATAAGGAGCGAGTGGTCAATATTCATAGTCATACTGTGTCATAGATCTCCTTGATCTGAGAAACACCACGCAGAACTGATCACATTTCACAAAGTCTGTAAAAATATGTTCAAAACAGGTTGATAATCTTAAAATTACTAGAAATATTCCACTTAAGCGGGTAATCAAATAAAACAATATGTGATTAAATCAACCCTCAAATGGTTAGAACTTTCTAAAGTTAGCTGAAGTTTTGTCATAAGTTCCAAACAGGAAGCAGTGTAGGTAAGAGAAGTGGCTGACCGTGCAACAAAGGTCTGGAGTTGGAATGAATGCAAGGAACGTCATGGTTTCATAAGCCCTACATTACCTTGGTTGACCCTGGTATAAGGTGTAGGCTGATAGAAAGCAGAGGCTCTGGTCCCTGACACATGGATGTAACCCTTCCTGTTCAAAGATGCTCTCTGGATTGGAATAGAAATGAACTCACTCATATTTAACCAGCCACCCATTGAGACCTGGCCAAGAAAATGTACACCTCTATTACCACTGCATCTCTGTGTTTTGTATCACGTCTTTGTGACTTTTTTAAGGGTCTGTACATTTCCTTTTAGAGTGTTTAATTTTCTTTGTTGTTGTTGTTGTTTTAAATTTTTTATTTTAAATTCATTCGTGTGAGAAAGTATAGGGCTTTGAAAAAGAAAAAAAGTTTATTCCCAGAGTGTGTGGGCTACAATTAAAACAATCTTGCTTTGATTTGGACTTTAAAAGGGAAAGGTGAATTGCAATTTAAGGAGACTTTTTCTTTTGAAATCCACATTTCCTAATAGGGAAATTATCCCTGCTTCATAGGCGGAGGCTGTGTGGAGGTGGGTTGTACACAGGTCACAAGCCACACCTGGCCCCTCCTAAAGGCATGCGGGGACATCGAGTTTTCTCTAAACTTCTTTTTGTGGCTTTACACGAGTCTCTCACTTTACACGCCTACGTATGTCTGACACACTTCTTTACGCACGAGGGTCTCCCCCAAATCTCCCTAAATATGTGAGTGGAATAAAATCGGGCTGAGATTACGCACGACTCTTGTGACATCTCTCGTGAGGCTTTTACAGATATGTGGAGTCAGGGTTATCTGCACCTTAAAACAATTAAAATAAAATTCAATGAATAAAACAAGTCGGTGCTCTGCGCCAAACGTTTTCGTTGTAATTTTAAGCAGGCAGCCGCAGTGATTCACCGCCAAATCTACACATCACGATCTGGCGGCGAGCAACTGGTGAACACATTTTCATCCATAACTTCCAGCCTTTACATGCTTGTGTTCTGGTAAGTCTCTTTACATATTCACATGCTCGGTCGAGAGAGGCTGGAAATGCGGGTTGATTTGAAATGGTACAAATAACATTTTCTCAAACGAGCCACCTGACATTAACGCTGAATCCCCCGACGGGAGCAATTACGGCACATTTTTGCGAGTCTTCCTGGTAAAAATAAATAGACATTTAGATCAAATGCTTCCTTTGCGAAATGTTACAAAGCAATTATGTAATGAATCGCTTATTCATTCACAAATGGAAATAGATTTTGAAGTCACTGAGTACCTCCGAGCCCCCCCCGAGATTTCTTTTAAACATTTATTTATTTATTTTTTAATATTTGAGATAATCTTAGACCGGAGCACGCATGCACAACAAACGTACTATTTTCACTCTCTCCTTTTAAAAGACCTGCACAGTGATTCAGGCTATACTTTTCCTCCCCTTTATAAATAGCTGCACTCCGCTCAATGACGTGGGATACGCACGTACATGTGTAGGTGAATCTTTGAATGAGCGCTCCCTCTCCCCTCTCCTCCCTCTCTCCCCTCCTCCCTCCTTGCCTTCTACTAGTTACTACGGGATCTCTATAAAAAGCCTAAGGTTGATGGGAGAGCCCGGTCTATGGAAAGCGACTCTGGAGAAGAGGGACGGCAGAGTCTGTGCGCGAAGACAGCATGGCACAGATTTGCGCTGACAGTCTTGTGGTGATGAAGACAGCGAGTTCAGAGAGAGAGAGGGGACAGAGATATTTCCACAGCCAAGTGCCGCAGACACTCAGGGAGCTTTGAATAAGGTAAGTTTAATTATTATGATTATTATTTATTTTTTTTAGGGTTGTTCGTTTTTTGTGTTACTTTAAAAGAAATACATAAGAATTGTGCAGCAGGCTAAATGTAGGGAGACAGTATAACTGACGAGCCATCCTTTTAAGAAACCCAGAAGTCTGCGCTTGACAGCAGTCTCATCTTTACTTGGAAGTTGCTGCAGTGTGACTCATTTTCACTCCCATGTGGGCAGCACTCAGCCTGCAACCTGGGAAAAAGGGAGAATCACTGATATCTAGAAAATCAAATCTACAGACAGAAAAAAAAATCGCTCAATAAGTACCTCCTTGCCGTCTTGTGCGGTCTCGAGGCGCATTTTAAAGACACGTACCACCGTTCACTGCCGGTGATTAACGTTCACCTGCCATCCAGGTCACATCAGGTATCTGATCAAACAGAGAGGTGCTGGTTAGGCTGCCTCTAAGGCAGCTCCGGGTCCTCTGTAGCCTGCCCGGCTCTCTGTCCAACAAAGATGTGCAAATCCCACTGTGCAATGTACACTGACACGTGCACTGACACAAAAGCGCGCACACTCTCTTGTGCTTCAGTGTGTGTGTGAGTGCGTGTGTGTAGCTGCGCAGTTGGTTATAGCTGCGTGTGGGATAAAGGGGAGTGTGGCTGTGGGGGAGTGCTCCTCACCCAGCCCCCACCTCATCTACAATCTCGGGAGCGCGTGGCACCGGGAGGTTTCCGGTGGTAGTGATGACATTATAGCCATCACTTTCTGCCGGTGTGGCGTTGCAGTCCTCGCCTCCCTCCCCCCCCCCCTCCCTCACATCTTTCGCCCCTCCTTGCACTTCCGGTCGGCGTTTCCCTTATCTTTGTTTTTTTGTCCCCCCCCCCCCCCCCAGTCCCAGTACTGTGACGTAGTCAGTCAGTGAAGTCACCCCTGCGTCATTCTTGCGCACTTTGCAGATGATACGCAGTCACCTACTATAACCCTTTTATAGGCATTGCGCTCACGCGCGCACGCGCACACCGCAGTGTGTGATCCTCTGGTGTGCAGCTGTGAATGCGCAATGTGAGAGGCTCGTGCACGGAGAACACGAGCGAGGAGTGGGTGGAGCGAGTCAATGAAGCCCCTTGTTCATTCACAAGTCTTTGTCCACGGGCTCCTGTAGGACTTGGAGCGGAGGGTTTTTTGTGTTAGGAAGGCAAAGCTAGCCGAGATCACGTACTAATCTATCACACTGGAAGACTTAGTGACGTGCATTACATGAATGAAAGCCGTGAACGATATTATTCATCATGGCCAGAGTTGTGCGGGCCATAAACTGTAAGAGTGTGACGCTTAGACTCGGTAACCGTAGAGATGAGTCTATATTTAATGTAGGCTTTCTATATTAAAAACAAATATAATAGTGAAGATCCAAAGTGCAGCTTCAAGATGATTCCGAGATGGTCCCGCACCCTCAGCCCACACGGTCTCCGCGGTTTCTCCCCAGCGCCATGGAAACCAAGCCAGACTGAAGCACTGCCCACGCGCTCTGATAAGCCAGGTGGCAGAATGGGACGAGAGCCGATTGGTGCGCTCGCGATGGGACGTCATACGCCCGTACCCTTAGACTAGTCGAGCACTGAGGCACGTAACAAGACTCGTCACCTGGCCGTTTATTAAAGAAATTAGAGCGGGGACCTGGGAGGTTGTGGAAAAGAGCGCGCTGCAGCGCGAGGCAAACGTGTAGAGTTGGTTTTTATGATTTTAAATCAGGATCATAATGTAAGAAACTATTTAAACGCTAAAAAACAAGAAGAAAGATGCTTAACAAACAGCTGGAAGAAAACTAGACCTTAGCGATGCCTTTCAGATGAAAGGTGACGTCCTGTTCAGCACCGCGAACAGCACCGAGCCACGACGCGGCTGTGTCGCTGTCCCAGCGTCGTAGTGCTGAAAAAAGAAGTAGTAGTGGTGGTGGGGGGGATAGAAAGATGGAGATATAAAGGAAGCTGATGCAGAGATAGTTTGCTTATGGGGAAAAACTCATTTAAAAAAAGGTTTTTGATGTGTCATTATTATGAGCTGATAAGGAAGTGTTACACAGTAGTCTTGTGTTAGCCCTCCTCAGTATACAGTGCTATGATTGCATAACTCTGAAACGTCCCATGTGATTGGGCAGTGACTCACCAGCTAAGTCTCATAATCATCACTTCTAATCAGGTACATCTTCATTTTCCAGGTCGAAAGCACAGCAGCTTAAAGATGTTGAGGGTGAGAAAGGAGGTTTTTTTTTTTTTTTTAGTCTTCTGTGATTAATTGCTCGCTTGTTAATATGCTAAATCTTTCAGTCTGCAGTAAAAACCTATCTAGGGATGGTTAAAGAAGCCAAGGGCATTTACAGTATGATCCCAATAGTGGTTCAAGTCTCGGTGTCGCCTACACTGCTGGAGGAGACTCCTAAATATGTCCAGAGCTCCTCTGAGACAGCTTATTATGTGAACACCAGTTTATTAGACATCCCTAATGTCTGGTGTCACTCTGCCTCCCTCCCTCTCTGCTCTCTCACTTGCACTTTCATAGGTACAAACAATAACTAGGTCAGAGACAGGAAAACAGTGGGTGGAGGATGAATAATACCGACCCTTCTCAGGTTTTTTTTTTTTTTTTTAATAAATGTTTATACAGTGTTGAATGTGTTTAAATAAAAGGATGAACTGGATGACTCATTTTAAACAAAATTTGACTTTTTTTGTTTTGCTCTAGGGATTTATTGGCTTAGGAGATTAACTGATTGCCTCTTGGGTTAGGTGATCTTTTTTGTAACTAGGATGTTTGTAGAAACTGTTTAAACCTTATATAAGTGAATGAAACATGTATAGAAACTATACTGGTGTTGAAGTGTAAACGCGAATTACAGCAGCTTTCTTAAAAAAACGTATCACCACAACCCTTCACTTGTTCTTTCTCACCCGCAGCAGAATTATATGCCTAAGTAATTAAGGGAGTAAATCAGCCAGAGTACTGCAGACTTCCACTTGTGAACGTTGTAATGGGTGTTTCAGAATTCACATTTTCCCAGTTAATTTTGCACAGAAGCAAAAGCTAATTTCGTCTCACCTGACGTTTAAACAGTTGCGTTGTATGCAAAGATGGTGCTACATTGGGAAACCTGAAGCCCAAACAGCAGCAATGACCACTAAGATGGTTAAAGCAGCAAAAATGAATCGTTTTGCATACTCGTTCTAGTCTTTCCGTATCATCTATTTAGACTACTGGGATTCCCCAGGTCAACAAAGATTGTACCAATGATCGGCCTTTTGGGAAATGTGTCAAGTTTTACTGCTGTAATTACACTCACACCTCTCCTCTTTTTGCTGATGCAGGTTTTTCCATGAGGGGATTGTTTGTCCTTCTCACCATCTCTTCCCTGTCCTGTTGCCAGAGCATCAGCACCTTGGCTTTAGACTGCTTACTGCTTATACAGTATCAAAGTACAGTAACAGTCTACAGTCATGGCTACTGAAGCCTGGCAATGCATCAAACACCACAGTGAAGGCAACATGAACACCCAGTGAAAAAGAAAAAGATATTATCCCATTCTTTTTTAAATGGCTGTTGTGATGGCAGGAGTTCACTCTGCTAGAGATTCCCCTCTGTGCCCCCCCCCACACACACAAAACACCCACCCACTCAGCCACCCACCCGCTCAGAGAGGAAACCTGTGTGGGCTTGCATTGGGGGAGACCTACACAATGTAAGCACGTAGCATTCACACTCAAGCCAATGAGACCTTGCAGGTTTCCTGTTACCATGCCAACTCCAGTTCCTCCTCCACCCTGCTGTCTCCATGGCGACCGTGGCTTTAGATTGTTACTCTAGCAACAGCACCATGGTAACAGTCTACAGCCATGGTCGTTAGGGGCAGGTGTCATCAGGAAAGAGAGAAGTTGCAGCTCATGGTGAACTTCACAGTTAAGGTGTCTCGTGCAGTTGGTGAGATGTCACTTATTTGTTCAGGTGAAAAGATGCCAGTTTAATGTATTCATGTCTGTGAATACTGAGGAATGACTCATGTCATTCATTGCTTATGGTGTTTTGACTTTATTTAATAATGTGTTTTGCTCGCTACACCCAACACCTTCACAATAAGTTAAGCTGCGACACGTGTAGACACACGCTGCCTTCCTTTTTAACTTCATTACACATAGGATGCTTCTTTTGATTAGTGAGTACAGTGATGAATGCACAGAGCACATGCTGAACGGATGAGTCAGCCAGCTCCAACACCTGTTCTGCTCTCTGTTTATCAGACAAGAGCAGCTTCACTTCAAAGCAGCACAGCCAAGAATTCCCTGTGGGCAGCGCTATAACCTGCAGCCACATACAAACACACACTGGGTCCTAACAGGTGGGCTAACCCACACGCACGCATGCACACACACACGTTTGGTATGCTTACAACAAACACATCACACTTATAAAGACTGCACTCCAACTTAGGCCACTCTACTTCAAACATTACTCGGTAATGTTTAGAGTTATACTGCCCTCTAGAGGCTTGAATTTGCCAAGGTCATCTGCTTAACACATTTTTTTCCCCAGACTCAAAAGTTCTGCAGCAAATGAAATATAAATAAAAGCTTTATCCCAGTGGTGTGTGGATACTTGCGAAATTATCTGCCTTTCAATGCGATGATGTGTTAGCTTTTCCTACTTTGTAACCGAAAAAGTGGATGCTGATGAAGATAATCAAAACAAGACTAATGTTTTTATAAACCTCCAGATTCCTCCATGACAGTAAGATATATTTCTCATGTTATTTGTGCACTGCAGCTGCCCAAACCCTTAGACAATGAAGATAAGTTTCTAAAAAAAAGAGAAAAAAAAAACAGAGTGATTCGGGATACAAGGGAGCGCACAGAGCAAAAATCCTATGTAAACCATATCAGCCTTTATAGATTAGATCAAATAAACACAAGTTAAAAAGAAATCTTATTTTCATTTAAAAATGCTCTTTATTGAAAAGGAGGCCGATGAGGCACACAAGGGTCATTACTAAAGACATTTCAAAGAAGTTTGCAGAGAAAACACTACAGGAATCACATTTTTGCATTGCGTCACTCCAGCTGGAACCTGATCTTTTCAAATATTTGTCGTTCACTGATTTGCCAAAGGAAAATAGAAGGAAAGGGAACAAGGACAAGAAAAAAAAAGATCAGTTGTTTATCCTCTACCTCCCTGCACCGTAAAAGCCCATGTGCTGAGAGTTAAAGAACAGCACATAAACTCTTACTGTTAAGGGCTGAGAAGTCGCTGCAGGTCAAACTACATAAAAGGGAACATACCACAGCTTGCTTTGGGGGTGACTGGTTGGGGTTGTAGCTATAGCACATCCTAAGTTGGCACTGGGCAAGAGGTGGAGTACATCTTGGACAGGCTACTGAATCAGGGCTAAAACAGAGAGACACTCACACTCACATGCACATTCCGCAAATGAATCCAATATAAAACAAAAGAAAACAAACAAAAATAAATGCAGGACATCTTGCTGGTATGTAAGTATACCAACGGAGAACAACAAGGCGCAGTCTTCAAGTGACAGCGTTCAAGTGTTTATTCTTCAAGCATATTTCTACAAAAACAGATCAGCATGTGTCTACTCTAAGTCATTCTACTTATTCTGAATTGAGTACCACTCACGTGTGGTCTTCTAATATGCAAATCATAGGCATGAGGAGAAAACGAAGCTTTAGTCTGCACAGAGACAGTAGGCCAATCAGGAGGTTTGAACCTTCTTGCTGTGAGGTGATGCTGCTAACCAATGCACCCCTATTTGTACGAGCCAATGATAAAAACTTCTATTCCCACTTATTCCTACTAACAGTCTTAGGCCCTGTTTTCTTTTACACTTTCAGTCTAATGCAATCATCAAACTTTGTTGTTCTTGCTGTTGTTATTCCTCTGCACATATCATCTTGGTCTTGATGACCACTTTTACGCTCCACGCCTCTTCATAACTGTGCATAACGGCGCAACAGAGTTGACTTATAAAAAAAAAGAAAGAAGTGAAAACATGCCTCTTGCTCTCCTTCTGTGTGTGTCTATCTTAAACTGACTCCACCACAGTCCTGCCTCATGGCCATGATGACTAATATTTACCCCAGTAGTGTCAGTTAGGCACCTATAAGGACAGCCAAACCACAGCTGTCCACGCCAGGCCCCAGCCACAGCCTCTAAAGCAGCACAGTAAAGCAGACAAGCAGACAAATGCCTGCAGATGACATCATACATCAAACGACCGCTGCCCTAACTCAAGAAAGCCTCGTCCGTGTCCTCAGTTCACCTCTGTACCTCCTTCTGCCAAAAAAAGGGAAAAAAAAGAACATTAGCACATCCTGTGATCATATTTACATCTGGTATTACAGTTACAGAGTCAACCAGACAGGCTCACACTGAACAGGTTAAGCAGTCACAGGAGATCCCACCTGGGACTAACTGTTTTTCAAGGTGCGGGGATCATCCAGCCATTATTCAAAGAAATAATAATAATGTGCAGTAAAGTTGTCACAGTTCTGGGCGCATGACTGGAAGCAGACAGGCAACCAAGCAGCCGCTGGCCCCAGCGAAAGTACACTTTCATCCACACAAACAAGAAAACCACAAAGTAAGGGAAAACCAAAAGTATGCAGTGTGAAACCAAGGAATAACAAATGACCAAATCACACACTTATGAACATGCACGTGCACTCCCAGACATAAACACCCGCTGTGCATTGTTTGGGCCTCGGAATCACACGACGCAGATTTTGTCACTGTGCGCTTTCATGTCGTTAACGGACGACAACTGAGTGGCAGCTTTCTGTTCTTTAAATAGCAATTCAACTGACAGCTCTAAATATACTCCCTCTGTTCCCTCTTTAATATGTCAGCACACGTGACAGGCATCAAGCACACCACTTCTCACATCACAAGGGTCCCTATATTGAAATAAAGTATAGTAAGCGTGTATGTTTTATATGTATACTAGATCTTTTAAGATTTGCATGTTTCATGCTTTCATTTTCCTACAAAGGTATCACCTTTCACTTTTCTCCTGTACAATATGATCTCAAATAAATATTCCCATGAATGAGAAAACCGCAAAAGGATCCACTTTCATGAGTAAATCATAGTATGGAGTATGAGTCTTATAGAACTCACATTTAAAATATAAATATTTAGTTGCATTCAAGAAAGCTGGAAGTTTTCTTCTATTTCTTGTTCACAACAAACAAGAAAATGGACACATGCCATATCTTTGGAACATATCCAGTGTTATATCACCCCGTTCTGCACCAACATACCAATGTAACTGTGCAAACACACATGTAAACGCATGCAGACATGCATATATTTATAAGAACTATATTTATAATAATTCAACATCAGATTTGATTTTCGCAGAGGAGTGAAAAAGTTAAAAATCCAAACTCTTCACAAATCCCTCTGTTTCAGCATCTTCTCATTGTTGGGATCAGAGCAACTGAGATTATAAAGATGATGAAAACAAAACAGATGGTGAATGGCTGCCAAAAGAAGGGGAAAAAAGATGTAAATCCAAAAGTTGTAAGCCAGATAATAAAATCTCAAGTCCTCAGCTGAGTGTCTAGTAATCACAGGTTATTCCACGCAGAGCTGTCAGCGGTGGAGGCTGTAATAACAAGGCAGAGTTGGTCAACTTTGTCAGTCTCTGGATGAGCATGGGCCATGGGATGACCAGGCTCATTGGAGTTTAAGTACAAGTCTTATATAGGGGCCACTGCTGTCCCGCCCCTTCTTCTGTCTCCCATAACAACAAACGCTCCATAATCAAAATAGAGCCCCATCTGTGCTATGACACACCCCTGTGCCCCCTGCTCCATTCCCCCAGCCTCCGCCGAGGGAAAGAGGGAAAAAGTGATACTTAAGTTGTGGCAACCCCCCCCTCAAAAAACAAAAAGCCTTGAATGTACCCTCACTCTCCCTTTTTAACCGCAGTGGCCAGAGTGGGGCCGAGTAAGAGAGGGAGATGAGGAGGCAGAGAGTGTGGATGGCTCCACCCTCGTGCGTCTCTGTCTCTCATTCCATTATTTCCCGGTTGTTGTGCAACAGGGGGAATGGATTCCTGAGACAAGAGTCACGGCTCTGTTGTAAAACTTACTGGCAAGAGTGACCCTCTGTGTTTTTCTTTTACTGTTTCCTTTGCTCACTCACTCTCTCCGTTCATCTCTACTTGTTATCAAAACCATGTGTGTGTGTGTGTGTGTGTGCTGTGAGGTCTTGGAGGGACACAGGGGCCACAGGGGAGCACGGGAGAATGAATATGAGGACTACAGTGGTGAAAGGAGTCGTGTGAGAGGCTGTAAGAGATCATCAGATGCTTGATGGAGGTGGTTTGTTGTAAACACAAGGCTGATTGATTAAGAGAGTCAGAGTGGGGCTTTTCTTTATGAGAAGAAGCCGAGGCTAAAGATAAGTTAAGCAGTTTTAAAGTGGAATTTAATCTCAATGAGGCAATTCAGCACTTACATGAGCCCACGGTTGCCTGGTGTTTTGGGCCGAGAGGAGATTTCCGAGACATCCAGACAAACAAAACTATTTTTGTCCATGTCATAAATGTAACAGACACGGCGATAGGGTATGGTGCACCCAATGCCGATGACATACAGGATGTGTACGGGAGGAGGATGTTGACGAGGTTTCGAAGCGAGGAAGAGTCTGGTGGGAGATGAAAGAAAAGGGAAAGGAAGGGGGCGAGAGAGAGCAAGAGAGGTAGAGAGGAGAGAGCGCACATCTGGAAACAATTGAACGAGCACAGGCTGACATGCACATGCTTCTGCTATAAAAGAACAATATGTCCTTGTCCTACACATTTCCCTGTGCGCATAAACCTGTCTGCACGACACCTTCATGCACCCCGGAAAATCTGAAACAACTAAACCGATCACTGAGCTACATCCTCTCCGGATGATTTCTTGTTAATTCCTTCACAGATGTATAGCGTTAATTAAAAGTGGGAGTAAAGCATTGTCCAGTTCACCGTGGACCTTTCTTAGCACAAAGGTCTTTTTGTAAGAGGGAGCTTTCATTGTGACACAGCCGCCTCGATGCAACACAAAAGGGAAGAATTTGTGCAAAGCTTTTATGCAAAATATTTCCCAAACATATTAAACTGAGGTTTCTTCTGTCACGCTGATATAAAATTCATGTCATAACTTTCCAGAATCATGGCGGAGTGTACCCAGATCCTAAAAATGTCAGCCCTCTTTTGGTGTAGTGTTGGTTTTAAAATAGTTGTAGAAGAGGAAAAATTGTTGTAGAAGTTATTCTTGAATTTACAGGCGTAAAAAAAAAAAGTATATCGACATTAGTGTATAGTGTGAAATTTATAACGTTCCTTACTTCCCTTTATATGCTCTTAATATAGCCCATTAAATGTTAACATAAAGGCCTTAGTGATCATCAAAGTGATTTTTGTGTCACCTCAGTGTGTGGAATATCCCTGCTGATTGCAGCATCTGCAGAGGACTGACATCTGAGGGTTTGGTAACTTTCATCAAATTCTATACCTGCAGCTTACATATAGTCATGTGCATCAAACCTGCTTCTATAGGAATTAAGGGGGTAAGTTACAGCCAAGGAATGCTGTTTAAATGTATTAACTGAGCACCACTATACAAGCAGATGTTTTGGCAGTTTGCAGGTCTGGAGCAATCAGGTGTGTGTTGCCACAATCAGGTGAGTGTTGCCACAATGCCAAAGAGGAAATACGTCAGCAAAGGGTCTTAGAGAAGCAACTGTTTCTGCTCATCACTCTGGGAAGGGCTATGAGGCCATTTCCAAACAATTTGAAGTTCATCATTTATACAGTGAGGAACATTATTCACAAGTGGAAAACATTCAAGAGTCTCTAAACTTCCCATGAGTGAACGTCCCAGCAAATTTACCCCAAGGTCACCCCAGGAGATACATCTCAGACTTGACAGGCCCCAGTTAGCATGTTAAATATTAAAGTTCATGACTGCAAAGTTAGAGAAAGACTGAACAAGTAAGGCCTGTTTGGGAGAGAGCCTCATCTTTCTAAAAAGAACATGGTAGCACAGCTAATGTTTGCAAATTGCACAAACCACAAGACTTCTGGAACAATGTCCTGTGGACAGACAAGACAAAACTGAATGTTTGGCTATAATGCAGTTTGGTGGAAAACAAACACAGCATTTCAGCACAAACACTTCATACCAACTGTCAGCACAGTGATGAAGGGATGGTGACTTGGGTTTGTTTTACAGCCACAGGACCTGGGCACCTTGCGCTCATTGAGTCGAGCATGATCTCCTCTGAATACCAAAGTTTTCTAGAGTTAAATGTGAGGCTGTCTGTCTGACAGCTCGTCTGAAAATGGGTCATGCAACAGGACATTGATCTCAAGAACAGCAGCCAATTTCAGAATGACTGGGAAAAAAAAAATCAAGGTGATGCAGTGTCCCAGTTAAAGTCCAGCTCTCAACCTGATTGAGATGCTGTGCAGGGACCATGAGAGCTGTGCATAAATTGATGCCAGCAAACCTCATTGAACTGAAGCAACACTGTAAAGAAGGGTGGGCCAAAATTCCTCCACAATGATGTGAGACAGTCATTCAGAAAACTCTTATTTCAAATTATTCCTGATAAAGGGGGTCCTACAAACTCCTGAAAAATGGGGTGTTTGTTTTTCACCCACTGGTTTTGCATTTTGACCAGTCTTATTAAATAAATAATGTGTAACTTTAGATGACACCTTGATATGAAAACTGTAGAATTGAAAGAGGGTAAACGTCCTTTTTAATATAATAATAATAGCACATCTCATATCACCTCAGTGTGGAACATACCTGCTAACAGCAGAATTTGTAGAATAGTGTCCAACAGTATAATAACACCAGGGATAGACTCGGCTACTTGTGTTTTTGCGCCCCCCATCTCACCTACATCTGTCACTCTAAATAATCTTTAGAGTGCTTTGTAAATAAATTCAAAGTCATTTTAAATGACAAGGAGGTTGCTGCATGAGACTGTACATTTGTTTTATGTTTATCTAGCTTTGAAGTTTATCATTTTGGTTTGCATTTATGTATTTCTGTATGCACTGTGTATTATCAAGTAAACATTGCTCACTGAACTCCTGTGCATCCTGGCTAGGACACTTTCATAAGGAATTGGAGAGTCAGATGTCCGTGGTTTAATAAAGAATAACTACATAAAATTGTACCGACTTTAAGGAGTGACCGGAAACTACAATACTTCAGCTAAAAAGACAAATATAATAACACTTTACTGGCACAAAGCCATGCTGCTAATCAGATTTAGCTTTTTCAATGCTGGTGAATTAAAGCGCATCTCAAACATATACAAAGACATAATTTCATCTTTATTAAGGCAATAAATTTTCACTGAGGGTTACAATAAGGCTGTTGCTTAGCTCACAAAGCGAAACACAGAGCAGAGTAGTTTAAATAAACAGTGTGCATCTGGAATCAATTATTTTCTCACAAGATGTTTCTGAACATTAAAAAAAAATCAACCAGCCACATTTTAGAGTTTGAGTCGACTTCTGTTAATCTTCACATAGACTTCCTGTGGCTGTGAATCTCACTGGAACCTCTTGAGGAAGTCCTGGTACGTCTGCCTGTGAGCAGATGCGGCAGGAACAAAATGACCACCAGGATGAATGAGGACCTGAGGGTCTTGGAAGGAGGGGAGGAGCTCCCTGCTCATCTTATCAGGGATCACTCTGTCCTCCAGTCCAAACACATGCAGGGAGGGCACCTGGATGGGAGAGTTGTAAAACTTCTGGTGTTGCGTACATGCGCTGCGGAAACCGGCGACGATGATGGCAAAGCGAAAGTTGAACGTCGGCTCCAGTTTTTGCTCCTGAATTGAGCACAGCATGGCGACGAAAGCAGCCCCCTGGCTGAAGCCCAGGATGCCATCAAATGGACCCTGGTCCTTCACAGCTTCTCTCACAGCTGTCACGCTCTCGTCAAGCCCCAGGCTTTCTTCACACTGCTGCTGAGCGTTGAAACTCCGAGCCTTGATGTCAGAAAACCACCAACCCCTGGGGTCCTCATCACCTCCAGACTCAGGAGCTGAATCATTCTGTTTATCTGCAACTTCTGAAAGGACAGAAGAGGAAAGTGGCTACTTTCAAAGGAAGGCAACAGAGATTTGGGGTTGATGCAGATGCTGATATTTTTGTGGGTATTTGTTTCTACTTTTATAGTCTCTCAGTTCTTCTTCAAAACATCTTTGAACATTTAGCGAGCACTAAATTGATGTGACATAATAACTCGGGCCAATGCAACAGGCTGACAGCAGACAACAAAACAGCGACTAACAGTGATATCTGGCACATATATTAGATTACATAAAACCAGGAAGGTATGTTCAGATTAAAGAAACATAAAAATTAGTTTTCAGACAACCTGTCCTGAGTTTTCAGCCAAATTCCACAGATGACCTGGTCAACAGTGGAATTTGACCTGTGGAATTTAAAATGAGAGCATAGAACAGGTAAAAAACTCTGATCAGATATAGATCAGTTATATATGCACCTATCGTAAAATCCTGTGTGAAAGTCTCAAGCCACCTCTCATTTCTTTATATTTTACTTCCAAGCAGCCAGACTTGTATATTTTTAAGTGGTCTCAAGTAATAGTTCTCCAGGCTTTCTGAAGGTCTTGCGGCAACATATTACTAAACGGCCCAGCCCTAAATTTCCTGTTATGCAAAAGTGAGCATCCTGAATATGGATGACAAAACACAACAATATGGTTGTATCTGAAAAATAACAAACTAATATAAATAAATCATTAACACATATCTAAACCAGCATTTAATTTAAAACCAATACTATAATGTTAAGTATTTGAATTATTGCCTGAAAGAATATACATACCCGTGTCAATTACTCATAAAATACATACTGATATAATATTCTGTACTGTGAGTCACCCCTTATTTCTTTGTTTTGCTCTCAAGAAGCCACACATTCTTGTCATTTTTAAAGCGGTCTTGAGCAATAGTTCTCCAGTTCTTATGAATCATTCAAGAATAAAAACAGGCACCTAACTCAAGAGATGAACCAGTGTTATATCGACACATATGAAAACAATTTTAAATTGTATCTTTAGGCACTTTGTCAGAAGAAAACACAATTTCTTTAGGTGAATTTTTGAAAAATGCCAAAGACAACAATGTTTGACAGAAATAAAAATTGTATTTTTTCACCGACAAGGTGATTTCTGAAGTGCCATCTAATCTAAAAGTTATCATGATGTGCACTGCGTCCTTAAAAATTTAGAGGAAACTAGACAAGTGGAGAACAAAAGAAGCACCAGGACTTAATAAAAAAATATGTACAGCAGTAAACAGTACCTAAAAGATCCAACAGAAACTCTTCAGTTGATCAATCTTCCCTCTAGCACCTTGAAGTGACTGTTGTTGTGATTTGGCACTATATAAATAAACCTGAGTTGAACTGAATTATTGGTTACTGTAGCCTTATTAGAAATGTTTTCAGGAGTTCTTAGAAAGGGAAACAGGGAGAAACGACTGAGGTATGGCAAATCACACAAGAACTGGACTGAAAATGAATGGCAACAGGTCATATAGAGTGATGAATCCAAACTTTTGGTTCAATTAGACATCAGTATATAAAGAGGTGGTCAAGAGAGAGGTGCAACAATGTGTGTCTTTAGCCATCTCTAAAACATGGTGGAGGCTGTGTCATTGTTTCGGGCTATATTTTAGCTGTCTTGTTAAAACTCAGTAGAATTTTAACCACACCAAATATGGCCATAGCAAACATTGAGTTTAAAGCATGTTAGAACTGAACAAACTCTGCTTTTGCCTCATATTCTGTTTTTCCATGTCTCCTTGCACACTTGCACGTTTCAATAAATCACTGCACCCAATATCTCATTTTCGTAGAAAAACTTGAATGAGAGATAGCCCAAATATTTACACAATTTACTTTAACTGGGTAATAACAACTATTCCTTAATAATTATTAAGTTCTATTAACACACAGTTAGCTATAGGCTCAGCAACAGGTGTTGGTGACCCACCTTCCGTGTTAGCTTGCTGCACACTGAGGGGTGCACTCACGTAAACCAGCTCTACGTGTTTTTTCAGCAGCTTCCGCAGAGCCCCAGTCTTCTCACGGAACGAGGTGGCGTTCTGACGGTATCCATGGATACACAAGACCCGGAGAGGTGCCATGGACAAGTCAGCCGAGCTAACTTGGCTAAAGCTAGCCCGAGAAGTTAGTTTCACTTACGGGGTCTGAGGATATTGACGTGGCTGATAAATATATGACAATAATACGCCACGATCTTATAGCTTAACCACTGTAACTCGTCTGCTGAAATACACAGCCAGGAGAAAACAGTTAATCAGTTGTTGAAATCAATCAAATGTAATAAATAGCTACAGTATTCACGAGGGTAGTCAGAGCAGGAAGGAATGATTATTACTTCCGTTTAGTCTTTTCAAAATATGACTCTTCATAGTAACCAATGGGATTTTTCTAAGAAATAATAAACAAACAACTAATGATAATACATAAACAAACAAACAAATAGCTTTTTAAGTTGAAAGTTTAGCAAAAACACACTTACTCTGTCACAAACTACATATATATTATCCACAACTTTATGTTATATCGTCACATTAGTTATTTTCATAACTTTTCAGAGGTGGTATGGTACCATCTAAAGGTTTTTGAAAATACAATCATGGGGTGAATGCTATAGATAACTGAAATAACAAAAAGAAGAGCTAACCTAGGAAAAAACTGCATATGGAAATTCCTATGAGAATTTGTACTGAAGATTCTGAAAAAAAGAATACTGTTCATGCATAACTAGGTAGTATTTGCCACTTTTTAGAGCATCTGTATGAAGATAGAAGATCGTGCTGTTAAAGGGATAATAAGTGATGAAGAGTGGTCATGTTTTTTTTCAAAATTCTCTAAACTAATGCACCTGAAAACAAGGCCTGAAGTGCATAAGCACCTGCAAAAAGCAGGTAGGACAGAGAGGAAAAAGCATCACCTGGAAGTATTTTCCAGTTCAAACGAGTGTTTCATTATCATATAATTTTGTTGATCTAATGATGGTAATCATATCTTACTACGTCAATATTAAATATATTATGTTAGAGTCTAAAATGCTTTGTATAGACTGAATATATTACATTATTACAGTGACTGTAGTGACTAATGCTTTCATAGCCCATCAGATCACCCTTTCTCTCCCTCTTACTCCCTGCCTGCTTTGCTCTCCTTTGGTAGGAAATGATTTCTGATGCATACTGATGACACTTCAATTTACCACCAGCTCCCTGGTTTCTGTGTGTTGACTTCTCGTGACTTGAAGAGTTAAGTCACATGGTCAGGGATTTAGGGTTTAGGAAAAAAAGAATGCTAGGTCACCATTAAATGCTACTTTCATCCCTTTTAAAATTGCACATTAATTAATTGCATTGATTAATGCAAAAGTGTTGACAGTCAACTCTGATAAGTCAAGGCAACAAACGTTGTCTTCTTAGATGCTGTTTTTTCTGTGCTGGTCAATGGCCACTATTATTCAGCACTAGATATTCTCCTTTTGCACGACTGATCAGTTCTTAGGCAAAAAGTTAAATCATAAGACCTTTTATATTAATTTATGGATCTTAAAAGCAGAAAATTACACACCTTTTAAATTTTGTGAGGTGAATTGCAAAAATTCTAAGAGCTGCCTAGAGTAAATTGTGGGAGCCCGACTCCTAAAGACACAATGAGAATTTCTTTTGCTGCAATGTCTCGAGCAGCTACTGTAAAAGTCAAGAAATTTGTGAGAACTGCAAAAACACAAAATAACAGCAAAGAATTTCAGCACAGATAAAAGTGAAATTCAAATGTGAGACTGCAGGAAGCCTGCTTATCAGAACATCTTTGAACTCCAGTGGCAGTACCATTCTCCCAAAGGACTCTGTCAAAAATTCTGGCATTGTCTTTGATCCCGAGTCTCCTTTGACAAAAAATATGAAAGCACCCCCCCCCCCCCCCCACCCCCCTCCACACACACACACACACTCGCTCCAGAGTGATAGCTGCCATTTAGCTGGTCTTCTTAAGGGTTCACGGATGGCCCAAAGCAGTGATGAACATATTCAAGGTAATAATTTAATCCAGTTTTCCCAGTGGAGAGGCATTATTTAATTACCTACTGATTTCTTGAATCCCTAGACAACCAAAACACAAATAATGTGTCCTTTCTTATTAATTTATCACTGCTACTTTTAATTAGTAAATCTAAAAATGGTTTATGTGGCCCTAGAATATTTACTAGGGTGACTCGTGAAAATTTGAGAAATCTCTGTATTCAGGATTTTTTTCAACTAGGAAGTGATTGTCTGTAGGCACTTCTGATTCAGAGCATGCATTTTCACTCCTTCTGTCTCCTCATAGGGTCTTTATGGGGAGACAGACTGGCAGATTGTGATTGCTCTCTTTGATGATGATGTTGTAGTTTGGTCTTTGTCTTAGTAACGTTTTGTTATTGTTGTTGTTGTTGTTGCTGAGAAAGTCCACATGTTGCCTTGCTGTGATGCACATACCACTTAAGAAATGTAAAAAATTCACATTCCCTTTCTCCCTCCCTCTCTCACACACGTGCACACACCCACTCAGGAGACAAAGCTGCTGCTGATGTTCACCAGCACTGGTGAGGAGCCATCTGCTCACTTTGTCCCTTATTGAGACAAAGGGAGGGAGTGAAGGGGAGAGCTTTGCAAACTGATCTGCTGTTTTTCATTTTTGCTTAACTTTTAATTCATTCCAGAATGGCTGCTGCAACATGTTACTGACTATCCCAGTGCCACATTTCCTGTTATGCAAAAGTGAGCATCCTAAAAGCAACAATATGGCCGTACTTGCAAAAATAACAAAATAATACAAATACATTCAAATAAATTACCAGATATCAAAAATCACATTTTATCTAAACTATCAACACTATGTTGTTAAGTATTTCAATTAGCTCATGGAAGAATATGAATATCAACCATAAAACACATTGATGTAATATACTGTCATATTCTGGAGAAGCCCCGTGACAGAGTGGTGACCTATTCAGGGCGTACTTCACCTCTCTAACTATGGTAGCTGGGCGGGAGGGAGGGCTGGATAGGCTCCAGCTCTCCCGTGACCCTGATAAGGATAAGTGGAAGAGAATGGATGGATGGATTTTGAAGTTCCTTATAATTTTTCAAAGTAGTCTTGAGCAATAGTTCTTCAAGCTTTGTAAAGGTCTTTTAAAAAAAAAGTTTAAGAAACTGGTTAAGTAAAGGACAAAAGAAGAAGTGTCAGGTCTAAAAAACTATCAGAAAGTCATGTCCTTAAGAAACAGGAAAAAAAATCCAGCAAAGACCTGGCACAGGACCTAAGAGATACAGCTCACCCTTCAGCTGATCCATCTACTGTTCACCAAATGAAATGGCCTCAGTGGAAGAGAGACTGTCAAAAAGTTATTCTTAAGGAAAGGGAGAGAAAAGGATGGGGTATGCACAATTACATAAGAAAATAAGTGAGAGCACATCTGCAGTCATGACTCCAAATTGGAAAGTTTTATTTATTTATTTATTTATTTTTTTACAACATTTTGTGCACAGAGGTGGTCAGGAGAGAGGAACAACTGTGAGTGTCTACAGCTATCTGCCACCTACAGACGCTTTGCATTTTAGCCAGTGGAATTCTGAATGCAGAAAGTGACTAACTACTTAATTACGACTTCTCTGGGCATTTTCTGAGTTTAATTTATTCTATTTTTATACCAGTTTTGTGAATTTTGCCTCCCAGAAAATTTAGAATTTTTAAAGGTTTGGAGCAGTTGTCAAAACAATGCAGTTCCTACATCCTTACAAACACATTTGTTAAATCATACCTTTTATTCATTTTGACCAGTTTTCAATATGTTACAGATGAAGTGATGAACCCCCCCCCCCCTCCCCCCAATCTAACCAGGCTAATAAATTTTACCAAATCAAACAATATTCTGCTGGATTTTGACAAACTAGATTTAATAATAGAATTAAACCCTGCACGACATCACGTTTTACTGTTTTCCACAGGGGGGCAGTGGTGCACCATATGTAGAAGATGCAATCGAGATGCAACGGGGAATCATTAGCATGTGTGTATGAGGAAACAGGCACATAGTTATTGCACAGATATATGATTGATGTGGATTGATTGAATATTTTAAAACAAAATGAAAAAAAAAATCCACCATGATTCCGAATGAAAGCTTTCACAGTAAAATGCCACATCAACCCTACAGATCTAGAATTGTAATACTTGCAATGTGATGATTTTACATTTTTTTCTTACTGTACTGCGAACTGCTGCTTCTGATGGCCTGCTACACACCCTGATTAATAGGACATAGAGGTTAAACTTCACAGCCAGAGCCAAGAGCCAAAACAGGGGGAAGCAGTCATGGTCAGAGAGGTCAAAATGGCCTGCAGCTTGTTTCCTATAGCAGAAGGACTGGGATGCTGTCCTCTGCAGCAACATTATTAGAGACGCTGTCATTCTGCCGTGCAATCCTTGAAGTCTGTGGGCACATAAAGGAGGACAGGGAAGAGTATGACGAATGTCCTGTCTGTTCCGGATCCTCACTGGAGCTGGCAATGTAGGCCATACACAATGTGCATGTCCTTGTAGGAGAGCAGATGGATTATCCAAAAAAGCATCTTTATGCTTATTCACAGTGTTCATCGTCAAGTGTTTCCCTTCATTCAGGGTCTCGCCACTATGGTTGTTAGCGAGACAAGCATAGTGCAAAACAGTGTGATAAAAGGCTGTTTTGTTGTCGGGTTGTTGACAGCTGACAGTTATTATTATGGGGTAGCACAAAGTTGACGGGCGAGATGGCAGAAGTTCTAGACCTGTCATCTCAGGTACTTGAAAATGTCAGTTACTCCAGGTGTGACACTATTATAATTTGTTTGTTAAATAATAGGAAAGAAACAAACAAAAAACAAGACAGCTTTCTTACCGGGCAACATTTCCAAAGCTTCCCATTCGTCCTGAAACATTTTGGAGCTTTCATCTGTGAGGCATTGGATGCAGACTCATGGTTGCTGAAACTGTATCTCCCCGTGTTTCTTAAAAAAACAAAAAAAATCTCATGTGCTTTGATTGACATGTTTTCATTCATGAATACATCACATATGAAGTATGAGCGGCAGAACGACATTACGATGCTTTTATTTTGGGAAACTTCAAGTAAACTTCAATTAAAGAATAAAGAAGTCACACAAAGTTTTATCACTAAGATCTTACAATTCAAAAAAAAAAATCTCTAAAACATTCCTTTAACCTTCAGTGCAGCCTGTGTGAAAGCCTCTTATCAGGTTTAGATGATACGTTCAGTGCTCTGAATGAAAATCCTCACACCTTGTTCATACAAGATGATGCTTGAGTTTACCCACTCACTATTTCTTCTCACCAGCTCTGACATCTAAGTGCTACAGGATCTATTTTAAGCATCAGTCTGATTGTGATTGACTCATACAGGAAAGACTCCTCATGAGCCTAGCTGTTTATGTTTGAATCATGCTGTAAATTTGCTAAGATTTGGACTTCCTTTGTTAATTTTATCAGAAAGCCAATTGACAATAACTGTGCAATAACAAATCTAGAAAAAAAGATGGCATATGTATTTATGTGCCCCCACTTAATGTGGCTCAAATTAAATTACCTTTTCAATGATACTCATCGTACATCCCTGCTGTGAAAATGTTTGTAGTACCTTCAGAGTATTAGTTTTATGCTAATTCACACTTCTGCTCCATTACATTTTAGAGGGAAATAATATACTTGTTTCATAGCAATTATTGTAGTCTATTAAAAATCCTCCAAATGTTACACAGTCACACAAAGATAAAGATGATCCATCCATCCATCCAGGCTCTGGCTGTGAAGTTTAACCTGTCCTATCAACCAGGTCGGTTGTAGACCATCAAAATCAGCAGCTGACAATGAACTTGTGAAACCTCAGTGCTTTTGAAATGTTTGCTTGAAAGACAGGGACCAGGTCTGCGACAACTCGCAGTCAGCTTCTATCTTCAAAGCAACTCTGGTGCAATGATAAAGCCGCAATAAGACAGTCAGTCTGTTTTCAGTTTTCTATTCGTTTTTTAGTTGAATGGGGTCAAGCTACCACTTCCTGCAATCCTTTTCCTATAATTAACTGTAATAACTTGGCGAAAATCTCACATCTTTTACCTTCTGTTGAAAATCTGTTGCCATATACATACACAGAAATTCACAGAAATTCACATTAACTACTTAAATTCAGAGTGCAGCCAGAACCTCATAGATCTGATACAGAAATGACTCCACAAATAGCAACATATTTGCTGCAGCACAGTGATTTTACTACAAAATGACATGGGCAACTTTGCTTTTATATAGTAAAATAACCAGAATACAACCAGTTGGCAATCTGTTGAACTCAACTGCAAAGAGATTATACTGCACACAGGTGCTCATCAGCTCAGACTGATTGCAATATGTCAACCATGTTGATAAATTAGACAGCAGTTATTTGCAAACCTTTGCCAACCTGTCTAAGAGTGATTGCAGTCAGTCTGAGTCGGACTACAATTGTTTGGAGACACATTTCTGGCAACTGGGCAAACACTATGTGATCAGAAGTGATCTCCCAGCGATTAGAGGTGTTGCATGTTTAACCTCTGGGTGAGTACATTTAAAAATATATTTTTGCTAGGTATTAGGCAGGGAGGTTGTCTACTTTTACTCTAGTGTGATGTGATTAATCATTTATATGGTCATCTAAACTCTTTAGCCCTTATGTTTGAATAGCGGCTAATCGGAAGAAAGCTTTGTTTCAGACAATGGATGAAATGTGTTGCTGCCCCAAGGCCCACTATTAGTAGATAGGAATTATGTTGAATTATAAAGTTTCAAAGCTAGTCCAAGTGCAAGAATATCACTATCTAGCTAGGAATGAGCACATAGCTTTCTGTCATGTTACTTTTTTGTATACGTTATGTGATGATGGTGGGTGTTGTTTACACCGGAAACATGTTCACCTGGGCTTTCTTTATAGCAAGTGCAACAATACAAGAAAAGAAATATCAAAAAAAGCAACACATTCTTCGTCTTCAGATTTTCTAACATGTGGGAAGAAGAAAATCTGTGTATCAGCAGGGAAGATGTTTTTCATTGTGGGAAGCTACCCAGCACCGGTCTCTGGTGTATGTTTCAAAATGATGCACTGACGCCTCACTGTTCAAATTCACAGTCCATTAGCTGCTGCCGAGCTAGCAGAAGTTCAATGGGTTGCAAGTGGTCCTGATGCTTTTGGCTGCAGGCTTTCATTAAAATATAGATCAAAGAGATCAAATTGATAAAAGTCTAGAAGGGAGGGATAAACCGTGTCGCCACCAGAAATTAAATTTCATGATCAGGCGCACGGGAATCAAACACTGAACATAGGAAATCCCGCTCTTTTACCCTCACGGCATCATCCATTTCACATGCTGCTCAGCTATTTAATTTAATGTCACAGACATTTGAAGATCAAGTGACTGAAGTCCAACCACTGCTATCTAAAAAAAACATTAACCCAATCCCAATTCTCTGCTAGCATAAATCAGTGGCTTGAGCTGGTTTTGATGATCTCCTCGCAAAAGGTTTGTCTATTGTTTTCTGGACAGAGCCCCGGCATTCAAAGAGACAAATGACTCTGAACCTGCACAGAATCGTATATGAGGGCTTCTGAGCTGCACAGAGAACTTTAACCAGCTTGTAGCAAAGAAAGTTGCAGCAGCATACGTATCCAGGGAGGGAGAAGAGCAGACATAGTGGACACTGAAGATGAAGACTGATGAGAGGAACTGACATGTAATGGAGATAGACGTTCCTGTCGAGCTTTTAGTGAAAGGCTTACTGGCATTTCAATTGCCTTGGGCAAATGGAAAACTTAATGGGGGCTCACAAAGGAGGCCTGGGAAAAAATTACACATTGTGTTTTCTTATATTTTCTTACCCAAAATGAGTTATCTCAATAGCTCTTGGTTGACAGACAAAAGGAAGCACAAAAAACAATTAAACCACTCCCTGGTTTCAGAGTGGAAAGCAGACTTCCTGCTGACACTCTGGCTCATTGTTCCTTCATAAGAAGGTGAAGAGAAAATCATCCACCACATGGCACGTCCTTGTCGCCTTCAATATCTCATCTGTCCATTTTTGACAGGCCACAAATTTTTAGGAAGGAGGGCTTGTATGTTTAAAGAAGGACCTAATGTGCCTGACAGCTGTATCCTGCAGGCACCCTGTATCTTGTGAGCATCTGCATGGGTTAATGATTACCCAGCTGGGACCTGGTAGGTAGGCAGGGATAGCACCAACTGTTTAATAAGTGTGGTCTCTGGACCTGCTTCAGGGCAAGGCAGCTCCCAAATGAGAATGTGTTTTCGGTGCCTCTGTCCTCTTCCCAGCAGACGTGATTGTTTTCCTCTTCAAGTTCTTTATTCATAAGTATATGATGCTGGTTTTGGATAGGTGTCACACAAAGGCTATGCTAGTTAGATTTACTAAAGGTCTTCTGTAACTGTGAAAGTGCACACAGGAGAACTGTTGTGTCATGATGCACATGCCAATTAGGGAGAGCTAAAAAACACACTCAGGGGACAAGGCTGCTGTTGACGTTCTCCCCGCACTGATGAGGAGCCATGTGTCAGTCCTTGAGGGAGTCAGAGAAGAAGCAGGAGAGAGTGAAAATAAGGAGTGTGATAAAAAGGAAGAGTAGAAGAAAGAAAGCGGGGAGTTCCTATACTCAGGTGTAATGTGGCCCTTCTCTGTCACAGTGATTTATGAGGAAAAGAAATATTATAATATTCCTGCTGCAAATCAGAGAAAGGGAAGCAAAGAGGGAGGGAGTACAGAGGCTTAAAGTGTGTGTGTTCGTGTGTGTGTGTGTGTGTGTGTGTGTCTAAGACAAACAAGTCAGGCAGAGGGGCTAATATACATTAGCCAAAACCAGAGAGAAAGCTACGGCAAAACAATATGTGGCGCGCTGTTCCTCTGCACCCACACACCACTTCTGTGTGGATTTGATTTGTTGTTATATCCCTGAGTGTGCATACACACTCATGCTACAGCTAAGGTAACACCACACCACCATGTTTAAATGCATGCAATGTTTGCTTTGCTCTCTATGCAGTAAAGGTGGGACTCCTCGTAATGGATTTTCACAGCAATAATAAAACTCAGTGGCCTTTTGCATTTGAGCATGATCCTCTCTATAGGTCAGAATAAAGACTGAATATTTTTGCTCAAGACTTCCTGGTCTGTGAGTGAGTGCTGCACACGCCTTAATGTGAGGTTTCGTCTCCCAGCAGGTTCACAGTTCAGTTTGCATGCACCAGTGGAGTTGCATAGGTTACATGTATCCATCTCATATTATGTGGCTTTAATTAACCTTATCATAGTGCAACATGAGCCGAGAGAAAAGGACGACAGTATGGAAAGAGTGATAACCCTGACAGCAGGTTTCTGTCTACGTCCTTCTTCCTTCTCAGCAGGTAGAGCAGGCTGTCTACTAAGGCAGGTCAATGGTTTGATCCCTGCCTCTTCTAACATGTTCTTATAAGATACTGAACCCTGAGTAAGTGTGCGTGAAGGCTAAAAGTGCAGTAAGGAAGTGCTTTAGAGTCATCAATTTAAGCAGATGAAGCAACACACACACATACAAGTATGTTCTGTTGTATACATCCTAGTTTGCTAGAAGGCTTGATACATTAATTTCATACACATTCCTTATTAGCTTTAAGTACTCTCCAACACGGGAGTGGCTCTTTCGAGAGTTAATTTTCTGTAATACAGATTATATTTCATAAAGAAATACTGGCACTGGCATACACAGATTGGTTTCCCCTGCCCATATCAATTAATGAGAATACCCAGACCCATAAGCTCAATCAGTAATTCACTCTGGCAGAACATTTACATTTACGTCTATAGCGCTTCATTTTCACTCGCACCTTTGGGGGCTTCTCCCTTTTAACTTTTATTTTCAAAACCTAATTTTCTCACCTATGCCAAAGAAATGTAGGCAATGTGATTTTCGCTGTGCTCCGTGGGCCCACTCGGCTTGTTAGCGGTTGTCCAAAGTGAGAGGAGGCGAAAAGAAAGAGTCTTTCTTAAGTTTGCAGAAAGGTTAAACTATTCCCACAAAGCAAAATGTCACTTTCAGCTCAGCGGGGGCGGCACACAACGCCGCTTATGGGTCAGCCAGTCTGACTCCCACACAGGTGTGGCTCGTGTGCGCTGCACAGAGCGACATTAACATACCTCCCGTCACACACACCTCACAAGTAACTCCACTTCAAGCACAACATTTTCCACTTGTCAGTAGTGATGGATAATAGTTAAGGGGAGGGTAACGGCAGGAGGATGCTCAGGGCCCTCACATCTGATAATAATGGCATGGAACGTCACAAAGCTAAGAGATGCGTGGAGCGATGCAGGAGGAGGGGAGCGTGATGAAATGAAAGGGGGCAGAGAGGGGATTAGCTACAGCTATTAGCAGCTTCTAAAGTAATCACACTCATTAGCTGCTATCAGATTGGGTTAGATGGTTATAAAACAAAAGAGAGAGAGAGGGAGAGAGAGAGAGTGAGAGAGATGAACAGAGCATACTCCAACCTACTTTTTTTGTGCTTCTCCTTTTCAGCACATTGCAGTACATGGCGACATAGTTTGTCTGTAAAAATAACACTGCACGGGTCCTAGAATAAAATGCATTTTTACAACAGCAAATGTACTTGAATTAAAAAAGTATTTTGCCCTTTGGGACTTGAGGTTACTCCAATGTGGCGAGGTAAAGCTTAACAGACAGCCACCAATGTGGCGGTCTCTTAGGACTTTATTCTAATAATGTTTATCAAATTTAAGTGTGTAGATTATTCAAAGAAATTGTGCTTTGAATTTTTCAGAAAAGGATAAAATTGACTGCAAAGACCAAAACAGTTTCCTATGCTAAACATGTTTGTGTGTGTGATTAAATGTGGGGTTTTAATCTGGGAAGCTGTTGTCTACGTTGGCTTTATTTATTTATTTGTACTTTTCGCCTCAAACCCAAGTGGTTGTGGCAAATGGCTGCCCCTCCCCCAGCCTGGCTCTGCTGGAGGTATCTTCCTGTTAGAAGGGAGTTTTTCTTTCTCACTGTCTCCAAGCAGTCTGATTGTGTATATGTGGAACTGAACTGAATTGAACCAAAGGTTACTTCTTGACAACCGATTGAACAACAAATGCAATCTAAAGTCTGGCTAAATTATTATTATTATGATGATTATTATTCACACAGAAAGAAAAGTTTGTCAAAAACAACACTCCAAATTCATGCGAACACTGGAGGGGTGGTTGGTTGCTGCAGTCTTTCCTCCTGTCAACCGTGGCAGGAAAAAGATCCCTTTTAGCGATGTCATTGTTAGGATCGGTGACAAAATCCACAGTCATGAAAAACATACACTCTGTTTCAAGTTTAGCCAAAGTGAATGTCCCCGGTTAGATATCTCACAATGATATCTTTCAAACACACAAAGCAAAACATGAATCCCTGTTGGCCCGTGTTCGTTTGGTCCACGGATTCCTGCTGAGCCACACAGTAACAGACGATAAAGTCTGACAGGGCAAAACCAGGCAGGCTGTGAAAAAGCCAGTAGTTCAGGTATAAAGCTGAAATCCTGATTATCCTTCATTACAGGGGAAAAAAATATTTTCACAACTTCTGTAAGAACAGCAGGTTAAAGTTAAATGAGGATCTTGGTGTCTAAATTGTGATGGATGTTTACATCTGACAGAATGGCTGATAATCTTGCGTTTGTTCCTTCACTCTCTTTCAGAAGAAGTTTGCCTAATTGCAAGTTTGATCAAATAGCATAATTTTCCTTCTCCTTAGCAAATGGGAACATTCACTGTAGTGTTCATTAGTAGTATTTGTTGTGTTTTTGTGTTCTGTGGAGAGGATTGAGAGCGCTGCTGCCGCTGCTGCTGCTGCTGCTGCTGTAGAATTCAAATTTTGAGTGACCGTGCATTATACAACTGCATAAGGCAGAGAGGTTGATTGTTTTTCATGAATAATTTTTGCTTTTTTTCTTACAGTGCAGACAATAAACCGAAGCAGGCTGAGAAATAAAGCAAAGAAGCTATAGGAGCAACCTATAGGTATATCAAGGAGATGTGGGTTTTTCAGGTACAGCAATTAAACTCCTTTTGTATTTGTTGGCAGGCTACACATTTTTTCACACTGCATCTGACAGGAAATTAGCTGACCTAGCTGTCTTGGTTTAGCTACAAAGTAGGCATTTATACTGACAGGCTGTCTGAATTCATGAAATTCATGCTGTCCGATATTTTCAGTGATTATCACTCATTTGTAAAATAACATTTTATCCAAAGAGGCATGAAGTGAATGTGTATTTCAATGTACCTTTGGAAAAGGTGTTCAGATGCTGATGTCTATTGCTGATTACTATCTCCAAAGCAATGGGAAGGGCATATGTATTTGCCAGCAGAGGAACATTGCCTTTGTCAGAGCTAGCTAGCTGCCCAAACCACAGCTGCTGAGTTATTCACATTAGTGTCGAACTGGGATATGTGATTTCAGTCTGGGGAGCTAACATTCCCAGAGCATGCTTTGGAAACTTAACTGAGGTCAGATGTGGCACTCACATCAGTCACCTGCAAGCAGGTGAACCTATTAGAGCTGGTGGTGTCCTGGGAGAAACACATGGAGTGAAAGGAAGAGGTTCAGTCATCAGGAGCTGGTGGAGCGTTGCAGGAGGAGCAGCTGGAAAGCATTCTGTGAGCCCATCGAAGGGGTATGAAGAGGGCACACTCGTGCAAGGTCTATATACTGCTCTGCATCACAGGAGCTGCGAAAAGGAGAGCCATCAAATCTACCACGGAGGTGGCAGAAAGGCGCTCAAAATGGCTTTAAATGAGGAAAATCATGGCCCACAAACAAAGAAAAAGAAAAACTCATCTGAGTGAGAGTGTATGATAATCCAAGAACATCAGGTAGCTCATTGAGGATGTGTTTCCTAGCATCCTAGCATGCGTCTTTTACTATCCTGATAATCCTTATACAACTTCAATATATGATGTGTGTGTGTGTGTGTGTGTGTGTGTGTGTGTGTGTGTGTGTGTGTGTGTGTGTGTGTGTGTGTGTGTGTGTGTGTGTGTGTGTGTGATTCGGATAAAGATGGATAACAGAACTGGTAAAATGAGCATTTAGTAACAGATTGTTCCTTGCTAGATATTTCCTCAGAGACTAAGTGGAGACTAAAAAAAAGAGCAAACATTGGACTTCTCTAACAAGAAACCCAACTTAAATTAAATGTTACTATGGCTTTTATGTGTAAACAATGTGATTCTGAGGTACTTACGACGCTTTGACTTCACAACAACAATTATCATTTGAACATCTGCTTAACATAATATATTAAATCTCTGTCTGCCTGACTTTCTGTTTGTTCACCAACTCCTCCTATAAGACATCTTAGGCCTCTGGAGATTATTTTCTGTCAGACATTACGGTATGACATCATCATGTTACCGAGCAGCCACCTACCAATGGGCTAAAATAGTGCGTATACACCTTCAATAACCTATAAAAGCATGATATCACTTTTTTGTCATGACAATAGGGACTAGAGAAAAAGTTTACTGTCAGATAAATCTGTATAAATCTGGAATTTGAAGCCATGTAAATTATTCTGGACTCATTTTATGCATGTCATTAACATTTAGATAAACCATAAAGCATGTACATATAGAACCATAATGAAAGTTATGGAATCCTACAATATGTATGTATGTTTAATCAAACATAATATCGTGCATAGCAACTTTTCATTATACACAAACGATCGACAGTGTCTAGCTGATAAGTATACACTTAGTTTTTAAGCAGTGGACAGTTGATATATTAGAACAGTGGTTCCCAAACTTTGTTTTACAAGAAAAATGTAAAAACACATCCTCCAACATACACTGCAATGGCTCTGCGGGGGCGGGCCCCCCACTTTGGGAACCTCTGTACTAGAAGTACCAGGAGTATAAAAGTGAGTCCACTGCTATTTTCAGGCACAAAGTTATGAGCCAAAAGTCTGAAATTGTGACAAACAATGCTCCCCACAGGCTTGTCCCTGGCCTGAGTGGACTGGTAATAGACAATGCAGCTGTCAAAGACAGAAGTAAGAAAAAGAGCAAGATACCACTGAGTACAGTGAGAACTTGCTCCTTAGTCACCTTCAGTTTCACTGCTGGATGCTTTAAGGGCTCTTCTCCACCATCTTAGGACTCCACTAAGAGTACTTTTATCTGTATGCGTCCCGAGTCTTCTCTAGACAGAAACACAGTGTTGATTACATTAAATGTGATACAGATCTGGAGCCAGTGGCACTCGGTCAATACGACTGACAAATGAGAGGACTGAAGACAGCGCGGTCCTGGCTCCTTCAGCTCTCCTCTCTCTCTTTCTTGGAGTTTCCAAACACCTCATATGGAGTCTCTGCAGTAAAATTCTTTGATTATATTGATTGATTATATTATATACAGCTTTAATTCAAGGGCTTTAACAATAATGTTTGCACTGTTTGGGAATTACAGATATTTTTATACATATTCCCCCCATTTTCTCAAAGGTAACTGTACAAAACAAACATTATTTCCAGTGAAAGGATTGTTTTCAATACTTTGCAATCAATGACTTCCTAAACTTTAAAATCCATGGGCATCCCCAAATGATCTCTTTAGATGCTCTATTAGGCCTTCACTTGTTTTTGCATTTGTCTATGTCTTCAGCTTTGTCATTGATAATTTTGAATTATTTTTTATTTAATAATTTTAGTAATTTTTCCACAACATTAGGATGGATAGTGAGCATATGAAATGTATGACTCACACCAGAGCTCAGCTTTCCTATCCACAACCTGTGTTTGGTTTAAAGCAACAAAAGCACTCTTCAACACATACATGTTGCTATTTGCTCTGATGGAATGGTGTTTATGCTTTATATTTATCTCCTTATTAAGACATGGGTCAGACTGACAGATGAAAAAATAGCATGCTCTCTGTAGCCAAGGATATTTTAGATCAAGATAAATTAAATGGCTGCGGCAGCTCTTTTGCTGAGGGCTAGATGACAAGATCAATACCACTCTGATATGTGTCTGTTAAATATGAAGCTACAGCCAAGATATTGTTTCCACTAGCTTAGCATAAAGATTAAAGGCAGGAGGAAAATGTTACCCAGATAAGTCCTCAACTGACAAACAAATATATTGCCACAAATTCCTTGAAAAACCACAAATTATCATTTTTCTGCTTTGTTTCTCTTATTGAGTTGTTTACATATTTAGGGCTAAACTAAACTACTCGACTCCTGGCTGTATGTCTAGCATAGACAATTAAGAGCTTTCTTCCAACTCTCAACGAGAAAGTGGATTTTCAAGTTTAGATCTCAGTAATAGAAAGCTATTACATTTCTGGGGATTTCACTTTTATTGAGAAGTGATTAAAGTACTGGGAATGTCAAGAAAAATGTCCTCAAAAATTGCGAGCCGTGACTTAAAAGCTGTGCTTTTTGTTGTTTAATGGCACAGAAACACACGAACCAGCCAATAACGCATAAACGGAAAACAGCACACCTGAAATGAAGCAGGATTAAAGCTTAGCGGGGTCATTTCAGGTTTAACCCATCAAAAGTCACCACGGTAACGGCAGACCTCATCTTATGTTTGAAACTGGAGATCAATAAGTACAAAACCACTGAGTACTGACCAAACAGTTCTCGGGAAAATAACAACTCCATTCCTTGGAAATCTCATGTACCCCTGTGCACGGGGTTGTAAAAGGGTCTCTAGTAGACCTTAAAGTTTTTCTATTTCCCCCATGAGCATCTAACACATATAGATTTTTAGGAGCAACTTTATACCTTGCACTTTTTCTCGCTGCATGTGAAGCTATTTCAGTCTATACGACTTTCTCTTGTGAAAATATCTACTTTTTTTTGAAAAATGCATAAAATAAACCGTAATTATTGTTTCGTCATATTTTGGTGTCTTAAAGATAGAGCAGTGATAAGGAGCGTTTTTTTTTTATTTTTTAATTTAGGCGACTTTTCCAACTTTCCATCCTTCCCTTAAATAGACTTTAGGCTATAGCGAACTTTTCAAGTCTTACTCACCACGCAAAGCTCTTAAAGCACACACACACACACACACACACACACACACACACACACACACACACACACACACACACACACACACACACACACACACACACACACACACACACACTTTCATTAAATGCTTTTCCTATAACACACCCACACATGTGCTGCTTTGGCTGCAGCAAGTGTGTTGAGCCTGTTTTTAACATCTCTAATATAGTTTGCCTTTTGTTTCTAAATTGGGCTGCCAGTAGACATATCCACGTTTGTTATTAGAAATACTGCCAGCAACATGTAATTCTTTCTCTTTCATCTTTACTTTAATTTATTGAAGCTAAAAAAACCCCCACAAAAGCCAGCGTTTCACAACTTCCTTGCTTTTTACAATAGTACTTGTTTGTTATAATAATTTAATTAATTTAATTAATTAATTCACGTTTTTCCAGACAAGATTAGTCCATATCATTAAAAAAATCTATCTTCAAGCAGACAGAACTATCACAAACTATACAGACACTTGTTCCAGTGTTTATAAAAGCCTGACATATACCTTGTGTCACATTTACTATAACCTCATTTTGCAACTACTGCAAATATAACCACACACTGTGAATACAGTGGTTATATTTGCAGTAATGGTAAAAAGAGTACAGTATAGCATGCAGGCATCTCACCAGAAGTCTGAAATTCTCACAGAAAGAGAAGACTCAGCTGAAGTGTTATGAAATCCTGGGTGGAAAAACTAAGAGAGGACATCTTATGTAATGATCTCAAAAAACTAAAGTTGCATAATTTGACTAGAGGAATATTACCATACATTTTTTCATGCATGATTTTGCAAGCCTATACACTTGGCTAAAATATTTGGCTTGCATAATAAAGGGATTGTAACTTCATTGATAAAACCTAAATACATTATTTTAAAATTTATAGAAATCTGTGTGAAATCTAAAGTTGAGGGAATCAGCTGTCAGCTTTCAGTTTACACATAGATTACAGACTCAGACTGGTGAGACGGTGACAGCGCTGAAGCTGAGCTTGACTTATGAACTTGAAAACTTGAGCCAAATTACACAGCGTCACTTAGTCATAAAGCGTTATCTTTATATCCCAAGCAAAAACTTTGTGCATACATGTTTCTACAAAGGTTCTTAAAATAATCAAAAGCTCAAATTTTTCCATCCCAGCTACTATTCGATAATTTGGGATGTTTGGAACAGGTATAGTAACTTAAACACTTTTTGAAGGAAACTGACTCACAATCACACAAACACACATGGCCTCCTAATGCTTGCAAACCAAAGATCATTTCCTGGGTATTTTGGTTTGTTTTGTAAGAACAACGCGTGATTTCAAATAATTTGCATTGGTTCAAAAAGTTTGGATGTTTGGAAGTTTGGATAAATGTCCGTCTATAATTTATGCATATCCAACTACGTCCAACAAAGTTTACTTTTACTTTAGAAGTGTCTTTGTTTCCGTGTCTAAACCGTGTCCAAAGGAACCTAATATGGATATGGAGGATTTGTTGGCACTCCGCACTCGAGTCTTCACCAAGATGTTCCAAACAAAATCACTGGATTGTGGAAAACATCTAAAGATAACCTCATCCTCGGAGAATGTCGATACTAAATGAGCGAGTAAATAAGCCAAAGGACCTCTGGATAAAAATGGGGGAACTGCTGCTCTGAAGTGAACATGCAGTGTCCTCCTCATCTGCTTTGCATGTGAAGCTTGTTTGTTAAACCTGTTTGCTGTGTTGCTCTTTGTTTAAACCTGGTATACAGCTGAACTTAGTTTCATTAGAGTTTTGTGATGCTGGCTTAACCCTTAGCTTTTACTGTTGCCTGTTCTTTTCATTGTGTATTAATTGTTTCCCCGGTGGTCTGTTGAATAAAAAACAAAGAAACAAACAACAACAACAACAACAAAAACAGTCACAAGGAAGAACTTGCAGACTTGAAGAAAGAAATTGATAATCAAAAGCAAGATCTGCAGGAGGACAAAGAAATGGAGAAAAGGTATAAGGAGCTATCAGAAAAGAACAGGAGAATGAAAATAGAGGAGGAACTGTATAAACAGCTGGGTGAAGTGAAGGAAAAATGACAAAGACATTCATAAAACTGAAGAACAGGAAAAAGAACAAAGAGCAGAAGTATAAAGAATTAAAGTAAAAGTATAAATACACAGAAGAATGAGAGAGTGGAGAATGTGTAAAGAACTGCAGCTTAAATATAAAGCTTTTTTTAGTTTTGTAAAAAAAAAAGAGAGACAAGCTCAAGTTGAAAATCAGTGAGTTCTCCGTCTCCTTGATGCTCCACCCAAACTCTATTAAAGTCTCTGCCCTCCCCCTCCTCTCTCACCTCTCTTCCCTCTCAGTCCCGGCCTTTCTCCATTAAACCTTTATTAAACCAGTACGTCCCTTAAGATTTAAATCTCTTTTTCAAGGAAGGCCTGACTGAGAAAGCACGGCATCACAAGGCTGCACAAATTATGCAACAGACATGCAACCTAATAATAGATAACAGATTTTTATCACCAAATACATGGGTGAAGGCACTTTAGAGTCACAATGATAACATCTATGAAGCATCTGTTAAATATAAGTCAAATGTGTTTGTTTAAAGAGCCCTACATTTATTTTTTCTAAATAGGGGGAGGAGCGGGCTGTCAATGGGTGGAGTGGATAGGTTCAGTATTTGCAATGCAAACAATGCAAAGTAAAATCCTTAAACATTAACATTAATGTTGGAATTACCTTAAAAGTGGTGTGCTGCAGAAAGAGGATTGCTGCTCAGTAAAGCAAAGATTTGAAATGGCAGCTACGCATCATCCTCTCTGCATAAAGAAGAGATTTCAGGCAGCCTTGCCAACAATCTACTCCAAAACGCCCGAACACTAAACAGAAATTAGGGATGAAAGCTGATAGGAGGCACGCATCAAAAAGAGCAGGTTAAGAGCAGATTAACAAAAGTTAACATTCACATAGTAACATGCAAATTGCAGATTCTTTTTAAGGTTTTATTATTATGACTATTCTCTCAAAATGTGTACTCTTAAAAATAAGCTGTTGCTGTAAATGTGTTCATAGGAGCTGCAAGTTCTCCCACTAAAACCTGTACTAAAAATCAGTAGTTCCAAAATAATAAAACAATAGGCCATAAAAAACAGAACCGTTATCAGGGATGTTGTTATGTGTTTTGTTTGGTACTGCTGGCTTCTAATTTCCCCGTGGTATTTAATTAAACATTATTTATATATCTTTGTACTGTTGAATTATTCATGAAGCCTATTATTGCTAAAATGTTTGAGTCAAGACTACTATCTTATTATGTAGGAAGTTTTTACATTAAATTAAAGCGAAACATTAAGATGTTAAGAGACGCGCTGTTTAAAACAATTAGTGAGACAGCGCTGCATTCTGGAAATATTAAGTACTTGCAGAGGAGGAAATGGTGGGGGAGGCTAATTACTGGAGGGAGATGGGAGTTATGTGAATTATAGTTGTTTGCTCTGGTCTGTGATATTTAGCTGTTTACGAGTAGAATAAATGTGTGGAGCTGTAAGGGGCCAAATGGTCTCCTGGCAAAGAAGCACTGCGCTCGGTGGTGGGTGATGGACTCGGCTTGCAAATGTTTCCTTGCAGTTTTCATACCAGTAAGATAATTGTGTCGTCCAGCAGTCTTTCTTCAGCTTCCCCTGTAATGGTGATACTGTTGCCCTGCGAACACTGTTTTTACAAGTCTTGCAGAAAAGCCACAACAAATGAAAACAACATGTAGTAACAGAGTAAATGTGGTGACATTACGAGCATGAACTTAAGATTTCTCATCCCCTCTCCTTGCATAAAAATTACAAATGATCATAACACATCACATCCTAAAGACCTTGTAGTATAACATTATCTCAATAGAGACTACAGGCTTGCTTGTGGTCCCTACAGAGAGGTCCAATGGGATTCACGGCCTTCAGATACGCAGATACGCTCCCTGTAGATTAGCTTCAAACTTTCCTTTTTGGTAACGTTTATAGTTGGCGTGACTTGGAATCATCATTTAGTTATGCTGCTTTAGGCTCAGGCTGCAGGGGGACCTCCCATGATGCACTGAGCACTTCTCCTCCACTCCCCTCTTCTCCAGTCCACATGTATTTATACACCAGTCTTGCATGTCATTAACTTTTGTTTTCTTGTGTCTGTTGCTTGTGGTCTGTCTGTGCTTCTCTCTCTCCTGCCTTCTCTTTCTGATCATCTCCCAATCAGTCACAGCAGATGGTTGCCCCTTCCTGTGCCTTGTTCTGCCGGAGGTTTCCTGTTTTAAACGAGAGGTTGCCAAGTTCTTGCTCACAGGGAATCGTTAGATTATTCGGTTTCTCCCAGTAATATTGTTGGGTTTGTGCCTCAGAATGTGAAGTACATTGAGATGACTGTTGTTGAGAACTGCCATTACATAAGTGGAATTTAACTGGAACTTTACATTAGAATCCAAAATAGGCTTCCAAGCTGGATTAAAATAAATTACTGTAATTACTTTAATAAATGAGAAACCTATTCTATAAACTTCCCTTGTCCCACATGTATATGTCACAGTGTAGTACTACGTGATATTCATAATAGAATATGCACTTCGAATTTATTCATGTGAAATGAAATGAAAAGTTCATTACTTGCTACCATGTGAGGAAACATCTTTCTTAGATGGTTTTTGAAGTTGCTGTAATTTAAACAGCTATTTTAACTAATTAGAGACTGATTTCTGACCTTCCTCGTATTTCAAAAATTCTCAAAAATGTTTTTATAAATCAGCTGTGTGATCATTTGGACAGGACTGGTTTGTTTCAACAGTTCATCATAGCAGAAAAACAGCCCCAGTGAAGGTTAGTAATGATCTTCTTATGGCCCCTGACAGTAGACTTGTCTCTGTACTTGCCCTGGTAGACTCCAATGCAGTATGTGATACAGCATTTAACAAAAGAGAGTAGAATCCATCTGCAGGAGAACTGTATGAAAGGCTAATGCTGCGCTGGATGGAATTGTATTTATTTGATAGATTCCAGTTTGTTTATACAAACAAGAAATCTTCTTTACACACAAAGGAGTCCCACAAGGTTCTGTACTGGGACTACATTATATTGTACCTGCTTCTCTCAGGCACTATTATTATAAAACACTGCATATTCTTCCACTGCTGTTATATTTAGCTGTTAAGTCTGTTAGCTTCCTCTCTTCCCATAGTCACCAAGTGTTTCCTCATTGTGATTTGCTTTTTAATATCGTATGATTTATGACTGAAGGATGGCAGCAAACATGAAGGGCAAGCTTTACAAGATGGCAGTGAACAGTGTTGGGGAGGGTTACTCAAAAGCAGCAGCAGTGGCGTGCACAGACATTTTGGGGGGCAAGTGCTCCAGGGGGAAAAAAGGGCACTTTTTGCATATGTGGAAAACCTTTTCTTTGTATAATAAAAAAATCGCACAGGTTAAATGCAATTTGACTTTTATTTTCTCCTTTCTCAGCCTCTCTTTCCTAGGCATTATGCTTGCTGAAATTAGTAAATAAATAGACCAAAATGTATGAGAACGAATAAGACTGACTGTGGTCATTACAAGAACAGGGCAGAATGGTCGTTTTCACAGGCAATTGGGAACTGCCTATTTTTCCTTTAGCAAATTAATGTGTTAATGTTGCCAATATGTTACACCAAAAAAAATTAACATGTCTAACCAGTGCTTCTCAAAACTTTTAACATGCACCACCCCCAACACCGTACCCTTCAAACTACCAATAACAACGTCACTGTTCTGTCACAATCAGGTCACAACACAGTGCGTAAATGTCTGCGAGCATCGCTGAGTCAGTAACAACCAGTTAGGCTAAAGACTGCATCTTTAGACAGTTGGACGGTGTTCTAACTTTCTCACAGGAGACACCTACTAAAGACAGTCAAAGACATTAATTTCAATCTTACCAAAGTAGGACAGTAGTTGACGTTAGTTATGGAAAGGCTAATCCACAAAAACGGAGAAACGTCCATAATTCTATTATTCATAATCATGTCAAGGTTTTAGGTTTTTCTGCAGTTCCATCTCTAAAAAGTGTGATGTCTTCCCGTCACTGACTTCAGTTTGAAAACTTTGTATTTATTCACAGATTTCCGTGAGATCATCCTAAAATTTGTAACGAAAAATGGGCTCAAAAGAGCCCTCTGCCTAACGGCATGTAGCCTTAGCCTATAGCATAACGTGATATTTTCAATAGTGTATGCAAAAAGGTCGGAATTGATGGAGAGTGGGGTTGCCTAAATGGTTTAGGTTACATTTTAAATGTGTCGTTTTTTTGTTTATCCATATGGATGGATGGAGGGGTAAGCTGGCAAAGTTTGTCATGTGCAGTTTCTGACAGGCTACTTCACAACAAAACAATTGCAGGTTGGTCTTAGAGGGCAAACAGAATAATTTCACTCGATTCATGGGTTACCTGACTGGTTGGGAAGGGAAAGAGCTGCCGTGTTGTCCGCCGTGGCTCCCAGTCGCTATAGTTAGCCTACTATGCCTACTCCAAGTAGTCCTGTGTCATGCCGCTGCTACACGCCTCACAACAAATGAACTGCAAGCGTGTTCACGTGACACGGTGACAGTGAAAAAGCGACAGGGTTCGGGTGTCTTTGAAGAAGGGGCACAAATCAAGCCATTATTTTCACACCTTTTTAAATCGCGCAGCTTTAAAAAAAAAAAAAATCACGTCTTTCAAAAGGGCACTTTTTTGGACTGAGGGCAAAAGGGCAAGTGCTTCAGCACCACCTCGTCTCTATCTGTGCACGCCAGTGAGCAGCAGTGTATTATGCATTGCTTGTTACTTTTCTTTAAAGTAATTCAGTTCAGTTTAGTTAAAGTGATTTATAACCCCCAATAAAATGAGCTATGACCTAGGACGTAATAAAGGAAGTAATCAAACAAATGGCAGCCATAAAAATCTGTTAATAATACAATTATTATATTAATAAAATTATTATATTTCATAACTCATTAATATTAAAAAAATGATTATTAAAAATATACAAATTTTATCATCAATAGCATTCTTCTCATTTTAAGCCAAAAATAAAAGTTTACTTTTTTTATGGGCAAAAATGCCATCTGTTCCTGGGCCAGTGCATATGTGCGTGCCTGTGTCTGGGCCCATGCTTGTGTGTGTGTGTGTGTGTGTGTGTGTGTGTGAAAATGTGTTAAACCATAGTAAAAGTGCTTTTTTGAAATTGTGCTTTTGTAACAGTGAGGATGGCAAGAGGTAGGGGCTGCATGCCCCGAGGGAAAAGTTTATTACATTTTATTTGCATTTGTTTAATCCGAACTAGGAAATTCAGAGTCCAAGTCACAAACATCTCCTACGATCCCGGAAAAAACCCCCAACCATAAGCTCACCACGTCTCCCCTCTATCCCCAAAACCTTAGATAAGTTAACAGGAAAAAAAACCCTTGCTAAGTAAGTGTTAATCTTCCTGTCTAACTTTTTGCATTTCCCTTTTGACCATTCTGTCAATCCTTTAATTTCAAAAGACATCACAATGGGTTGTAACACATACAATACCCTTTTAAAAAATACATAAAAACTCCTGTCAAAGTTTATACATTACATGTCTACATCACCTATCATGGCCTTATCAGGTATCTCATATCATCTTTTTCATGTTATGTTATACTCCTTTGATATTTTACTCTTTTTGTTTTTCTTTATATTTTAGACTCTGATTTAAGCCAAATGTCTTAACCTGATCCCTGCGAAACACCAGCTCTGCGTGGATTTTGACCCCGAGTGACCAGATCTTGTTTCCGGTCTGAGTTTGCCTGAAATGCCGTGAGGCTTGTTCGAAAGATTGCGCCAGAGACGAACTCCGCCTCCAAGGCGTGCCTACCTTTAGCTGCTACCAGTGAGATATCAGAGCCGGGCTCCACACATCCAATCAGGAGCAGGACCGAATTTACAGCCTTCTCACAGTGAAGCGCATCAGAGTTTTTGAAAACAACCAAAACAGCTTTTGAGATTTTTCAGACTCTCCAGAAATATACAAGTCCTTACCAACTGCTCTGCAACCCAGTGTTTCTGGTCCCCTCACCAACATCACTTTTTGAGATATTTTTTATGAACCACCAAAAGAGCCATTTTACCCCCCAGTACAGAAGACTGCATTTGGATCTGAGGGCAGCAGCGGGGACAAATGATTGTGAAGAAGCGATGGACAATTCATGGCTGGTCTTAGATAATTGTGAGTTATTGTGTCTTATGGTGAAAAGTACAGTTTTGCAAGAGGCATACAAGCACTGTGGAAAAAGGTGTGTAAGTTCTCTAAAACTGGTTTTGTGAACACTTTGCTTTCCCTGTTAACTTTTCTAAGGTTTTGGGGATAGAGGGGATACGTGGTGAGCTTATGCTTGGGGTTTTTTTTTCCGGGATCGTAGGAGATGTTTGTGACTCGGACTCTGGATTTCCTAGTTCGGATTAAACAAATGCAAATAAAATGTAATAAACTTTTGGCTTAAAATGAGAAAAATGCTATTGATGATAAAAATTGTCTATTTTTTTTTAAATTAATGAGTTGTGAAATATCATAATTTTATTAATATAATTATTTTATTAATAACATATTTTTATGGACGCCATTTGTTTTATTACTCCCTTTATTACTTCCTAGGTCATAAACCATATTTATTAAATGACTTGTTTGGCATAAGGGGTATAATATCTCTCCTCCTATCCTACAGGACACACATAGGATCTTTCTTTAAGTATTTAGGTACAAACCCAAAGCTGAAAGCATAAAGTAAAGTTGAAAACCAGCCCAAAGACACTTCAAAGCAATCACCACAGTGATACTGTAGAAACATGAACAGGTAGAAACAGGCTGCAATCCTGACTGAGAGGCTTACCAGCGAAGGCTATAGGTCTTGTTCTCTCCTCAGCAGCTGGCACCAGGGATAAGACAGCACCCAGTCCATCGTCCATCGTGGAAGTATCAGTAGAAAGGATAAAGGGCCTCTCAAAATCAGGATGTGCCAGCACCATGTAGTTCAGGAGTGCACCTTTGAGTTCCTTTAAATGCCTTCTCGCAAGCAGTCATGAGGGGTCAGCTCACAAAAGGTTCCAGCTTTCCCGCGGCTATGGCAGCCCTTATTCCTCCTCTTCTGACCAGCTGTTAGAGCAAAGAGTGGCTTTAAAATGCCGGTAAAATGTTACCATGCCAAGGAAGGATCTCACTCTCCTCTCCTCCGCAACCATAACATTCATGAGGTCAGCCTTCTGAAAACTGGCCATAACCCTCCCTTTATCCTGATCAACCGAAACACCACCAGCATCCAATACATGACCCAGAAACCAAACAGCATGCACCAGTTTCAGATTGCTGGTTCCCAGGCAAGAGAAAACAATTTCCAGTCCTTTTAGGGCCTCCTCCTCTGAAGATGCAAATACCAGTAGGTCATCAAGATAACACAGGAGACTGGAAAAGTCCAAAGATGCTGAGCAGTGAGCAGTTAGAGTTATACATTACATTGTAATGTGTTACACCAAAGACTGGTAGTGAGACCTGCTATGATGTATGGTTGGAGGCTGTGGCACTAACTAAAATACAGGAGACACAATTGAAGATGCTCTGATTTTGACTGACCAGACTGACCATTTGACCAGAATGAATAAGTTTAGAAAAAACTACATCAGAGGTAAAGCTCAGAAGGAACAGTCTGGAGACAAAGTTATGAGATACACTCAACAAAAATATAAACGCAACACCTTTGTTACTGCTCCCATTCCCCATGGGATGGACGTAGAGACCTAAAATTCATTCCAGATACACAATATAACCATCCCTCCCAAACAGTGGTCACAAATCAGTCCAAATGTGTGGTAGTGGGCACATCTGCTATATTGAGATAATCCATCCCACCTCACAGGTGTGCCACATCAGGATGCTGATCTGACATCAGGAGTAGTGCACAGGTGTACCTCAGACTGCCCACAACAAAAGGCCACCCTGGAATGTGCAGTTTTGTCTCACAGCAAAATGCCACAGATGCCACAAGCAATGAGGGAGCGTGCAATTGGCATGCTGACAGCAGGAATGTCAACCAGATCTGTCGCCCGTGCATTGAATGTTCATTTCTCAACCATAAGCCGTCTCCACAGGCGTTTCAGAGAATATGGCAGCACATCCAACCGGCCTCACAACCGCAGACCTCGTGTAACCACACCAGCCCAGGACCTCCACATCCAGCAGGTTCACCTCCAAGATCGTCTGAGACCAGCCACCCAGACAGCTGCTGGAACAATTGGTTTGCACAACCAAACAATTTCTGCACAAACTGTCAGAAACCGTCTCAGGGACGCTCAACTGCATGCCCGTCGTCCTCATCGGGGTCTTGACCTGACTCCAGCTCGTCGCTGTAACAGACTTGTGTGGGCAAATGCTCACATTCGATGGCGTCTGGCACGTTGGAGAGGTGTGCGCTTCACGGATGAATCATGGTTCACATTGTTCAGGGCAGATGGCAGCTGAGAATGTCCCAGTTCTTGCATGGCCAGCATACTCACCGGACATGTCACCCATTGAGCATGTTCGGGATGTGCTAGACCGGCGTATACGACAGCGTGTACCAGTTCCCACGAATATCCAACAACCTCGCACAGCCATTGAAGTGGAGTGGACCAACATTCCACAGGCCACAATTGACAATCTGATAGACTCCATGCGACGATGTGTTGCACTGCATGAGGCAAATGGTGGTCACACCAGATACTGACCGGTTCTGGGTCCCCAGACCCCCAATAGCGCAAAAAACTGCACATTCCAGGGTGGCCTTTTGTTGTGGGCAGTCTGAGGTACACCTGTGCACTACTCATGATGTCAGATCAGCATCCTGATGTGGCACACCTGTGAGGTGGGATGGATTATCTCAATATAGCAGATGTGCCCACTACCACACATTTGGACTGATTTGTGACCACTGTTTGGGAGGGATGGTTATATTGTGTATCTGGAATGAATTTTAGGTCTCTACGTCCATCCCATGGGGAATGGGAGCAGTAACAAAGGTGTTGCGTTTATATTTTTGTTGAGTGTATTTTGGACATGTGCAGAAGACAGGTAGTGGATATAAGTGGATAACCTGAATATTGAGTTGCCAGGTAGGAGAAGAAGAGGAAGACCCCAGAGGACGTTCATGGATATAGTGAAGAAGGATTCAGAGGGGTTGGTGTGACAGAGAAAGATGCTAAGGATAGGGTGAGAAGTAGACAGACACTGCTGTGGCAACCCCTAAAGAAGGCAGCTGTAAGAAGAAGAAGCTCTTTTATGTTTTAAAGCCTTCACCTTAAAATATAAAGCATTTTTAGGCGAGTGTTGTTGTGAATTGGTGCTTTATAAACAAAATTGAGCTGATGTGAGTAGATGGTAAATAGATGGTAAATGCTACTCTCTGTTCACAAGGACATCATTGTTTAGTTCAGTGCAGGTAGTTTACAGTCGACTTTCAAGCTCATTCCTTTCAAAATATTTGCAATGAGTCCTATAAGAGGGAACCTAATCGGTTAAGTGGGGGAAAAGATAACCAAACAATGAGATAAAACTGGAGATTCAGTATAATTATCTGTGGGGAATCCACTTGAAACAGCCTCTTTTAGATTTTCAAATTGTTTTCCATTATCGTTTGATACATTGTTGTTATCGCCATTTTAGGAAGCAATTCCATTTTAACTGAAAAAGAAAAAGACATTTTTAAGTCTTTTGAGATTCAGGTTTACAGTGTCTATAACCCAAACTGTTTTTTTAGTGTCCACTAACATCAACTTCAATGTTTGAGCAGGAGCATGTTTATTAGTATGTGCACAAACCAAGGTGGAGGCCAGCAGGCTATACCCCACAGGGACCAGCGAGTGCATATTGCTGTGAAGCTTCACAGTAAACATATCACTTTGTCTTCCTCTTACCCTCACTCTCGCTCTCTTGCTCTGTATCTCATTTCCCCAAACCCTGTAAAACAAGATCGACAGGGATAAAGTACAACAGGGAGAAAAAGATAAACGAGAGGACAAGTGAAAGATATGGATTTAGGAGATAAAATAACTCATTTGGGGGTAGTCTTGGAAGAATAAAGGCAGTGTGTGGGCAGACTTTGCTGACAGTGTACAATCTAGCCAATGGTAACCACTTTATATAATCTATTGAATATTTCCATCTGCAACTGTGCTATTGTTCCCACCTGAAATTGAGTCTAGCCGAACTGTTGATTGACCACACAGGATGAAGTTGCATTGAGAGCTCCGTTGGTGGTCTTTGGATAATGTCTTGCTACCTATGCTCTGGTTTCTTTAGTTTCCTCACAGTCCAGCTCCCTGCATGTTTGTGTTTTCTTGAGTAACCTGTGAGCTGAAACTGTCACTCTTTGCTGTTTGAAAGTAACAAGAAAAGTGAAAAAAAGAGTGATTGGAATCTTGCAAATGAAAACAGCAGGAGGAAGTGAAGAGTAATTGAAGAACATACTCAGGACAGAGTCCACAGTGAGCACACAGTGAAATGTAGGAGAACGCAGCTACAAATTTGCTGTGGTTAACAACACGGTGGTCGATAAGCCTCATCATGTTACCCTTCAGAAGCAAAAAGGGGAGATAGAAGATGGGCCTTTGAGATTGAGTGCCGAAGTGTGCGTGCATGTGTGTAGTTGTGCAGTACTGCAAATGAAGGCAGTGTAAAAGACATATGAGTGTATGTAGAGGGAAAGCAGAAGAGGGAGCAGACCTTTCAGCTGAAAAGGTCATTCAAATAGCTCCAATTTTCAGGCTAATCAGAGAGGGACGTGGTGGACACTAATCGGCTGGTCAGAAGGTTGTGAAAGGTCACTGAAAGGTTATAAAGGTCACGGTAACCCAGCACAGATCACCTGTCCATCATCCCTGTAGATGACCTATCCTTGCAAGGTGAGTGAGAGAGTGAGACGGAGGAGAGCTGTTAATGCCTCAGTGTCGAACACATTTCTCTTGGGTGAGGCTTGCACAGTATTTACTCAAAATAGGCACAGCTTATCTGGCCAGGATAGAAATTAGCCTCATAAGAGGAGATAACAAGAAAGGAAGAAAGTAATTTATAGCAGCAACACAGGACTGCAGGAAAGACAGATGGAAGCGAGATGGAAAAAATATGTTTGCAATTAAAGCAACCCAGAAGACTCCCTCTCTGGATAACATGCGGCAATATGTATTTTTCTGAAAAGATTAACAGAAACAATAACAGACTGCCTATTAGAAAAAAAACCTCACAAGACATAAGAACCTTATATGATATTTAAATATTTAAATCTTTTGAATAAAATCCCACATCACCTTTTTACTGATGCAAGCAACTTCTATGAATTATAAGGAAAAGTCACATTTTTCCAAAAAAAAAAAGCCGTGTACTAGGTCAGAGTGCAGACTTTGACATTTCCTAGTATTTACTCAAGACTGTGATTGTTTTACCCAGCAGTCGGTTTTAATCATGGAATAAAATCGGCAAACAATGACTGGTCACCTGCCAGACTTACCAGTAAGTAGATACTAAACAACATTTGGCAGATGAGTGAATGGGCAGACAGATGGTGGCTGACCGGTGTTGACATCTAAAGCAGGGAAAAAGACCATATTTGGCTGGGAGATTTCACAGGAGTCAAACCTGATATGGCGATAATTTATTCACTTTTTCATGTTACATAACTACAGATCTTATTTTGATAGCAAATAGCAGTCGACAGGAGATGTGGAAGCCATGAATTATGGATGAGACGCTCTGTTTGTTTTATGTGAGAAGCCCCTTTTTGACTCTCTGACGCTCATATCAGGTACAGAGAAGTGGATGTTTAAAAATCCCCTCTAGACATCTTTTAAGATATTTAAAAATTATTCGGCTGTGAATCACAATTAGTGTCTGATGTGAATTTTAAAAAATGGAATCAACCCATTAAAAAAATTATCAAAGGAAGCAAATTGTTCCTTATGAAAAAATATTCTGAATATTTAGTTTCTTTGCTGTTTTAAGTATACACATTATTGGGCAAGCACTGGGTTTTAATACAGGTTAACTCTCAGGCTTTTCTCCCAACAACAAATCAAAAACACACTTGTGACAACATAATGACCTTCTAATGGCAAACTGCGCAAACATCATCTTGCACAGGAAGCTGTTATGAGTGTAGGAGAGGTTAAATAGGATGTGACTTCTCTGATTGATGCTTTTTCACAGTCTCTTTATAAGTTTTTTCTACATATTGGGGTGGCTGTGGCTCAGGAGGTAGAGCAGGTCGTCTAAGGCTACACGGTCAGTGGATCGATTGCCTGGCTACTTTTCATGTCAAACTATCCTTTGACATCCAGACTGAATAATGCATAAAACAAAATGCTTAGGCACAGATAAAGTTCTCATGTGAATGAGGCTTGTAGTAAAAAGTGCTTTGATCACTCAGTTAGTGTAGAAAAGTGCTATATACGTCCATTTACCATGTTATGTCTGAGATTTCACACAGCTTCTGTAAGAGGCTGGAGTATGGCACAGCAAAGCATCTTCCATAGAAGAAAGATAGAAATGACACTAAATCACTCTTATTTTAGCTCAGCTGCACTGGATAACTATTAAGTTTGGAAAAGATTCTTTTTAAATACTCCATGGATTAGCTTGCAAGGTATTACAGATTTTTTTAATGGTGTATTTTGCCTCCAGGTCTCTGAGCTCATCATCACAACTTCTCTTAGTCCATTCTTCTCACCTAAAACCTAAAGGTCAGCAGGACTTTGCTCTTATTGCCACCAGGCTCTGCTATAGTCTGGCTTCCCATGTGAGAACCTGTTTTAACATGTGACAATTTGAAATTGGCTCTGAGGGCCTACCTATTTTCAATTGCTTCAACTGTAGCTCTCATAGTTTGGTCAAACTCACTGTAAATGTTTTTTTATTGTTCTTTTTATTTGACTGTTTATCAGATTTTAGTTATATTTAATTTGTATTTTTTGACATTTTCTTCTTTTTCCTTCCAATTACAAATGCTGTTATATTGTCTGTTTATGGGAGTTTTGTATTTTGTAATTGGGTTTTGGAGACCAGGATTGAAACAGGAGTGTGTCAGGAAATTACTTTGAGTTAACATCTGTTGCTTTAATGGGCTTTATAAATCAAATTAAGTTAACTTTACTAAATTTACTAGCGACCAGTCCCAACAAAAGTTGCCTCAAGACGCTTTATAGGTAAAAGCCATATGATAATTGACTCCATATGGGAAAAAATAACTCCCTTTCATTACGACCATACTCAGAGAAGTGCAGCCATCTGCAGCAAAAGGTTGTGCTGTTATGGAAAATAGAAGAGAAGAGCATAGAGACATGAGGACAAAACACAAACACAAAGAGAAGACAAAATTTTATTGACAGGTTGTACTGGAAGAACAGAACAAAAACAGTAGCACAGCTAAGTGCTGGATCAGGGTGACCTGATCCAGCCCTTACTATAATTTTGATTTTAAAAAAAAAAACCATTTAGGCCAATCTTAAAAGTAATGGGTACTTTGGGTATGAAAAGGAAAAAAAAAAACACTTGGACACTGGTAGCATAATGGACAGGTTTTTGGTGGGGCTCCCACACAAACGCAAAACAGGAGATGAAGCATCGCTGAATATGTTTCCAAACCAACTTCCTTCAAGCCAAAGACTATAAAATATGATGAAGCATATCTTCCCTTTGGTTTCACCTGCACAAGTGCCAAGGTAGGTCTCCCCTGCAGAATTGGTTTTCCCTTTGGGAGCACACGCGGTGCTCTCCAAATCACTGACAAACAGTATCCCACATTCTTGAAAAATGTATTGATAGCAATGTTGAATATTATTACACAGGAAAAAACAACTGCAATGTATAAAACAAAGTCTGGACAGTAACGTGTATTTAGAATACACATAATTCCATAATTCCCTATGTGCCTATATGTTGTCAGTACAAACAATGGTAGTAAGAAACAATTTTACAATGTTTTTTTAAGCATTATCACCACTTTGACTTTCAGATCAATCTATTGACCTTTAAGGAGAGGTCAGAGGTCAAGTGTGACATAATATCTTTATACTGTACATGTACTTTTTACATGTTGGTAATGCATACCACACTTGTAAAAATCATAGTTTCTAAGTTATAAGGCCTTTTGTCAATTTTTAACCTACTAATCATTAAGCTGATTTTGAAGACCTTGATGGATGTAAGCCAAATTTGAATGGATTGTTAAGAATGGAGTTATATGCACGCACGCACGCACATGGTACTTGGTAACCGTGTGGTTGCACTGATGCATGTACACAGTTAAAGTTTTAGCTGTGCAGTAGCAGCTTTATTTACTGATTATAACAATAAATATGTAGTTAATATGTAATTATAATTATAATACATAATTTTCTTCCCAAATAAGCATGGTGTTTGTACAGTGCTCAGGTGGGATGTGGTAAAGAAGCTGAATCTGATGGCTTTTTTATACCAACATGAATAATCGCAATGAACTTCTTTTCCAAAATTACAACCTCTGGGAGAAAAGAAAAAGGTTCTTAGATATTATTTTTTAAGCAGTTTTGTATCTGATTTGACTTTTGGCTCCATAAACATTATTGATGTCTTAGTGACACAACCTGATCTAGTTCCCAGAGCCATAAATACTGATGTTTTGTCAAAGTCACCATATCATACACAAGGTGTCCTACTTCGCACCACCTGACACCCCAGGTTTAAGCAACGTTGAGATGATTGTGTCAACTTTAACCTTAAGGGCCACTTGGTGTGATATTATACGCAATATTTAAGTGTGATTTTCTTTCATTCTGCAGTGTCAATGGAGAATTGTACTTAGTAGTCAGTATAAACTTTTAATGATATAAGTTTACATATGATAGAATACTGCATGATGACCTTTTGATGACTTAGACTGTTGTTCACTACAAGACTTGTTCTGTTCTCTTTTATCAGTTTCTTTCCATAGCAATAATAAGAGCTGAATACTCTTATCGCCACTCCCTACCAGGAAGAGGAAAGCTGAACACTTTTATCTTCGCTCCCTAACAAGAAGAGGGTGCGTCCTTCAGAATCACACACACACACACACACACACACACACACACACACACACACACACACACACACACACACACACACACACACACCTACATACGCATCAACATTCCTCTGTCTGTGAACAGACGTATTCATTATTGTATTACCCTTGTATATAAATAAAGACAGGAGCAATCTCAGAGCACACATCACAGGACCCCACTCTCGTGTGAGCGCTCTGTGATGGCCCTTGCAAGTAAAAACTGCAGCGTGTGTGTTTCTACTACCTAACCAAGTAGTTTTTGGTGCCTGTACCTTGCAGGTACCACTTTCAGAAGTGAAAGTGAAATGTAAGAATGAAGAAACACAGCTAAGTTTATGGCAACACACACCACAGCTTCTCCATGGCTTATAGTCCTTTGCTACAAGCTGGAGTCTGTTCAGAACTCAGCTGCTTGTATTCGTACCTGAACTAAGTCCTGACAACACATCACCCCCACCCTTATGCACCTCCACTGGCTCCTGGTAAAGTCCCATATTTCCTATAAAATCCTGCTCCTCACCAACAAATCCTTTAATGCCCTTGCTCCACAGTACCTACTGGACCTTCTTCTCCTCTACACCCCATCTCAGACACGGCGTTCTCCATGGGACAGAGGCTGCTGCTCCCACTCTATGAAACATGCTTACCCCTAAGATCTGCAATTCCCCATCTCTGGACATTTTCAAAAAGCAGCTGAAATGTCACCTATTCACTCTAGCCTTTGGGCTTCGGCTCTTGTGTAGTATATTGGGTTCTTAAAATATCCTATATAAATACTAGGCCTACTACTATTATTTTTCTTACTGAAAATGAATCCATTGATGCATGGAGATTTTTGAGAAATACAGAACATATATATTTCTAAGACAACATGGCTATTTGTCTAAATGCATCATGTTGATGTTCTCCTTACATGGAGCCATGTCATATACACAAGTGCTTTTAATATTTTGTGCAAATTAATACGGTTCTTTGGATTGCTATTTACAATAGTGCTAGACAAAAGCTTATATATATGTGTGTGTGTGTGTGTATACACATATATATATATATACACACACACACACACACACACACACACACACACACACACACACACACACACACACTTGTTTGTGTGATATTTCAAGCTTAAAATAACATCTTTGACCTGGTCTTGAGATTAATCTTCCTTCAAATTTTCTGGTTGTTTCATAAAGGGCAATCAATTTTTCCATTTCTCATTTTGAATATTAACAAAACAAAACATTGTTATGCTCTTAAAAATCACATTTATCTGTATTTTATTGCCATGGCCGTTTCCATTTCTTCCTTCCTTTTTTGTGATTGTTGTGTTACTCAATCACTCAGAGTTGATTTGGTTCTGGTCCGGCAATTTAAAAACACCGTAAAAGTTAAATTAACTGAAGTGTTTACTTTCACATCTCGGGGTAAAATTAACACTCATGATTTGCGTCCCATAATATTCCCGTGTCAATTCACTCAGGAGGAACATCTTTGAAAAAGCTGCTGCTGTTTAGAACAGTGTATATGCTTTACAGTTGCTTTTTTTTTTTTTAAATCATATTGCAATGTAGAAAATCAGTATAAATCAGGCAGCTTTTTTTAAAAGTATTGTTGAGAGAAGGAAAAGATGATTAGAAATAAATAGATATTGGAGAACATAACAAAATTATAAAGAAAAAAACAGAGAAATACTGATATTATTTCCATGATGTGATCCTGCTGTATTTACTATATTCAGCAGTAAGATATTGACAAACTAAGGCAACAGTCACACAGGCCTCAGCTGAGTCAGTGACTTGTTCCTTAGGAAAAATATGGATTTCCTGGCATGTAGGCAAGTGGGAGCTGGATGTTGCTGGGTGAAATTGGTTGAGATTTGTCTGCAAAACCTCACCAACTACTTAGTGAAACATGGAAAAGTGAAGTGGACAAGCTCTGCTTTAAAAGTAAAAGTTGTGCCTTAATACAACAGATTCGATATGATTTAAACAACCATTTCTTCAAACAGCATCTAAACAAGGAAAAACTGGTGTTTTTGATGGACAGTAGAGCAGATAGTGAAAGCAATTACCTTTCAGGCAGTTAAAAGTAGGAAAAGTTTTCATATTTTAGTGTTGGCTTTATATTTCTATTAGTTTAGTCACTAGCTTTATGTCTTTGTGTCTGGGATCTTAACACTCACGTCCATCTCCATCTCTGTGATGGATCCAGGCGTTGACTTAAAAACTAACCTGCACACCATTCCTTAACTTGGACTAAATATCCTGCCGTCAAGTAATCCGCTGGTTCCTTACTTCTTCGGTGAATGAAACTGTTATCACGCTGGCTTTCTCTCATCAAATGGAAAGCCATGTTATATGATACCACAGGAGTCAACTGACAATTTAGACATTTATGACACAGAAGTGATGCTCTGTGAGAAATCATTTCTAAAGACCTGACCTTTTCCAAGCTCAGTCCACCTCAGTCTACAAATCTGATATCAATAATCATTAACATTGAGTGGTTTGTTGTGGAAAATTGATGAAACTATGAAAAATGTGGAGTGGATGTTATTAAGTACTGGAATGCACCAGCAAAGCACCAGTAAAGAGTTGTGAGCTGGGCAGTACCAGACCACAGGTTTTTGTAAACCTGTAAACCAGCTCAGGCTTGGCCTGGCTGCTGGAGTCAGAGCCCAACGGTGAGCAAGATATCCCTCATGTGTATAGACTGATTGTACAATATTACAGCTTTGACCATTTACTTTGCTCTCATGAATGAAATCTGTGCACATTGAATTTCAACCAAATTACTCCAAATGTGAATAATTTAATTTCATAAATGGAGAAAAAAAACCGGGCAGATGGTCCAGTGCATTGATAAAAGAGATACACAAGAGGAGTTCATTTCACATTTCTAGCATGAATTGCTAGCTAAGCTAGAGCACAGAATCACAGTTTAAATACATAAATCAGCCTCGCTCGCCTCTTAGTTTTGTTTCACCTGTTAGTGTGAGACAACTTAGACTTTTATGCTAGTACAAATCCCCACTGAACTATAATACAGTAATCCTTATTTAATCTTTGAGCTGCACGCAACCTCCACACAACTAAAGGTCTAATCAGCCGGGGTAATTGAAAACACCTGTGTGTGTGTGTGTGTGTGTGTGTGTGTGTGTGTGTGTGTGTGTGACCTGTGAAGGTCAGGGATTTGTTTTATGTAAAAAAATCAACTCATAGTCTAGACATTCATTTAACAAAATAATGCCATTTTGATCACTCAAGTTCTCTTTTGTCCTTATGATATTGGTGAGTGTATCTATCATTGTTGATCATGTACATTATTGCCAATTACATAGAAATTTACATCTTGTTTTTTTTAATAATCCACGCTAAAAATATGTGAAAATATTCACAAGCAAGATTCAAAAATAGATAATAAGATGCTGATCATAATGTTTACCATGCTTACCATGTTAGTTTAGTATTTAATGTAATGAATCTCCCCATGGCCCTGATGCCCACAGACAGACCTGTCTGTAGTATGTCATTTAACGAGCACCAATAATGAATACAACATACGGTAAGTCTGATAAAACATTAACAGAAGCTAAGGTTGTGTATTTGGCTTGCAGCTGTTTGTAGGAGTCTTCTTCTGCGTTCATTAAACAAATGCATTTTCACTAGCTTCCCTTTAGCATCAGGATTTGTGATGAGAGTCTCCAAAGCAAGAGCGTTGCAGACATTTATGCATGTAGCACAACAGGGCTAACAAGTATTCACATATACTAGTTTAAATGATTTGTTACACACTGATCATTGTCCATCAGAGCAAAAATATTTTTCATGGGATTTTTTCTTCATATTTTTGCTTTAATTGAAGGTCAGTGGGCATATTTACAGGACTAATTATTGCACCATTGTTCTGTGGATGTACGTTTCCAATAATCATACTATATAGGATGAAGCGACCTCTTTGATCCTACACTTGGCTGGAACCAGATCCATGTCAGTTGTCAAATTAGCAAATGAGTCACATTTGTACCAGCCACAGCTGGAAGCTTATGATCAAGATTCAATTAGTGACTATGGTGAACACAGTAAACTGTTAAGCATCTAAGGAGCTAGATATTTTTCACTGGAGTTCATCAGGTGAGACCATCACAGTCTTTACAAGAGAGCCGATACTCAATTTTACCACAAGGATAGAAACACTAATCATGATGCAATGTTTGGGGACCATTCTTAATTTCGTTGTACCTGTGACAATGACAATAAAGTTTCTGATTCTGATTCAAAGGAAATGTTTATGTCTGCTGGGTCTGTAACCTGGAAACTTACATGCTAACAGTAACAACCTTTTTCTTTTTTTTCAGCTTTTTTTCTATCAAGTAGGGGGGAAAAGCAGTTTGTAGTCTTCGGTGAATGCCTTCCTGTTTCTAATGCACACAAATAACACTAAGCAATAACAAAACTTGCATTTATTTTTAAAGAGGTTCAGAGAAGGTAATGCAATCTTGCATGTCCAGATAATGGTTGCAACAAAACTAAAGACTACATCGAATTCATACCTATACATGAACTCTCATACTAATTATTCATGTTAATGCTAGCATGGTCAGAATACAGGAAAATTATATAGACTAGTAAATCCTCTGATCAAATCAAAATGCAATGCCTCCTGTGAGAGAAATGTTCCCCAAAGATCAGTACACAATACAACCAAAGAGAAATATCACTTAAGAAATGCAGGGAAACTGTAATTACTTTCATCAACGTTTTGTCCATTTGTGTGATTTACATAAATGTAATGATTCTATTATACTGTTACACATTCAAATAAACATTCAGGGACATTCACCCATACAAGTTATCAACATCATTCATATAAGAGTTAGCTGTGGGTTATTGCTTTGACAGGTTAATAGTAAGGATCATTAAATTTCAAACCAGAGGTGAAAACTGGAGAAAATGAGAACTATAGTAAGAGCACAGGCCTTGTACAAAGTGGACCAACCAAAGGGTAATGAAAGCAAGTGGATTCACCTTTTGTACTTGTTAACATGTGTGATATAGATGTCAATAACTGATGTACAATGACTAATTTGTTATTGTGCCATTAAGTTATTACTATTATTATATAGCTAATTAGTTATTGTACTATTTGTATTATTATGAGTTAATCTCGTTCAAAAGAAAAATACCTGTAAGCATGTGTTCACTCTTTAATTGTTTGCACACAAAAATTCTTGAAATTTTTGGACAAACTTAGTGTATGCTTATGTCTTAAAGTAATAACAAACTGCATCTTTACTATGTTGTGCAGTTCTTGCCAAAGTGGATTTTAATATTAAATGAATTTGGCTTAAAACTGCCTCAACATAACTGATTCTCTCACATAAGTATTGAAATTGCTATTACCACATACCTAGAATATCTGTAAAGAACTTTATAGAAGCATGGGCTCAACTAAATTGAACAAAAAAATATTGGAAAAAACGTTGCCGATGAGTCTCAATTTCTGCTGTGATATTTGGACAGTAGGTTCAGAATTTGTCATACACAACATGAAAGAATGGATCCATCCTGTCTTCTATCTATTGTGCAGGCTTCTGCTGCAGGTTTGGTGTGGTGTGGGGGATGTTTTCTTGTCAGACTTTAGGTCCCTTACTACCAGCTGTGCATCACTCAATCGCCACAGCCTACCTGAGGATTGCTGCTGACCATGTCCATCTCTTTCTGATCAGTGCACTGTTCTTCTATAGCTGTTTTTAAGTATTTCAAGCTAGTTTGTTGTACTTGAAAATCAGTTTATTGTACTTAAACTGCCTCACTTCAGTAGAGGACCTTTAGGATGTGGTGGAACTGGAGATTCGCAACATGGATGTGCTGCCAATAGCAGCAACTGTAGGATGCTATCTAGCAAGGTGGACCTAATAAAAAGTCTTGTAAGACTATATCTCAAATGTCCATAGCCCTTTGTCTTCTTCATGTGATAATTTCCTTGCAATGTTTTTCTTCTTTTCTAAGTACCAAACTAATTCATGACTTTTTATTTTCCAACCCACTAATTCAGAATGTTCAAATACTCATTTTAAACTACTTACTTGTACCCAATTCCATTATGGCTTGGCCAATACAGGAATTTCAAATTTGAGTGGCAGTGCTACAAAGAGGAGAGAAATCACAAAAGGAGAAAATGAATTGTAATGGAAGCTTTTGTAATAATGTTTATGCAGCGTGTTGGATTGCTAAAAGGAAATTGAATTGGGGGAGATAAAGAAGCAGTGCAGACATAAGTGAAAGAACGAGAGGGTGACTGATACAAGGAGAATTTTAATATGATAACCTATAACTGTTTCACAAACACACACTCCTCTGTCATGCCAATAAAGCACATCCTACAGAGAGAGAGGGAGAGAGGGAGAGAGAGAGATGCTCTGGGTTTCATCAGTCACATCTCGCTGTGGGAGGGGGATTGAAGCGGCTGCCTCGGAGCTCTCCGGTAACAGAGACAGTAGACGGCACTGACTCACGCTGACGATCCACGGACAGCACATTTTAGACTCTACCTGACCTGCAGTTGAAGATCCGACAGGAGGGCTATTATGAAGGCATAAGAGAACTTTCATCAGATTTTTTTTAGGGGGGAGGCTGTTTCACCATCTTTCCCGTAAATTCGGACATCAAATAAAGTCAGAATGTACATCAGTGATTTATAAACACCAGATGGCGGTGAGCTGAAAAATCACTAAAACACATCTGAGTGTGTTGGGACGGGACACGGTGTTATTCTTCTCCCCTCCTTGTCTTTTATTACACAGAACTTGTTTTCCACTGGTGGCGGACCTTCTAGGCTATTTTTGTCCTTAATTTTGTCAGACATTATCCGACCCCCTTATTCTCCCTCCTCCACTACCGCCTCGTCCTCCTCCTCCCGTTCCTCCTCCAACCGTCTTCACTTGGTTTAAAAAAACAAAAAGAAAAGAAAAAAGAAAGCCACCAAGGAGACACGACTACACTCTACCCGCCAGCTTTCAAAGGGGATCAAAACAATCTAATCAACATCAGCACAGGACTGGACCCTGACAAGGATGCTACTCCAGCACAGAGGCTACTAGACGGTCCAAACAGCCTTTGCCAATATGTTCAGGCCAGGTAAGGAAAGAGGGCTCCACTTGTTTTTGTTGCTGACGAGGATGTGGAGCGCGCGCAGTCGGTGTGTGCGAGCGATACATTTTTTGTTTGTTCTTTTGAGAAATTAATTTAGTTAAATTTTGGGCAAATTGAGTTACAGACGAGGCTCTCGGTGTTTCTCAAACTTCCCAGTCGTCTCTTATCCGCCGTGGTGGCCGCGACTGGGAAGCAGATTAAATATTTATTCACTTCATGTAAAAATTATTCTTAAAATAGCGAACCGCTGCCGCACTGCAGTTTGTAGAACCTGTCTGCACGAGGGTGGCTGGTGCTGTTGCTACGCGCGAGCGAGAAACGGGTAGAGAGCACGTGAGAGTGAAATTGAAAAAAGTTTACAATTTGACTGGTTTTCTACAAAAGTTTACCCCGTTTTTTGGCGCTTTGTGTTAATCCGCGTGACAGAAGGAGGCGCTCAGCCCGTGGATTTCTACTTGTCGCTGAAGGGAGGGAGACGGTGGGTCTCCCCACGGGTTCCGCGGGCCCAGGGAGACTAAAAACAGGTGTAAAAGTGTCTCCCAGAGAATAGCTGTGCGCTGTTTACTCTGACACTCACACGCTTCCGTGTTACGGTGAGAAAAGGTATTAAGGTTTACCACGATGACCTTGCCTGCTCATGTGTTGATAAAGGAGAGCTCCATTTCCCTCCCGCCACCTCTTTCTCCGTGCGTGCACGCGCATTGACAATTAAAAATCACGACTGACAAATCCAGTGGGGAAAAAAAAGCAATTTCACAAATTCATATCCGGTATTAAACAACATATCAACCTTTCTGAAATTATTAAATAGTACTGTGATGCAAAGTGTACGGAAAGTACACGCACACTTACACACACACACGTTTTAAAGAAGAGTATTTGTGGTGTGGAATGGTGACTCATCTGCCAATTGCCCCCCCAAAACATGTATGCATGTTGGGCTCCAGTGAAAGACAGCTTGTCTGAGAACTGTTTGGAAATGAATGCAGTCCGCGGCTGACTGAACCCCGAGAACATAATGGAAAAACATTCTTTAATAGAGACACTGGATGTCTGTCATTTGTCATTTCCATGCAGCTCAACGCAGAGCGGGGAAACAACACACATACATCCATGCACATCATAATCTATTAGCTCACTTGGTTGGCCTGAGTCAGGGCACAAGCTGGGCGATCTCCTCATTAAGGGTGGGACCTAATGGGCTTGACAGAGGGCTGATTAGTGCTGTCACTGTGTATGTGTGTGAGAGAGAGACAGAGCACAAGAGAGAGGGAGAAAAGAGTTTGCTGGCTAGAGGGAGACAAGCTTTAATTTTAATCTTCCTGTAATTTCAGATGGATAGCATCCACCCACCCACCTACCCGCACACACAGCAAAAAACACACAGTGGTGATGGCTGATGCGCTGCTTTGTATCTCCTCCTACAAATATGTGACTGTCAGTCGCAATAATAAAATCCAGAGTAATTGTGCAGTCTGCCTGAGATACAGTTATCTTTGTCTGTCACCTTTACCCACAGTATCTCTCTGCAGTGGGATAAAACAAGAGTGAGAGAGTGAGAAGAAAGAGGATAAGTGTTTTTGTGTAATGAAAACTCCCTCTCTCTTTCTCTCCGTGTCTGTCTCTCATTCTTTCTCTCTGCTTGGCCAACCAGCTCCTGCTGCCAGCTTCAAACTGAGAGCGGCCTGGCAGGCTGATTGGCTACTAGCTTGCTGGTTTGGGTGGCTGCCGAAGCTTTGTTTCCCAGCGTGTTTGAAGCTGGATTTGTCTCCCTTACTTGACTTTGCCTCTGTTACCCAACTTGTCAATTTCCCTATTTATCTACATTTTTTTTTCCTGCAGTAAGATGTTTGCAGGCACTGAACAAACCAAAACAAACCTTAAAATTAGTCACAAAAAGAATAATGGCCACTTAACAAAAAAGACAAAAAAAGGCTTTGCTATGTTCTGCAAAAGTGCGGACCGGTTTTTATTGTCAGCTATTTAATGGATGCTCATGGCTTTTGAATAAAACAAACAATCAGTGAATTATTCATATATCAGATCATTGTAATAAAATAAAACCCCACAAACTGAAAGACCTTTTTCTCACACACAGCTAGGAAATATGTTAAATTCTTACATTTTAGTGGGTACATTAGTTAACAGTTGGTATTTTAACTAAAACCTAAAATGATTGGTCAATTATCAGCTACAGATAATATTTTTATCAGCTGATTCATCACATTTTGAAATTTAGACTATTTCAGAATCGGTGCTAATATTGCTAACCAATGGAGACTTGTTGGGATAACCATTTAGCAAATTTGAAGACATATTCTTTTTTTGTTTTCCCTCTGAGAAAAATTGGATTAAAGCACATCGGATTAACCCTCTCAGGTTTAAAACACCATAGGCGGTAGACCTAACCCTGTATTTCTGGAGAAAGGCAAATTCATTACTCTGGGAACTCTAGGGTTAGAGTTAGGGCTAGGATACTTGTAGATGATGACTTAGACCCCAAAGGGTTAAGTGTTTGGCCACCTAATAAGCAATTATACCCATAAAGCACAGGTAAGCCCATTCAATGTTTAGCACAGCTAAGCACAAGTAAGTACTTTAGGAAGCAATTTGTATCTCAAGTCCTGAATATCAGGGGGCCAGCCATATAATTTGGCACTAAAATGTTCACCAATTTGAAAACATTCTGTTGAAGAAAGAAACTTTCATGCTGTTTTCTTAAAAAAACAAAACAAAAAAAACAACCTGCCAACATTTACAGTCAGTGAGCTGTAGAAGAAAATTCCTGCTGGTGGCTTAACTGGAGTGAGAAATACATATAAATGTTTAGTAGGTGTAGAGTACAGTTTGCCAAACAGTGCAGTTTCAAGAATTGTTGTTAGCCCATCAGAAGCTATTATTTTCTGTTAAATGAAACCTCTTTGCTGCACCTTGGTGCTAGCTATGCCATTATACCAGAAACCTTACATCCCAAATCAATATTAGTAGAATTACACAACTCTCAAAACTGATTTGACATGACAATAAAATAAAAAATCATTAAATCATTAAAAATTAATTTAAAGTCACTGACCTGGTGTGGGCAGAAGATTTATTTAAAAGGCTGGATTATACTATGTTTAAAGGACACAGACTGAAATGGCCTCACGTTAAATACATTACGATGGCTTAGACATTTAAATAATGTTAGCCACTTCTAACGTTCGGTAATGCTAGCTTCCTCAAACAAAATAATACCGTGTAATTCAGGATAACATAAGAAGGAATTGGAAGGATTTCCCCATTGGTGTTGTTTGGGTAACCACTTAGCAAATCCTAAGACATATTCTTTTCTTTATCCTTTGAGAAAAAATGGATTAAGCACATCTGATTAACCCTATGAGGGTTAAGACATCACTGGCAGTAGCCCTAACTCTGTATTTCTGGAGAAAGGCAAAATGATATCATTTGCATTATTTGCATTTTGCCTTTTGTGAATCAGTATAATCCATTGGTCATTTCCCTTAAATCCAAAGTACTTCCACATGCTTACTGACTTTCTTAGCAACGAGCTACTGCAGCTGCACTAGCTGCCGTGTCAATCATGTAGTATTTGCTGTCTTTGTGGGCAGTCTTCTTTTTCTAAATATGTGAGCATGGACAAAAACATGCCCACATTGCCTATGGCACGAAAAACCAAACAAACAATACTGTTGTGTTCCTACTTGGTACCACGAAAAGATGAGAGGCTTGCATAAGTAACTATTAAAAGTACTTTCTTGGAAGTACCCAGTGATGTACAGACAACTATCAGTCATAGACAGAAAAAAACTACAAACGTTCCCCAACAAATTTTCATGAGCATCTTCTTTTTATGATTTCTGTGCTGATTTATTCCCATTTTTTCCAAGTGCACATCAAACATAATGATGTGATCGGCAAAGCTAAGTCTTCATCTGTGTGTAACATTACTCTGCGTGAGATTTAAATGAGTAATGGTTCAGAGGAGTAAACATGTCGATGCGCTCCTTTCACCTGATGCAATATCTTTGCCTCACATGCCTTCCTCAGTGGCCTTCTTCCTACGCAACTCTTGAAGACTAAAAGTTGCTGCCTGGATTGGATGGACAAGTTCAATCTATATGGAAGAGAGCACGGTCGTGCAGCTCCTACTCGAGCTGTGAACTTCAGCCTTTAAAAACATGACGCCGCGTCTTCCTTGCTTCTCATCACTTTCAATACGATTTCATCCTCTCACTTTTCGTCATCATTCCTGCCGTTGGATACACCCTGTGATCCAGAAAGAAAAAAATTAGCAGTATTTGAAATACTGAAATGTTCTGTGTTACTACATTCAGGCATGATAATCTATAACAAACGTCAGCTCTGTACTGAATTTCACTGATCAATACCAATATATGATAGTCAAAGGAGCTTGCAAAGAAAAGCGTCTGGACTTCTTTAAGTTGCTTGAAGGCGTTGAAAGACGTTGAAACTTAAAGAAGTCCAGACGCTTTTCTTTGCAAGCTCCTTTGACTACGATGACCTGGATGACTGAGAACCTTCACAGACATACCAATCAATATATGATGTTAAAATTGCAAGTCACTGTTCATACAGGCTATAGCCTCAGACACGCTCCAGGCTCTCTCTGGGCCCCAGTGTGAATAAAGCCCTCATTTGATTAACAGACATTTTAGCAGCGTTATGAAATTTAAGTCATTCCTGATTAAACCTCCACTTTTTATTTGCATACTATACTACGGATTGCTGACCGTCATTTGTCACCTCCGAGCCTGCTTTCTCTTCGGATAAAGCACAGTATCATGAAGTACATCTGATGGCATTGTGACAAAAGACTAATGCCACATCCTTACTTTCTCTGTGAGATGACAGTTGCATTGGCACGCATACATTTTGCCTGCAGGCCACTGTCAAGTCCACAGTCACACAATTAGAAGCTGCTGTTGCCCGTTTGCTTTGTTATGCATGCGTGTGTGTGTGTGTGTGTGTTTTGTAGATGAGTGCTGTGGTAGATGATAATAACATATGGATTGGTGACAAAATGTTTATTCGGGTCGTGAAGCACCAAATGGTGGAGTAATTGAGAGCTGAGATTGATCCAAATTTGCTCTTGCTGCACCGACATCCTGAGGCAGCAGACAGATTTTACAGATTAGGACAATATAGGGAACATTATGCTTTGTGCGGATTTTGTGGATATATTATATTAGAGAACTAAATAATCTTGGGATTTGATTACAGGAATGGAAGTCATATCATAATCAATTACATCCCTAATGCAAGCCACAGTGGAGAGCAGGATGAAACGCATCGCCACACACACCGCAACGCAGCGAGTGTCCATGTGATGGCTGTGCATATCAATGACCTTTGCACATCTTTGCACCGCTCCTCCTGCCTGATCTCAAGGTCACTCACGGACTCCTTTCTTTCTTCTGCTTTATCCTGAGCTCAGTGTGGTCCACCTGCTGAATTCGATTTTATCATTACGTCTCGCCACAATTTTCTGGAACGTGCACGGCATTTACAATCGACGTGCCTCGTAGAAATGCGTAGAAATAATTACACGGGCTGGTGTTTTACAGCTCCGAGCTTCTAAAGTGGCAAACTCTCACAAACACAATGCAAAAAAAAAAAAAAAAAAAAAAAAAACAACCCACAAAAAACCTTTAATGAGCAGAAATTGTTTTGATGCTAAATAAACAAACACAGAGTGCTACAAATTATGCAGTACAGAGCATGAAATGGCATTTCACAATGGCCCTGTGGTGTTTTATTCCAACTTTCTTGCCAAGTAAAGCTTTATTACACATTTGTTTTTATACCAAACATACCCCTTTTTGCATCTTCTGTATTTTTCACCGGGGTAAAGTGCAAGTTAAGACAGCTATAAGAAAGGAGCCATTTTTCTGCCTTAAAAAACCCATAAGGCTGCCAAGCAGAATGAACAAAGCTGAAGTGGTTTATTCCTCATTTCCCTCGAATTAGATTCATACTACTTCTTTAATTGGCAGTGCAGTGAAGTAGCTGCTGATTGTTGGTAAATACAGTGCACTAATTTGCTTATGGATCTCCACGGTTTACCTTGAGAGCTGGCGGCACACACAGCAGGAAGGTCCTGTGTGAATTAAGTATCCAATCAAAGAAGACATTACTCCCTATCAGGAGTCCTGTGAAGGCCTCTGATTGCAGGTTCACTTAGCAACAGCTGGGGCTAGCTGTGCATTTACTGCATGTACTCTCTCTCTCTGTGAATATGTTTGTGTGTGAATGAGCATGCACATGGATGTGGCTGCATATGTGAGTGTGAGAAAGTTTTCAGATGAAAGTGATGCAAATGCCAGTGATCACATAGTCAGAGCATGGTGCTCATACAGATTTTTAAGTGTGTTCGAGCCTCAGGAATCATTATTGTAAATGTCAGAGCTGATGCATGAGAGGGGAGTTATACTGTGCTGATGCGGCAGGGAGAACAGACCACGTGAAAAGGAGTGGTTATCAGGAAAAAGAATTTACATGGGATACACACAGAGCGAGCCAGTGGCAGGTAAGGGTAGTGGAGCTGATATGAGCTTACTGCGCGGATGTGTGCTACGGGTGTCACCCGCTTTGATGAAGTAACTTTGGTATTTTCTCGTCTTCAGAGGGAGAGACAGTTGGATGAAGCAGCCCTCTCCTTTTCTTACTGAAAGCGAATGAGACGTAGACATTTTGGAAACATTTGTGAGACATTTCTTTCTGAGACTGACATGAAAGGAAGGATGTACATCTCATGTCTGTGCATTAAGTACAGTGAAGGAGAACCTTGGCTTAGCAGTAAAGCTGGAAGCAGGGGGAAACATGAAGCTTGGCTCTGTTCAGAGATAAAGAAAAAAGTACACCAACCAAAATCTCTAAAGCTTACTAAATAACAGGTTGCATCTCGTTTGTTTATCTTGTGCACCAACAGAAATGTAAAAAAAAAAAAGGGGACTGTATAGGGGGAGTTGTGTGTGTGTCTGAGGTATTTCTTAACAAACAGCAGCTCATCCATCTGGCTTTAATGCAGGTTGCCAGATTTATGAGGACTGTTTTTGGCCCTATACAGGCACAGTGATACAAAGGGTTCCAACTTATTCAGGAAGCAAGGCCAAGAAACAGATCCATCATTTTACTCCTGCTAAAAAGTTGTTGTTTTTCTACATCTCATCAAGCATTTGTCATGCATTTGCAAACATACACTTGAACACATACTATAAGCCAACACAGAAGTGTCTTAACCCCAATCCTATCGACATTTTGAAATATATGGACTACCAACTGGGGACCCCAAGAATAATTTACTGTGAGAAGCATCCTAACCCAACCCAAACAAAAAACAATATCATTGTTATTATTTTTGCAAAGTTATAATTATTTGCACATTTTGTGAGATTCTATACTTTTCTTTGAAACAACCTACAACTTTTAGGTTAAGCTAAAAGTTTACTGTATTTACCATACCTTTCCTCTGGTGTCACTTATTTTTCAGTAGTTTTAAACAAACACTATTTGTGTTAAATTTTTATGATGAATCCATTTTGACCCCAATATGAAAAACTCAAATAGACATAAATTCCTAGTATCATGAGATGTACTCTTTCCAGCTCTGCCCTGGGGCCTCCTCATGTCTTCCTCCTAGGACATGCCCAAAACACCTCACCTAGGAGATGCCCAGGAGGCATCCTGGTCAGATTCCTGAAACACCTCAGTGGCTTTCCTTTCTATGCAGAGGACTACTCTACTCTGAATCCCTCCCAAATGACCAAACTTTTCTATCTTACTACCTCTAAGGTAGAGTCCAGACAACCTTTAGAAGAAGCTAATTTCAGCTTGTATCCACAATGTCATTTTTTCAGTCATTACCCAGAGATCGTGACCTATGAACTGACAGATTGAGGGCCAGCTCTCTTGTCACCACAGCCGAGCGTCTGCAGAAGCAGTGTCTCTGTCAATCTCCTGCTCCAATTGAAAAGAGGCCACTCCACTCTTTTTCAGCCGAGAACCATGGCCTCAGACTTAGAGGTGCTGATCCTTGTCCCTCGATTAGCTCTCCCCTTAACCCTCGATAAAACTAATGGAATCACATCATCTACAAAAAACAGATATGAGATCCTGAAACCATAAAACCGTCCACACCTGGGCTGCACCTAGAATTTCTGCCCATAAATGTTATTAAAAGAATGAGTATGAGTGGACCAGAAGCAGCTAAACATAACTAAAGCTAAACAGACACAATAGGCAGCTATAGCACCCAAATTCTTTCATGCTGTGCTCAGGTCCTGTGACAGGAAGAGCAAGCACTTGCTACCTTCATGTCTGTGATTCAGGAACAAATGTAACAGCTTTGTGGAATCAGTCTTCAACCTGAGGACTGGGCAGTCATCAGTGGGAGCTTTGCTCATTCCCAGGAGGGTCATTGCTGCTCAGATCAGGGCTTGTAACACTGCAGCATCATCATCTCTGTCAGGTACATCAGATCCAGCGACCTCTACAACAATATCACACCTTCCAGTCTGGGAAGGTACCCATCAAGCTGATGAAGGCAGCGATGGCAACAGTTTTTCTTCTTTATGGTAAATATTGACCCAATCATTGAATTTATTAAAACTACATAAACAATATTGAGTTCCTTTTACTGTGGTCCCCTGAGACTGCAAAAGTGTGACATCATTAGGAACAAATTGATAGACAAAGTAAAAAAAAAAAGGAATGCAGTATCTTTGCTGTTTCCAGTACTGCGGTCTTCTCGACAAAGATCTTGGATTTCGTTCCTGGGATCTGAACTTGACTAACATCCCACTCTTAATCCAAATGATGTCGGCCAACCTTTGCAGCTATAACAGCTCTGCTCTAATTCATCCCAAAGGTGCTCTATCAGGTTGAGGTCAGGACTCTATGCACGTCAGTGAAGTTCTTCCATGCCAAACTGGCTCATCCATGTCTTTATGTAACTTTTACTTTAAAATTTCTCATAGTTGTATAGAAATCTATGAGAAATTTGAACCTATGATGCTTTACTGTTACCCACATAAGTAAACACTTCCCTGAATGTCTTGACGACTAGTTTGAGGACTTTTTGAATGTGGAATGATGGTCATTACATAAATTGTGGGTTAGAGGAAAACAGACCATTAAGCAAGATGTGTTTGGGAAATTGTTATGATTGACAAGTTGTACCACATGAGCATGCAGTGTCCTTCAGCTTCTTAGTCAGATCCATCCCTTAATCGTGATATCTGGTTTCAAAACAAAATAAACAAAACAATGGGCGATGTTTTGGTGACTGCATCTGTTTTTTACATATAGTTTATGGAAGCAGGAAAACAAATAGAAAACTTTAGAGGTAAAGCTTCCGGGCTTATCAAAAGTTAAGAAACAAGCAATTCTTTAAGCTGAAGCCATAAACTTTCTCACAGTTTCCAACTAAGTGACTTCCTGCATTCGTTCACTGTTGCTGATGAATTAGTCAAAAAGTGCAAAATATGACAGCTGCATTATCAATACGAGTACACCACATAGTGTATTTCTGAACACACTGACATAAAATAAAAAATTTAAATCCTTTGTGTCTAACTCCCAGGCTGTATCTCCTCCATCCCTCCTCTCTCCCTTCAAATCTCCTCGCCTCCCATGTCTTCTCCTCTGTAGCTGGTTCACTCTGTACCTGTTGAATAATTGATAGCTGTTTTGGTTTCTGATAAGGCGTTTGGGGTCCACAGCTCTCAGCAGTATGGGCTTGCTGCTTTCCTCACGGTAGATCACACAGCTCAGTCCGTCCTTTTACTCCCTCTCTCTTCCTCTTCTTCACTGCCTCCCTCTTTTTCCCCCCTCCATGTCTTCTCTTATTCCACGTCGCAGTTATTCTGATAACATGCTGGCGTGCATGTCGTAGCCAACAGCTCAAGTTCCAGGTTTTATTTTTGATAAGGCCTTGATATTCATCTTCTTCTTCTGATTACAAAGGAGCATGTGAACATAAATAAATGTAATACTCGGGATATTACCATGGAAACAGAAGTAGTAGATCCAAAAAAACAAGTATAGGAAGGATAAGCTATTTAAAATATGCTTGCATGAAGCAGCTCACAGTGCAGCAGCCCTGCCATCATATGCTGGTTGTTGCATGGGATCCAAGGTACACCCTACTGTTTACAGAGGGTAGTCAAATTAACAGAAACACTCTTTGGAAAAGTTTCAACTTAGGTGGCTGATTCATCAAAACAAAAAAACAGAAATGTGCGTAAAGCAGGCTTCATGCCCAGTGACAGAATTTAAGGACGTCTCCTATACTGTCAATCCCTCTTAGTTTCAAGATGACACTATAATTAGTAGTGTCCTGAGACTGTCCTTGTGAGTAAACAGTAGGTTTAGTTGTGTATTCATTTCCCTCAGGTCGTGTTCTCTGTTCATTTGAATGGGGCTGTGCAGTGGGGGTGCAAATGCAGAGGGCTCTGGCAAGAAAACGTTGCTCAGCATTTGTCAGAATACAAAACAATCCAACAAGGCCCAGCATAGGCCACCATTGCATTCACACAGGGAAGCATTGTGGTGTTGTCACACAGTCTGGTCACATGGCAAAGAAAAAGATAAGTGCCGAAATGCATTGTTGCTTTGACAGTGAGAACATTTCACGGCTTCAACACATATGTCTTTGATTCTCCTCCGTGGGGACGTGTCACCAAGGCGGTGATTCTGTATTTTAACCTAATCCACTGTCTTTATGTAAATCTCACCAAGAAGTTTTTTCTTTCTTTTTTTTGGTGACATAACCTATGCAAACAGTCAGTGCAAACACAGCTCCACTTTTAACGTTATACCAAAGAAAGTGTAAAAACATCCTGGTCTAGGGTACAAAGTAGAGTATCTTGAGCAGGGCTCTAGACTAACTTTTTGCCATGGTTGCACTGGTGCGCCTAAAAATAAAATTTAGGCGCACCAGCACAAAATTTAGGCGTACAAGCACAAAAGTTAGGCGTACCCAAATTTTTAAACTGCATTACTTAACACCGCAGTTTTACATGTTCACGTTTTTTTTTATTTGTAAATGATTAACTAACAACCTTTCAAAATGATTAACTTGACACCCCCTTTGCTGCCCAAATTAACAGCAGCTCCATCAGCCCCCATAGCAATGATTTTATCCAACCAGTTACTGCACTGGTCCCCAAGAGCAGCAAATGCTTTCTTTGAGGCAGCATAAATTCCTAAACAAATTAAAAAAAAATACCATTTACTTATCAGATCAAGAGTTTACAATGCAGTCTTTTTCAGTTTGAGTTTCTATATTCATGTATTATTGCTATGTTTAATTTTCAATGATAAGAACATGCTAGATATGGTTAATTCAGTAACACGACGTAATATTATTAATCATATACATAGGCTACGTGACATGACATGGCTTACCTTGGGCATGGGCATGCTGGACCTCAATGTGTCCAATCAGTATATTCGCTGGTCTTCCTTTTTGCAAGATACGAGCGTACACAATGACACATTCTTTTGTGGCGATGTCTGTGTCTCCATCGATCAGGAAGGCCATGTATGTACTGTTCGCAATTTCCACTGACGTCTTTTTTTTCAGTGTGTCAGCGATTACGCCTATAAACTGGGCGCACGCAACATCATTGCTGTATGTGGGGTTTATGTCCAAGCCATTTTTCCTGTGAAGAGTTATTTCTGACTTGAACTTAGTAAACGGAACTTCTTCTTTTGCAATATTGTAGGCGATGTTAAACTTAATGATCATCTCGGCCTCCTCCGATGACCCGTTTACTCCTGCCTGCCGCTGAAAGGCAGTGGGGAGCGGGGACATTTTGGCAGAGCATTTATCGCGGCATATAATGTGTCTTCTCGATGCTGTATGCTTTTTCAGCGTTTCAATTCGAAACGTATTAGCACCAGTGACAAATGCTGTGTTGCCGGCCATGGTCTTTCCACACTCGCGACAATAAATGCAGTGCATCATATTGTCAGCTTGGCTGTATCTTAGCCAGGGAAACTGGTCAAGCCACTCGATTCGAAATCTATACATTTTCTCACTTTTACTTTCAGTGGACTCCGGCTGGGAGTCGATCGTATGTGGCTCATTTTCTGATGCCGTCTCCGGACCAGTGTTTGACAAAAACGGAGAGGTTGATGGCTCCGTGTCAGAGCGCTGGCTCAGAATTTTGGACTGATCAGGCCTTAACTTAACGAAAAAGTTATCAATTGTTCTTTTCATATTTTCTCAATACCAACTTCATACACTTCTGACCTGGGCTACTCACCCTTCTCTATCTGCCCGCACTTTCAAACGTAAACACAAGTAGGTCTGCAGGAATATCTGGACCACGGCCAATCACAGAGGTCCCCGCCTCTGAGTATCTCTGATTGGTTTAGAACACGACATGGGCATAATGTGTGCCTGTTGTTGAACACACGGAGACTTTCAGGGTTGCTGAAACTTTTTTTCCGAGAAAATACTTGGTTGCACCGGTGCAACCAAGTATTTTTTATTAGTCGCACCATGGAGAAATTTGGTCGCATTTGCGACCAAATTGGTCGCACTCTAGAGCCCTGTTGAGTGAATGATAGTAACTTGTGGTGTTACCTCAGCCTTCTACCTCCTAATATGGAGTTTGCTGCTCAGCCAGTATGGAAAAATTGTAATTGATGTCCTTGAGCACAATGAAAAGACAACTTCTCGGTCTTTCACAAACTGCTCTCAATTTGAAAGACAAGAGAAAACCTTGTAAAACGGGTCAAGGTCAAGGATGGTCAGCATAAGATGTTTTCTTTTTTCGGTTTTCATGCAGAACATTTTTATTGTTAAGTCCTGGCAGACAAAAGGTGTTCTTTTTTTAATAAGCATTGTCCTGAAAACATAATCAAATTGACGTAAAAATTTGGATCTGTGACCATTTTACCACTCAGTGATGTAGTAGTGACAAATGAGAAGCACACCAGCTCTTCATTACAACAGAGTGTTACCATTTTTACAACTTGATGCAGCAACCTAAAAGCCATTTCTGGCTTTTTTAGGTTCCCTAAAAATCTGAAAACTTCTAGAGCAACATACAAAAAAACCCAAAAAACAAACAAACAGATTTTATGTATCTGTCTTTGTTAGTTTTCTACTTAGTTTTTACTTCAATATGTCAAACTGTGTCAGTTCTTTGACTTCTTGCGGTTTAGTAACAATGCAAATTAGGGGTGGGCGGTATAAACGGTATACAGTAGAAACGCTAAAATTTGGCCAACGGTAGAGATTTTGACTATACCGCTCTACCGTGATAGCGCATGTTGATGGTGTCATCAAGCTGCGCCTGTTTTTATTGAAAGCATGGCAGGGGCTGCAAGCAATATCATCTGCAAATTATGCCGGGCGACATTCATAGCAAAGAGACGAAGCACTTTTGGAATATGTTGAAAGCCAAAAACTGCGCTTCTTCCACTTCCGTACCATTGATTCATTAATGCTGAATTCTCTCACAGCTGCTCTATTCCCATGTTGTTTCAGTATATTAATAGCTAACCTCATATTGTGGATGGATTATCTCAGTTGTTCTCCTGACTGAGGTTTGGTCCGTGTACAGCATCCTGCCATGCGATTGCATTTGTCCCTGACCGCCAGAAACCCTCACGTTAACTTTTATCGAGTGGAAAAAAGTTAGCGTTCATCCTACAGCTTCACTGTGCTAATGTTATGCTAATATAGCTGTGTTGCTAGCGATCACGTAGCACAACATTTTATACCAGCTAGTCCAACTTCAGTAACCCTACAAAAAGTCACTGCTGTTTAGTTTTCTGTCTTCATTTATGTTGGAAGTGATAGTAGAGCTGTACGCTTTAATTTGTTTCAAAAAACTCTCAGTCAGAACATGGTATGTCATGTTTAGGTGGAAACTAGCGAGCTAACTTCCTGCTAACTTCCAACTCTGTTAAATTTAATAAATTCTGTTTTCATGGATGCCTGGATGTTAAACTTAATTGTTACACCTGGTAAATCAGCAACGCTGATCATTTTATTAAAGATGAAAGAATTTAGACCATTTTTAACTCTCAGTGATGCCGCAGTGTTCGTTTGACTTTGGGACTGAAGAGGACAGTTTTGGACACAGATTCCTGCGCGAGGCTCCTGACTACGGTGGCCGTAATGCTCCGACAATCCATCAAGCGGTGTGCCTTCATAGCTTACCAAAGTCGTACTAAAACATTTTTTGACAGATTTCTGCGTGCAGTGTACCACATGAAATCGGTTTGAGGTTAGTAAGCACAACCATAATTCCAGCATAAGGCGCACTGTCAATTTTTGAGAAAATTGAAGGATTTTAAGTGTGCCTTATAGTGTGGAAAATACGTTTTACAGAAGAAAAGAATATATTGCGATATATGTCGTTACCGCACGTGCTTCAAATTATACCGCGATATGGATTTTAGGCCCAGCCCTAATGCAAATAGATAAATACTCACTTGTAGCATGTTTTTAAACAATTAAAACTCCACAAGATTTACAGGAACCTGTTGACCAGCCACAACCCATATGACAAGATTGCCACAGGCTAAAGCACCAATATATGGGCTAAATTTTGCTGGCAGAGGCAGTTTTTACATCAGTAGCTGCTCAGTACATCTCATTTCTCAGACATAGTTTTGACAGATATTTGCAGACAGTGACATCAAGATAACACTGGGAGCAGTGGAAATTTACGGTTGTTCTTAATTGTGCCATTGCTTAGTTGTTTTTGTGTTCAGCTGTGATACTCAGCCTGTGTCATACATTAAAAATTGCCATGTTTTGATTTCAAATTTAACAGTCTAATATTTTTTTTATGGTTAACATATGCTGCACATTGGACCTCATTCTGTATACTCCACTGAAGCAAAATCCTTTCCTTAATTTACTTCATAGTTGTTTTTCTATTTATGTTGTTTTGTCTATACACCTAAAAAAAAATCTCAGAGTGCATGCATATCCCAAAACATATTTAGCGCATTAATATGCATATACTCAAATTCTCTTGCGATTTTTTCTTTCTTTTTACTTTTCCCCTTCTAAGCTCTCTGCTCTGGTCTGTCATCCCTGCTGATACAAGAGTGCAGAAAATGTTAAGTGCCTGTATTGGCTGTTACCCAGAATGTGAGGAATTGCAGAAGATGGGTTAAAGAGGGAGAAAAGTTACTCAAACCCAGGACAACAAGTCAATTCCTCTTGATTTACCACATCAATCTGTCCCACACACACACAGGCACGCACACAAACATGTGTGTGGCGGTAATTGCTCAGACGCTCGCCGACTTATAAGCTCTGTTTTACATCTTCTGCCTCTCTCTTTCTACTGCGGCATAGAAAGAGAGCAGCGGCAGCAGTAGCAAGTCTTACATAACTACATCACTGCATTAATGAGCCCATCTGCCTCTGACTGGTGCTTAGACTTACTGTTAGGGGGCTGTTTAAATGACACATTATGAATATATGTGAACAGACACCAGCGTGACCGCCTTAGCTGTCCTTTTAAGCAGACTGACCAGGTGAAAACAGGCTAAAGATGTCCAACTTCCTCCACTGATTTTTTTTTAATGAGCACAGTTTATTCTGGAAATGTTTTAACGGTTAGGGATGTAGGTTTCTGTAGTGCCCGACTGCCAGTTTAATGCAAATTTGAAATTATGATAGGAGGCAAAACCCAATCAGTGGTTGAATAGTCAAAAATATCAACACATTTTACTAAATACCGAATGTTTTTGTTTTGTTTGTTTGTTTTAATTGCAGAAACCTGTGTCCTAGATTTGAACTCCATAGCAAAGTCCTCTACTCTCATCATACATATGCATACAAAGTCATTTACCAAGACCCCCCCAGTGGTTTGTTGTGATCCATATGAGTAATGCTCAGTCCAAGTCTTGAATAAATTAGCCTTTAGGACAGCAAGTAGTGAAAAGTCAAACGTGACTTCAGACGAGAAAGCCAGGAGCACACAAAGACACACATTTAATGGGTGAAATTAGACAAAATATTTTGTGGGAGTCTGTGTTTGACATGTACTTCAGAGTGACGGGAGGAAGTAAAGATGGAGTGACGTGAGAGAACAGGAGATGAGGGACGTGTGAGAAAGTGTTGTTTGTCGGCTGCCACAGCTTGTTTGTGTCTTCAGTCTGAGTCTCATTATAAAACTGAAGCATGGTGTTTGTACGTGTGTGTGTGTGTGTGTGTCACACTTAGTCTTACATAACAATCAGTTGCTCAGCTGGGGACACTGTACAGATAAATCCCAGGATGCCTTTTTATTGGACTGAGTGAGGAGGCCGTCTGGAACACAGCTAAAAAAAAAAGTAATCAGTGGTGAACTTATACAGAGCCGGGAAAGTCATAAATGTGCACTCACGCTAATATTCAAGTAAATCAGCATCACTGCAGACATCGCTGCACAAACCTGCAGTCATTTTCATGACATTGCATTCATATTTTAGGCATCACTGGTGCTATTTTTCCAGAATGAGAATGTCAGATAGGCTTTTATACATTTTTTTGTCTAGCAAGTTTTTTTCTTGACATATTGAATTCAGGTGTGGAATGTTTTTTAGTAGGTGTATATTTATAATTTTTAATTAAATATATCTACTAAAGCACTACATGTCATTTGGACATTTTTAGCGCTCCCAACAAATCTGGATTCTATTTGTGGCCGTTTTCTGGACTCCCAGGCCTTGGACTGCAGCTTGTTGTGTTTGCAGGACAAAAGGACACAAATGCAGCACTCACAAGGCGGGCTTGAAGAACACAAAACTAGCCTTTAATAAGGTTGAGTGGAAAAGTTCGAATTCCAAACAGGCATGAAATGGCACAATTATTATAAAAGTAAGGAAAACCTGGACTATAGCTAAGCTAAAGATTTTAAATGATGAACCTTAAGACCCATAACTGGACAGAGATATTAACCTCTTAAGTCACAGTGCCCCCTGATACGGGGGTAAAAGGCAGGAGATCAGGTAGGCTTGGGGCTTAAGAGGTTAATAAATGTGAATTCAAAGTCCAAGAATGATAAACTCAGAGTCCATTTCCAATTCCTTGTTCTGCTTTGCAGTGGCACTGGAGTGGAGCATAGCAGCACGTAAAGCAGCTCTACACCTGCTGCAGGATCTGGATAGAGCTGCTCTCCAGCTTGTAGTGGATCCAGAGCAGAACAAGGAGTAATATTGCCAGCTGCCGTCCAGAGGACTATGAATCTGTTTGAGACATAAGCCTCACTGGAGAAGCAGCAAAATGATGGATGGCATTCTCTAAAATAGCATTCTCCTGGATGAAAAAAAAAATTGTTACAATGAGTCACCAAATCAGAGTCACACTGGTTTGATTAAAGTAGAAGAAATATGTTAGGAACTAATATTTCAGGGGATTCAATTGAAAATGCCAAACTGAACCTGCTGCTGTCAGCTTTATTTCCAGCAAATTAGAAATGATTTGTACATGATGGGCTCAAGGTAGTGGCTGTAATAATACATAGTGAATTTTGTTTTATGTAGCGAGCTTTGATTTTATGTCAGTCATCATTCAAATGGTGGATTGTGGCTGAAAATGAAAGATCTAATTTATGATATGTTAACAGTGGCACAGTACATTTGCTTTTTAAATTATAGGGAGATCATTACAGGTTCATATCATCATGCGAATGGACCTGAGTCTTTGCACAGAGCTGCATTACATGCTGAGAGAGAGAGACAACATTTAATGTAGTGAGCTTTAAATAAAAGTGCCTGTTGTTGATAGAGCCGGTTCATGGGAGTGCTGCTGTCCTGTGTAAGTGATGCTTATGGGAGACTTATCCCTGCAGCATCTGTGTTCATGAGTATCAGCACAGTTAGCGTTGAGGGTTAGGGTCTGTTAGGGGGTGATTATCACAAAACATACACCAATGTTAGTTTGGCCCACAGGCCCACATAATATTACAGTGGTTAGAGGAAGAATGGGTGAAGACATCGAGAGTACACAATTTGAACTGCCTCCCCTTTAACCAACACTGCATTAATCTTCTTAAGCTGTCAACATGACCTAAAACTGATGATGCACAAACACGCTGAGGAGAGGGGGAAGAAAAATCCTGCCAAATAGACAACAGATTGTGACTAATAGTGAGTTTAGCACAGCTCACCAAGTTCATAACTGAGTTGTAGCACCATCATCTTGGCACAAGTTTGCTTTCAGAAAGGTGCTTGCCTCAGTTGTTTCTGCTCACTCATGAATGATTCAAGCTCTTCACCTGGAAAGCGTAACCTCTCGGTGCATCGGGGCAGCCAAGAGAACGTCACCTTTTGAGACTTTTTTTTTCGTCCACATGTGCAATTTACCAGATGGCTCCACTGCCTAAAAGGTTAATGTCAGCGCGCCCCCGCATGACACCAGGCATCCATGTGGTTATCATGCAGGTGCGAGCTAATGAAAGGTACGCATGCCAGAGCAGTGTGAAGCAAATGCTGTAACACTGAAAGGAAGTGTGAATGAATAAGGAAGGGAAAATGACACAGAGGATGATCTTCACAGGAAAGAATTTTTACACCTTGGCTTGCACCCGTTATTTAGCCATATAATGACCCAGGAGATAATCGCAGCACAGCAGATGCCTACACAATAATACAGTGAGTCCCAGAAAGCCTGTATGACCTGTGTTGTTGTTATGATTACTACAGTGCTACTGCCCCAATAAGAATTTGGCAACTACACTGCAGCACAGCTGTCATGAAGATGGGCTGCCTGCCCAACTACACCAGCTGTGCCAGCCCAACCATCACTTAATCACCCTGGGAGGGAAGCAGGAAAGTAGGGACAGAGGGGGAGGGAGGAGAGGAGGAAGCGGTGAAGGTGAGAATGTTGCAGTCAAAAACAAATTGCCAAAGGGAAACTGCAAAAGCTCAAAGGGATAAAGAAGAAGACAAGTTTTGGGGTTTTTTGTAAGGGGGGATAGAGAGGACTGAGCAGGGCTTGCCAATGTAAAAATCAAGCAATTCAACGAAGGGGGAATGGGTGGCTGAGGAAGACAAAAATTTGTGAGATGCAAGAGGATGTGGTACCAGAAGTAAACCGAGGCGAAGGCTAGATAGATGAAGATGGGGCGAAAGGTGAGTCTTGTGAAAAGAGTGATGGCAGCAAGAGTGAAGAGGAAAGGTGAGAGAGTGATTTGTAAAAGGAAATAAAGAACTGAGGTGAAGGAAAATGGCCTACACTGTAGAATGACAAAAAGCATGAAAGGCGAAGTGTGAAAGAGATAAACTGGGGAGTAGGGGAAGATGATGTCAAACATATTTTAGGTCGATTTCTCAGCCGACTAGATCAATACAGCTGCAATCAGTCTTGTAATAGCAAGAGCAGTATGCAACCACATTCCACTGTATTTAGCAGACAGCAAGCACTCGCATCGGTACAAACACCAAGGCTGGACTGCAGTGAACAAATCCCTCTGTTTGAACAAATCCCAGGAAATATTAAACTGCAACCTTTAATCTAAAGCAAACATAAGTCTCTCTGTCTCTGCTACTTACTGACCCATGTAAGCTATGTGAAAAAATAATTAATCGCATGGAAAGGTTTTGGTTTTTTCAATTATTATAGGTGGTATGTTTAAACACCACCGCAAAGAAAAAAAACGTTTTCAATTATTGAAATTGTTTGTGTTTCTCTCTTTAGCAAAGTTAACTAGGGCCTTAGCCCTAATGTTTACATTTACATTTACTGAACTTTCACTCAAATAACTGACACTTTGTTAAGCCTCAGTTACACAGGCCTAGATACCAGTCGATGACTTCCAGGGAAAAATGTAGAGCCGATAGTTTACATGGAAGGTGCCGGATTATCTGTGCGTTTTGAAATGTTTTTGTTACAGCAGTAAGACACGTTTGCTTTGAAGTTTCTGTTTCCAGTTCGCATAAACCTTTTTCCAATGCTCAGACATTAAATGGCAAGTATTTGCAGACCAGTATTTTTCTTCTGTGCAGACTCCTGGTAGCTGCAACCACCTCGCTGTCACCAACTATTTGCCAGTCAGTTGTGGATAGATAGAGGTTTTTTGGTTGACTACAGAGCTAAAACTAAAACTGAATTCTTGTTGGTGTTTTGCAGATTTTCATCAGTTCCCACTGAATATCAACTTCGTGCAGTTTTTCATGGAGAATTCCTGGAGTTTAACAATGTATATAATTTTTTATGCATGGATTGACTTTTTCCCTGAACATGTCAGTGGCTTTACCCAGCCACAGCTCCTCCATTTCTTCTTATTGAGTCATTGCTTTACGGATATGATAGTGTTCTTATGACCAATTATCCTGGTTCACTTCTGGTTCAACTTTAGCCTTCTCACAGATGGCCTCACATCATCTTCAAGCACTCTTTGATCTGAAGCATATCATAGCGGAATGAGTGACTGCAATCTGACCAGTCCTTGAGATGGTGAAGCGATACCAAACCGTAACATTTCCACCACAATGTTTGTCTGAGACAGTCTGTGCTTTACCTTGACACTGCCTGATTATGAATCTGTGCTAAGGGAAAATAACTAATTCATGAATATTAAAGTTAAACATAAGCATGTCTTGATGTATGCTCAATCATCCAGGTAAGTAAATCCCAAAAGGTTGATTCTGTTTATCTGGACGTAGCGTTTCCCACTGAAGCATGAATGATAAAGTTAGGTATTAACATAAGCATGTTTTTTTTGGCAAGATAAGCATGTCTCATCAGTTCAATGGAGCCTTTTGCCTAACCTAATCAGTCAACAGGCACTGGTCTGATAACACAACTTTGTGTTGAACACAAATATATATATATATATATATATATATATATATATATATATCTTCCAAAAGAGAAAGAAAGGGAACAAAGACGGTCCTTTCTGCAAAACACATACAACCAAGCTATATTAGATTAGTCTGTTCAGGATAGAGACTGATACTAATTTTTGCTGATTTAAAAATCCAATATAAATTTGCTATATATAGTTACTTATTTACTTGTTTATGCTAAGCCTGACTCTGCTCAGATCCGCTGGTTGTTGTTTGTGGAGTCCAAACCGGAGAAGTGTGACCTCTGGTGGAGAAACTATGCAACACTAACACTCATAACATGTTTGAAGGGTGTTTCTCCATTCTCTTCTTTACTATTTGATTTTTATATATCATCATTTGTCATTTATCATTTATAAATGCAGAAGCAGATAGTTTACAAATAGTTAATATCAGCTGATAATATCGACAAATTGATAAATCAATCAGGCTTTAGTCCAGGGCAAGTTATTCCAAATGGTCTGGTCTGATAATTGGAAAACTGTAGTTTTAATTTAATGTTCCCTTTGGACAGCAAAAGCTCAGCCATCATTTAAAATCAGCTTTATTTTGTAGATAATTGTTCTTACAGTGAAATTATTCAAGTAATTTTTTTCCATGTGACTGAACTCGCTATCCTTTTTCTCATTGGCTTTTACTATAACAAATAATAAAGAAATGTCAGTTACATGTGTCATTTGTTTGACATTACACTTTTTGTCAACCAGCGGCATTTCAGAAAGGATCAAATGATTTTATTTGTCCAGATATGTCAGAAAACAATTTTCACGGGATGTACTTTTTTTCCCCATATGACTGTATCTAACAATCTATCATATTCCTCTTATGCCTTCCTCCCTCTCTCCTCGCTCTGTGAATATGTGTGACTAACACCATGTCAGGCAACGACTCTCAGAGCAAATCATTCATCCCCAGGGCAGATTTGTGCCGCACTGCTCAAGATTTAGGGCAACCGAGATGAGTACGTTTGTCTATATTGTAAAAAGACAAGTTATCTTTTATGTTCACATTGCGTGACTATGAATCTTTGCTAAAGGGGAATCACTGATGCATGAATATTAAAGTTACATATTAACATAAACATGCTTTATTGGCAAGATAAGCATGTCTCATCAATTAAATGAAGTCTTATGGCTAAGCTAATCAGTCAGCAGGCATTGATCTGACAACATTCAGTCCTGCAAAACTCTTTGTTTGTATTGAACACAGCCAGCGACTCTTGCATTCATTGACTCAGAACTCACAAGATTTAATAGATATGGGCAACTCCAAGGAATTAATGTAGTGCTGCAAAATTTAGTTTTATTTATTCACTCGCTGCATGAATACAACAAATAATATTGCTGTCTTTGCCTATAATGGGAATGAAAATAAGTACAAAGCAATTTTTTGTATCAGAAAACAAAAGACTAATCTGTTTTTAGTCACTATTATGAAACGCAGGAGTGGGGAAAAAAATCAGAGAACAGAACAAATGAACAGTGAAATAACACGAAGCATGAAAAATGTAATGAAAGCTAATAACAGATTTCTGTAGCCAATCACAGGTGTAAAATATATCAAACCTTTATGAATATGACTTTAATGCAGAGTGCCAGTGTCCCTGCCTACCTCTCAGAACGTGTTTTGGTCTGCATTTCCCTCTGCCTACCCCTACCTGCCCCGTCTCTTCCCATCTGTCTCCTCTGCTAGTGTGAGGGACCTTACAGGCTCGTCTCAGCAACAGATCGAGACAGCTACATCATCTCCAAATGTCATTTCACAGGCATTTCCCTTGACACGTTTATGGAAGAGGTTTTTCATGTAGTCACATGTGCATGTGTGCACTGTAAAACCTGACAAGTTAAGTTAACTCAAATGATTTGGGGAAACCGATTGCACCAATTGATTCAAGTTTTATAACTTAAACAGTTTGGGGTTATTTAAGTACTTTATTAGAGTCCCAAGAACCCAAAGCAAATATGATAATGTAACTCAAATGCATTATGTTTATTTACTCATTGTATTTAGTATGTTTCAACTTAAACCATTAAATTTGTTGTACTAAGATGCTGTATTTATTCAAACTTATTTAAAGTGTTACATGCTCATATTCAAATTAAGTTAAATTAACTTAAATAGTTGTATTTAAACAACTTAATCCAATTGGGGAAACCGATTGCACCAAATGGTTCAAGTACTATTAACACAAAACCAAGCTATTATTCTTTCCATTCAGTTTTTATTAACTTTAACTGCAGAGAAAATACAGAATGAATACAACCATACTTTCAGTCATAACCTATGACTGCTAAAGCCATTATCAAATAACAAATAATTAGGCATTTTAAAACTTGCACTTTTAGGGAATTTTGAATGTTTTTTGTAGCATTTTGAAAATCGATTAAATGTACAAAACACAAATTTAGTCATGTAGACCTGATACATAGGTGTACATCATAAAAAAACAATAGTCTAGAGGCAATTAGAGCCATAACAATCACAATTTTAAGTAACATTTAGTATAATAATGAAATCACATGCACTACAGCAATGCAACTATAGAAAACAGCTGAACTAAGGATGTCACTAACAAAAAGTATTCTCAAAGGTATTTGTGGCTTCGCAACAGTTTTGCCCAGACCTCGAGTGAACTGGCACTCATCACACAATTAAAAAATAAAGCATGAAAGTATACTGTACATATTGACTAATTATCAGTTATCTCGCAAAAGATTTCCATGTAACTAAAATATGTTTTTAGAAATAAGCTTAAGATTACACACTATGTGAAGATTTTTTTCAATCACAAACAAAACGTCAAATATGGATTTTCTCCTTATTCTTAGCTTTCTCCACATTGCCTTTTAGAAAGCTAATAACCCAGAACAAATAAAACTATTGAAGCCATTCACAGATAACTGAAAAAGCACGAATATAGTGAGCAGTGAAAAACAAACATCATCTGCACAAGCTCATTTTTTAGTGTCTGCAATTTTGGTTTTAGTTGCTTTCTCTCATCGTCTAGCTTCAGCAACACTACTTGAATGAACTCAAAAAAGCCAGTACACTTCTCAGGATAGCTCAGATGCAGAGCATAGATTAGCCCAAACAAAGACACCAGGGCATCAGTCCATGAGTGATGAGTCATAACAAACTGATCTTCAAGTTCTATGAACACTTGGCGTGGTGAGAAAGGAACTCCTCCAGGCACCTCCTCTTCATCGACATCAGCAACCAGAGCAATTCTATGGCTTCATAGAACTCAATTTCACCCTAAGATATAATACAGAGTGCACAATTATTCATCTGTAATATCTCTGTTAAAAGCATAAATACAAATGTTCAGGCACCTTTCTTCAGTTTTTCAAATTCTATATATCATAACATGTTTTAAGTTGACAGTGAAGGTTCATTTTTCGTTCATCCAGGTAGTCAAATCAAGGATGAAAGAAGTTTATAAGTCATTCAACTTCACGTCTTCAACTTTCAACCCAAGTCCAGATGACTTATAAACTCCTTTCAACCTTTTTTAAATTCAAATGTGCAAATGCCGACAAAAGCTGCTCCATCCTTTCACCGACCCGTCCAGTTTTCCTCTTTTTGTAAAGTCCAGTCAGCTGAGGAGCATAATCATCCAGCGCAGCATAAAACACATGTGGCAGATTCTGATTGGTGATCCGATGAAATTCAAAGTAGAGCTGAAGAGAATTCCAAAAATATTATAAGCAAAACACAGCATACTATATGAACAGCAAATGTTATATACATAGTTGTACTTACCTGTGTCTCATGAAAGAGTGCTGGCCATGGTCCCTCGCCTGGCAAAATTTGAGGTTATTGGATGAGGGCGATTAACTTTGTCAGAATGTTGGTATGGAAAGTGCAGAATTGCTCTGTTTAAGTCTTCTAAGTTAAAATATCTCTTAGAAATCAAACCTTTAAACAATGTGCCAACTCCACTGAAATGACACCTTCAAACAGGTCGTGTAGGAAGTCAGGTGGGAAGCCTGTGACAGGATGAAAGAAAGAGAGATGGTCAGAAGGAACACAGGTGTTTTTAACACCATAGTTTTCCTTAATGTCATCATTCTGAAGCTCTTGCACAATAATTATCATGAGCATCTTTTGTTCTCATTACATAATTCCCTGTAACAGCATTTTCTGTTTGCATTTCTGTTTGGGTGGCATGACAAAACCTACAGAAATATGTAGACCTGAAACTCTCATTGAAACCAGCAAGTCCATGGGCAGAAGGTTGTCTGCCACAACAGAGTAGACAGTGCCTTTAAGACATTCACCAAGAGTCTCAATGTAGGCACCTACTTCTTCAAGAGTTTTCAGATCATTTAAGAGTGGTGACAGCATTTCCTTACACCCAAACTGGCGTACATCATTGGAATTGCACAGCAGAGCAAGCTGGGTGCAGTGTAGAGCAGAACAAGATTTAACTGGAAAGTTTTCCAGTGTCCAATAAACTGCAAAGACTTTATGTATTTTCTTTGAGGTACCAAGTGGGTTTGTGATCAAAATCATCCACATAAAGTATCATTGACAATTTCTGTCCCTCTTGTGACAGTAGAACATTTTCCTGGTAGTAGGATCCATCACAAAATGACATGAAATGTCCAGGAATCTGTGTGGGTGCTTGTTTAATTTCTTCAAGCACATCATTTTTTTTCAACAACAATTGCAAAGATGTGAGAATAGGCACATACATATAAGTGTGCTTTGACGATTCAATTAAATACTCCACAGGTTTGACATATGGAAAATTTTCTTCATAATATGATTTCCTCCTCTTTGCTGTAGATAGTGGTCCTTCAGATGTGACACATTTATGTAAAACATTACTATCAGAAACTGCCTGACAAATCTCATCCACCAGTTTGTCCGTATATGTACAGTTGTGCTTTTTCAGTATATCTACAACTGATTTTCTAACCAAAGGTTGTGATAACAAAAACAACTGATCAATATGCTCAATAATCTCCTGTGTTGCTCTCTGGGACACATGGAGAAGGGTCTGCATTTTCAAGAAAAATCCAGCCAGATTGTATTGCAACTGCTCTTCTAAACCCTCAATTCCACTGATTTCACTGGTGGATGCTACTTGATTGTCATCTGATGACTCTATTGAATCAAGCTGCATGTCATCTTTTTGTTCTACATTTATAACACTTTGCACAATGCCTTCATCGTAACTTGTTGAATTTTGGTGGTCTCTGCATTTGTGGGCATTGAAGGTTGAGTAGACATTGGTTTTAAAATTGCAGTTCTTGAAAGGACATGGAACAGTTTCTTTTCATTTTAAATGCCCCCTCAGATGGATAAACATTTGGCTTTCAATAAATGGCTGCTTAAAATTACACATAGAGCAACAAAATCCATAATTATTCAAATCTGGATAAGAACCGTCTTTTCTTTGCGTGGGAGTGTGCATTGTTGACATGTGTATCTTTAATGAATTAAATGTATTAAATGTACACATGCATGTGTTGTAGAGACAGGGTAAGGGTGAAATTGTGGAGTACTGACCATGGTTGAGCCGATAATGCTTCAACAACATGACTTTTATGGCAGTAGAAAAACTAGACAAACTACACAACTTGCAATTCCACATTTTGATACCAAATCGTTTTAAAATCACCTTTACTGGTTGTCTTTAGTGCAGTGCTGGATGATCTCTCGGCATGCTACTGCTCCTTCAATCGTCAGACTGTAATAACACAAAAGCCATGAGGACAGAAAGCTAACAGAACAGTTTTTACTTTTACTTCACTTAAAAACAGTCAATCTGAATAACACAAGCTTGGAAAACAGTAAGATTTATTCTTGCACTACAGTTCATTTTCAATTCAGGTTGGTCAACTACTCTATACGTTATAAAATAATAAAGCAATTTTACACAAGTGAAGTACACAATAGGCTAACCCTTGGAAAGTACAGAGTTAGAAACGTTTAGGTTTGGTGCAGTGCAGCTTTGAAAAGGTAAATTATTTCGCGACTAAAATGCCACTAACTATCATATTCAAAATTTGTGAAGGCGAACTTGTCCGTTAAACTCTTAAAATTAACACTAAATAAATTTTCTACTATTTTCACTGTGTCAAAAGTAGGCTACATTTGAACTTGATAAAGGTCAGAGTCAGAAAAGCGTAAACACTGATTTTACCAAAGGTTTTGTGGCATGCAGTTTGCAAAAATCAGACTACTTACCAACTATTGATTGAAACAAGCCACCAACCGTTAATTTTTTAAATTGTGAAGGCAGACTCCATACAGCGCTAGGCGGGAATTGTGTGCTGGCAAGCTAAGTTACGAGCTACTACAACAAAGTAGTCTGATAAATTACAACGAAGTACAACTAAAACAAAGCAGTCTGATAAATGTACGTTTTGTATGCTAGAAGTAAGCATTAACAAAAAAACATAAAAATAACTTTATCTTGTACTTTCCACTCTCTTGACGAGGCTCCTGTCTCATGGCCGACAAGTCCAGGCAAAACACTGGGGGCGGGGCTGTGGATGATGACTAATACAAATGAATTAGCACAACTTAAACAGTTTAAAGCAACAGTACTTAAAACGTTACAAAAACATAATGTGTACTTATTACAATAAAGTTATTATATCATATGTATACTTTTGGGTCTACCTAACACACTTCATGAAAGTTACTTTAACTATTTTTCAGAACTGAGTAAGAACAACTTACTTCTTTTAGTAAGATGCACTGTTGGGTTTTACAGTGTGCGTCTGGTTGTACACCGAGTGGGAGTTGAGTCTGCTTCCAGAGATGTCACATTTTTGTCTGGATCAGCTGGGGTATTAACCAATTAAGTCTTGTGTGTATGTCATGAGCGTGCCTAATAGATTACATGTGTTTTCATGTCGAGAAGGGAAGTGGGATGTGGGGTAAATAAAGTATTGTGTTGTTTAAATGGTGGAGTCAGAGATGGATGGACTTAATTCCTCCTTAATCATCCTGGGATGTCACCAGAAAAGAGGGTAATAACATGTAATCCACTCCTTCAATCCCCTCCTACTACTGCTGCTTGTTTGGAGGCTTGTTTGGTGTTTTAATAATATAAAGGGCACCTCAGGAAAGGTAGATAAATTGGATTAAATGTGCACTATGGATACTAAAATACACAATGTGCGCACAAACTCTGTGTTTGGTTCGTTATATTTTCCCACATAGGCTTGTTTGTACATCCAAAACACCATCTACAGATGGGTTTCTCTTTCCGACTTCAATTTCTGCGCGTTAACCCAGAAGCCCCCTGTGGTCCAGAGGTGATGGAGCACGGACTCACCTTAAAGAGTTGGCATGGTAATACCTCCTGGAATCGGAGTCAGTCAGCCAGGCCAGAGTAGAGTTAAGCCCTTGCTCTATTCTCACTTCAAAGGGGATGGCCCATCCACAGCAGCCTCAGAGAGAGAGGGGGGATAGAGGGGGGGAGGTAGAAAGGAGGGAGGCTGTCATATATTCCCTTTATCACGGGGAATTTTACGGTTCAGACTTGTGATTCTGAGGGGAATTTTATGGGCTGACCAAAGATGGGCAGCTTCAATTCAAAAGCAGAGCTGTCTCATCTGTTCCACAGGAGTGTGTGTAGCATCTGTGTGTGTGTGCGCGCGCAGTTGTGTTTTTTGAGTTTGTGCCAGACTCACCTTTCTTTACTTTAAAGGCATATTTTATCATCCTGACAGCTTATTGTTTATCAATCCCGCTTTGTTACGAGCTGATTCATGCACTGCTGTTGCCTTCCACTCAGGCCTGCATTTTTAATTGAATGCTTCTCCAGGAGGGCAGGAAAAAAAAAAGATCAATTAATCAATTCATTCTGGGGGACAAAGTCGTGTTTCGGGTTGTTTCTCTTTTCGTGGATATATGCTGTGTCACTTTAATAGGCGCACCTTTGGCAAAGGTATTGCTTTCAGGATGAATTTGTGAGCTTTGTGTGAATGGGTTATCAGACTGTGTGCTCAGGAGACTGACACAGATATCATATCAGCATGACACAGATGTCATTATGTGACCAAAAAACACACTGCATTAATAACAAAAAGTGTTCTCTAGAGATTATTCAAACATTGTTTTAATTACTAGATGGCCTCACGACACGATAAGCTCCTTATCTGATCTGTGTGCATCGGTTTATTTCCAAATGAGCCACTGATATCCGCATCATGTGTGTGTCCACAGATATCGGTTCCTAAAAGCAGACCCAAATGGACTGGGTGCACACATGCACACACCTAATGCAGCGGAATCTCTTGAGAAACACAATTATTTTTAAATACTTTGGCAACCCTGAAAACCTATTGTCTCTTTCAGCTTCATGCAATGAGTAAGTTCTTATCTCATGGGCAGATTTCTCTATTTGTGTTTTTGTCCTCATGTCTCTAATTTGTTTACTGACTGTAGGGCACAGTTTAACAGTGTTACGTATTTCTGAACACCCATCAGATTGTGGTTAGATTTTAGTTTGCTCATGTTGACAGCCGCTGTCAGTCAAATCTGATCAAATGGCAAACTCGCAGCCCTGATGGAGCTTAAGCACTTAATAAATAATAACCATTTGTTTTAATTGAAGTTTAGCTTTGATTCTTGCTCATTTAGTCGTGTATTTAATGTTGTACAGAAATGCCCTCTGAGAAGATTTGAAGATGTATTGTTTTTTCTCGTTTCCAGGAAAGAAACATGGCAGCAGATTGATTTTAATATCTTAACAAAAAATATGCAAAACACATTCTTTTTGTGTACATAAAAAAAAAAAAAATCAAAAATCTTTAACACCACTTCCAGAAATTCTGCATAAATGTTCATGCAGACTCAATGCGAAGAGACAAGGAGATGAGTGGCTGGGAGAAGGGACTGCCCGATAGACAGGTAGTCACATGGGGACACAATGTGCTCGCTGAAATGTTTGCAGTCATAAACACAACATTGTTTTGAGTCCTTATAGCGCTGTTATGTCTTTCCCCTCATGATAAACAATATTTCACTAGCTGGGACCACATCCTCATTTAGATTTGATTTCTAGGAGGTAATGGCAGATGGAGTAAGCATAAACTGAAGTTATGATTTCGGGAAGGTCCTCAGAGGGGACTGGCGGCAGCTCTGGGCCAGGCAGATCCCTATGTACTAATGAGAGGTGAATGAATTGAAAAGTGGGTTGGGGGGCAGCTTGTATTGCAGGAGGTATATATAGACAGAGAACTGGAAGGCGAGTGCATGAGGTGTGGCTCCACTTCTGAAATTCAGTACTACAATTCAAAGTGTAGGCTAGCATTAGCTCGGCTCTGAATGTATCCCATTAAGAATTCTGGTTGGTTTGTCTTTAAAATTGTGTCTGCTTCACATATGAGACTGAGAGATTGTCTATTTATGCCATATTTGGGAAAAATCTTTTGTTACATCAGTTGAAATGATGATTAATATAAACAAAATAATAATAGCATCATTCAAATACCCACCATATAAACAGCTATATGGTGCATGTGATATGAAAGATGCTCTTCTACTTGTCCTGTAAGCGGCCCTGATGGATAACAATTTGTTCAGGGACCTTCTTCCCACCACAGTTTCAAAAGCACCCAGTCTGAAGCTGCCAGTCACATTGTTGGCCTTCCTGATCAGTTCATCCAGTCTCCAGCTGAACAACACAACAATGTACTCTGCGCTCATCACCCCTGAGTGATGGAAAATCTCCATCGTTTTTCTGCACACATTGAAGGATCTCAGCTTGTTTAGGCGATATAGCCTGCTCATCCCATCTTGTACACAACCTTGTGTTGATCTCCCAGTTCAGTCTGTTTTTGATGTGTTTGCCCAGGTCCTTGAACTCATCCACCACATCAACATCCAGTCCCAGGATAAACATCCTCTTCTTACTGAAAAACACAATACTATGTAAACTGATTTATAATATAATGAATTTTAACTTGTTCGATAAAAGCAAAGGATTTGCAGACAACTACATTATATTCCTCTAATATTTCATAAATGCAAATTCACGTGTCTCTGTTTTTTTTTTTTTTTTTACTACATGTGATTGACATTTGATTGGTACGTAAAATTGTGTTGATCAGACCACCAAACAACATCCACTTCACGCATGCAGACTAATGTTAGTAGTCAGTAATTTGTTAGTATGTGTGTATCAATTTTATATATGTAAATTATGTTTTTCCGCAGGTTATGTCTCATTGTGTGTTGCGTGGTGAGCCCATCATTGAGGGCCTCTGCACAATCAAAGCCCATTGTTCCCACACGCTAGGGCAGCACAGTAGTTTGCACAGTGTTGCTGTCTCACAGCAAGAAGAGTTGCTTGTTGTTTGAGCAGTATGCAGAGGTACTGAAGTGGAAGAGTGTCTTTTCACTTTTTATACCAAATAAAAAAAAGAAGAAATAAAAGAGGTATTTTCAATGAATTGAAAGAAAGCTTTTCACTTTTCACTCATTCATACAAAAAGCAAAGTCATCTTAAAAGTCTTTACAACATCTTTTTCAATTTTGTTCTGTGTTTTTTCTTTCTTTCTTTTTCAAAACAGTGCGTGGGTGTACGGGATTCCAGTGTAACTAAAGGCTAATAAGCTTAATTACTGTCAGATAACACTTCACAGCTATTTAGTGCAGTTTGTGCTCTTCATATGGCCTGTAAACTTTCATGCTACTAAAGCCGCTCAATTGTGATTGTTAAGTAATGTCAGACTACAACCAGAAAGCTGCCTGTTTACAAAGATTACCCTGTAAATAAGCTATTATATATCTTAATTTCATGAAGTTTGCAAATGACATTGTGAAAGTTGTGTAGTGAGAGTAGTGAGCAGATGGAAGAGAGTCTGGAGAGGTGGAGGTATGCTTTGGAGAGACGAGGAATGAAGGTCAGTAGAAGCAACACGTGTGTGAATGGGAGGGAAGCAGGGGGAAATGTAGTGCAGACAGGGTGGAGCGGGTGCAGATGAGAGTAAGGAGTGACAGAGGGAAAGCAACAAGAGTGAAAGGGAAGATTTACAAGGTGGTAGTGAGACCTGAATGGTTGGAAATGGTAGCACTCACAAAAACACAGGCTGTGCTGGATGGAGGTGGCAGACGCTAAGATTTTTGTTAGGAGGGAACCGAGACAGACAGGGTTAGAAATGAATATATGAGAGAAAAAGCTCAGTTTCAGTGGACTGGAGATAGATGTACGAGAGGCAAGGTTGAGATGATTTGGACATGTGCAGAGGAAGAATCGTGGGTATACTGGACAAAGATAGAGCTGCCAGGGAGGAGGAAGAGAGGACGACCACAGAGAGGATTCATGGATGTAGTGAAGGAGGATATGTAGAGGGCTGGTGTGACAGAGAAAGATGAGATAGAGTGAGATGGAGGCAGATGATCCGCTCTGGCGATTCCTAAAGAAAGCAGCTGAAAAGAGAAAAGAAGACTGTCAGTTGTCTGCTAGTCTTCATAAAATACTGTGATGGAAAACCATTTTTTAAATTGTTTATAGGCTATATAAAGGATTCCATTCCTTAATTACACTAAATATCAGTAGGATTTCATTTTATAGCAGTTTTTAAACTTCCTCTCTATGCTAGCGTAGCAGTTACATTTACATTATGCAAATGTATGACACGCTTAGCATCATAAAACTGAGAAGATATGAGGCAGTGCAATTGCACAGTTAGAACTGAATGACAGGGGCTGAAGAGGATTTAAAATGAGCTTATAGGTTTTGACATAACTGACTGTCCTGATGGTCATTCGATCACCAGAGAGTTAAAAGGCAAAATAGATCACATTGAACGGAGCGAAAACAGGTCACGTCACTCCAATGTTTGACAACCCACATGTGCTTATGACAGCAAAGTGCCATTGAGGAGTCCAGTCAACCATAGTGCTAATTGCTAAGTGCGAGGACTTAGTAAATATAAAATGTGCTGAAGCATTCTCAGGAAAGAGCAGTTCACTGTGCTACTTTCTATTATAGAACAGGCAGAACCTAAAAAAGTACAGCGCTATTTTTAGTCTCTCTCCCTCTCTCTCTCTCTCTCTCCCTCTCTCCCTCCCTCTCTCTCTCCCTCTCTCCCTCTCTCTCTCCCTCTCTCTCTCCCTCTCTCTCTCTCTCCCTCTCTCTCTCCCTCTCTCCCTCTCTCTCTCCCTCTCTCCCTCTCTCTCTCTCTCTCACACACACACACACACACACACACACACACACACACACACACACAACAGAACCATGGCTATACTTAATGAAATTCCACTAAGTATGTTCATTGACTGTGTCACCATGGTATCTGGAATAAACCAATCAATTCTCCTTCATCTGCTAGGAAGCTGGAGAGGCTCTAAGCCTGTCTATGGCATTATGCATTATGGACAGACCAATTAAGAGCCCCGGATGGGAATGAGACACTGAAGCAAAAGACTGAAATATGGGCAAGCGTCTGCACAGAGACTACACATAAAGTCAGACTGATGGCACTGAACAAAGTAGAAATGGAAAAAGAATGATTTGAATAGATGAAAAAGAAGGCAACCTATCAAGCAAACTGAAAGAGATCGATGCAAATGAACAACTTTCAAGTCAAGAGCGTATTGAAGCAGAGAGTGGGTTTTTGCAGTGATATAAGCTTGGTCCAATAACCATAACTCTTCCAGTAGGTGGGAGGTGGTGGAGTGAAGGGGGATGCTGCTGTTTTAGAATCTATAAGCACAGCTGTCGCCGACAGCTAAAGCAGAACGATTACAGCTTAACTCCATAACATCTGCTGCTCCCTAGCCAGGGAAAGCTGGTCGCCAGAAAATACCTTAGAGAGAGGAATTAAAAACAAGGGTAGGTGCAGGGCAGGGGTTCTTTACGCTGTGTCACCGTGTCCATCCTATCTGTGTCACCTAAACTTGTGATCTGTGTCGTCCCACTTTCCTAAGGCTTTAAATCTCAACAGGGACTTCTTTGCTGGTATCCCCAGAGAGTGGTGGAGATGAGGGAGTAGGAGAGAGAGTAAAATACAGACAGATGGAAAGAAGATTTTGAACCTAAGCCAATAAGGGGCCTGCAACACCACCCTAAAAATGCATGTGAATGTCTGACTGTGAAAATGAAGGTTTGGCCTCATTAGGAGCTTGTTTGGGTAGGACTGGGCGATGCTACTGTGAAAGGGAGGATCAAGAGGGAGCTAAAAGGAAGCTTGAAGTGTGGGAAGGGGGGGGGGGGGGATTGAAGTCAGATTGAAGGCTAGTTTCTAAAAAAGACTGCAAGAGAAGGACATCAAAGAAATACAAAGTTAATGGGCTCACTTATATGTGCATGGCCATTCACGTAGCCTTGGCTGTACAAAATCTTTTAAGCAGGTGGAAAAGCAAAAGGGATTCAGAGGAAATTCTTTTGTTGATAATGATGTTTTCCCAGGATAAATGCATATTAAAAAAAAGATTAATTATTTCAGTCATTGTACATTTGTTATTAAATGCCACAATTAGAAAAGAAAAACAACAATGAAATCCCAGTAATTAAATATCAAAATGCAGAAATACTTGGCATACTGAAGATTTCATGTTTCAGAGAAACCAAGGACTTTCTGTTAAACTGTGTATATCAGTATCAGTACCAGAAGGAAGGAACAGTGGGCGAACAGGTTTCTACAGCAGTTCGTTTTAGAACTGGTTCAGAGACAGTTCATGATCCTCTTCCATTTGTCTCATGCCTTTGAACTTACACACAAGAACACTTAGGTAGGCTTTCATATACCCACTCACCACAAGGTTATGCGATTGGCTGTAAGTACTTTCCAGAGGGTCAAAGGTAAAGTGTTGCAGAATGTCGACTGTATCATTAAATATCTAACATCACTACTGCACATGTTCTGAAATGGACACTTCTGTTTATAATTATACCCACCTTACAACTTTATGTATGTTTTGAAAGCAGTTGTTAGTGAACTGAAAGAATGAGTAAAAATCATAAAAAATGTGATTTTAAAAGGGCATTAAAATACTTTCAGCCAATATTTCTTTCTTTTTCTTTTTCTTTTTTTTTGCACATATATGATTATATATGCTGATTGTATTGTGTTCATGTCACATTTAAGCTATTATCCATTGTGCACATAATGCTTGTACTTTTAAGTGCAGCGATATTCCAGTCTAGTAGTGTCTGTCACTGAGGCTAAGTGGAGGGTGAATTAAAAAACGCTGCAAGAAAGAGTGAAAAGAGGAATTTGGAGCAGAATTGATGAGGTGTAAAAAGAAAATGGGGCTGCGGTAGCTTTGATGTTTTTCGCACAGCATCCCTGACAGCCATGCTGCTATGGGACTCAGAAATGTTCCCTTTATTTAAGCTATAAATGTCTATCAAAGTAGAGACTCTACCTAGTTAACATGGAAGGAACCAGAAAATAACCATGTAAAATTGAGCAGAATTCAGTGTGAGCTTAGTTTTTTGTCTATTTAAAAAAAAAAAATTATTGTTCATTTGGAGAGTATCACATCTGCTTTATTAAATCTGTGTACACCTTAGAGTGTTTAGAGTACAGTTGCACTAGCATTGCATTATATTTGCTTAATCAATTTTAACCAGTGGCTCAACAAACATTTCCCTTTCCACAACAGTAACAAGTAACATGTCAAACAAGTCATGCTGCACTCAAAGCTGTTATGGAACGGCTGTGTGCAGGCAGGAAAAGGACCCAAAGTGCAGACTCCAGAGACAGACGTGAACTCAAAAAAGGTAACAAAACTGAGACTCCCAAAAAAACAAACTCAGGCAAACAGACAGATCACACAGCATCGTAAACGGTAGATCACGACACGGGCAAACTGAAACACAAGGCTTAAATACACAGAGGGAGCAATCAGGGAATGAGTAACAGGAGGGAAACACAGCTGGGGCAAATCAGGCCTAACGAGACAAAGGAAGCACAACCAGACGCATTTACATGAGACACGGGCTTTCAAAGTAAAACAGGAAACATAACACAGACTGAACTTACAGCCACAGACTCACAGGCAGGCACTACAACAGAGGGAACAGAGACGTGGGACCAGGGCAGACACAGAGACATAAACCATAAGATAGAACTCTAACAAAGAAACCAAAGACTAGAAATGATAAATAATATAATAAACTCAAAACCATGGGTCAACAACCCAGGCATCCTAACAAAAGCAGGGAGAACAGAGTGAAGTGAGGAGATTTTATATCTATTTAACAACATGCTGCTGTGTAAACAGATTAAAAGATAATAACACAGTGGCACTAAAATAAATGCCACCAGACAACTTAAAAATGTCACACGTGTGTTTATTATACAGCTGATCTAGAAACTTTAAATAACTTGGCAGCTTGATAGTTTAAACTATATTGCAAAGCTTGATTATAATACAGTTTAAATTCCTGGCAAATGGCTTTTGCTGCTTTTAAGGAATTCTCTAACCATGTTTAGCATATCTTAATCTTAAATTTTTGACATTTTTCTGATATGATAATGAGCCAGAAAACTTATATTTGGTATGATCACATTTATTCTTCAAAACAGCCTGAACTTTCTTTAACTGGTCTTCAGGAATAGTTCTCCGGGCTTCTTGAAAGAGATCTAAAACTCTTCTTTGGATGTTGGCTGCCGTTTGTTCTGTTCTCTTGTGAAGATGATCCCACGCTACTTCAATAATTTGAGGTCCAGGCTCTGGGGAGGCCAATCCATGACTTACTGTGTTCCTTTGTGTTTTTCTATCCATGTAAGCTTTTACTGCATTGGTAGTGTGTTTGGGACCATTGTCATGCTGTTTCCAATCAGATGCTTGCTACATGCATGGTACTGCATGGCAGATTAAAATCTAATGGTACTTTTCTGGGTTCATAATTCGATATATCTTTACAGGACAAACAATGCTTTGGAAAATACTGAAGGGACTGAAAATAAAATGAGGGAGAAAGCAACCAATGTCCAAAAACACTGAGCGCTCTTCACAGAGCCTGGAGAACTATTTCCCAAGACCACTTAAGCAATAGCTACAAGAAAGTCAGGCTCGTTGGAGACAATATATAATTAAATGAGGGGTGGCTAAAACTTTTGCACAGTACTGAAGCTGTACCTTCATTATACTGTATATATACTTTGTTGTCATCAAAAAGGAAGAACAACAACCCACAAAAGTGTGCATTGTCATTATCATTATAACCTTAGTTTTTAGTTACATGATTAAATTTGTAAAAAAAATGACTTTGGTCAAATACATTGTTTCACAATGCTAAAGGGCAGCTGACTGCTTTATTTAGTTACTAATTATCATATTGTTTTTGTGCTGGTACTAGATGACCACGATTCTTGCGTGCCTGTGAGCTTAAAGGCATCCTGTGGAGATTTTGACCAGTAATGAATGTACTCATTTTTACATGAAAGACATTTTAATGAATCATTTCGCAGGCCCTGTGCACACACATGCACACGGCGTGATGAACATTACTGCCAACAGTTTCACATGCTCCAGTAATGAACAGGTGGTGGTAACGTCACAGCAGCACAGTGATAGATGCAGGTAAGAAGAAGGCAAGAAGGATTTTTCGAATAGTGAATTTTTAAACTTGTCTAAGTGTACATTCATAGTTGAATTTCCAGGAACTTATGTATATATGACAATGTAGATTCATGCCTAAATATGACATTATAGAAGAAAGATTGCACATTTTAGCCATCCTGGCCACCCTTTGGTTAGATAACAAATTTCTTTGAGTGATAACAAAATAACTGGAGCTCCACAAAAACCCTGCTGATGGTGCATTTACCCTAAAATCCTGTCTGCCATTGAGATGCCAGCCAGTATTTTGGGGAATATAAACTTGCCAATTGCCTTCTTTCTGCTCAGCTTATGCAATTGCAGATAATTTGGGAAAATAGGAAATTTTAATAATCAGCCTTTTGTTCACAACATTTCTTGGAAAAAGACTGGTGGTTGCTGTGCCGCTGAAAGGCGTGCTTCATTGGCTGACAGCATATTCTTTATAGTGCTTGAATGTGTATTTGTGTGGATGCAGGAGCATGTTTGCTTGTACACAGATGCTTAACAGAGCTCAGCTTTCTGCAGCTGACTGAATCCTCCTTATGTAACCATATTTCATAGTCTTCTATTTCAGCTCTGTGCGCTTGACATTAGATGCTTCGGAGATAGAGGATGAAGAAATGCCAGAGCTGTGACAGACATGTTGAGCGGGAAGAAGGGGGAGGAAGGGGGAGGAAGAAGCAGTCGGCAGACATGGGAGTGGGCTGAAGTGACTAAATGCAATACTCAGGCGTACACACAAACCTGGGTCAAACCGCATTTACAGAAACTTTTCATAGTTTGCTGTGACTTTCTGAGATGCCAAATTTAGGGTTTTTTCCACTCAGAGGAAAGCATTTGAAAGCCATTTCACTATGACTGACTACTCACCTGATCTGACCCGACATTTTAAACCCCAAACAGTTGGTGAGGTTAAAGCGAATGCTGGTATTACCATGCAGAAGGCTGATTTGTCCCAGGTCTTCAGGCATTTTAAGTGCCAAAGTTTTCTATATGATGTGACATCTTGCCTGTAATCCTATAAAGACACAAGCAGGAAGAGGCGTAACATTCAAACCCTCAGTGAATATTGTTCAGCTGTCATATTCGTCAGAATGTGATCCCATTTGTGAGGATCAACACCCCAGGAACATAATCTCACAATAATCTCTCTGTTTATAAACACAAGTATCCCAGCATTCATAAATAGTTTTTTTTTTTTTTTGTAATACAACAGAAGGGCCTTACATTTTATTTCACATGTTAGTCTCCATTCCCTAATCACAATAGCACTTCTCAAATACTGTAATATTGGCTATTTAATACCTTTTGTGTGAGATGCTTTCTCATCATCTTTTAAGGTCTATCGCCTGGAGCTTCACATTAAATCGTTTTCCCATATGCCTTGGGAACCAGCACACACACATACACACAAAATCAGACACAATCAAATCCTCCTTTATTGTCCCAATCCACATCTCCTTTCGGAGGGGCCGCAGGAGGAAGGCATTTATGCAAAGCAGGCTCAGCGCACCAACATGGAGACACAGAGAAAAATGCATTAAAGTCTGTGCTTGCAAACTTTTTCTCCCCCATTGTGTTTCAGATAGTAAGGTGTCAATTATTAAAGCAGTTTTACATGTATGTATGCAAATTCCAAATGTAACCCCTAATGCCTAGTGGTAGTGTATCATATGTAATACATGAGTTCTGGGTGCTTCTTCAACATTAGTGTTATCTTTTAAAAATGTTCACAGTAATGTTTTAAGCAATAAATAGCAAAAAACAAAAAAAGAAAAACAGATGTAGCAAATATGATACAGACTAAAACTCATGCAACATGCAAATTAATATAGAATTGTTTTTGTGAAAATTCTCAAAAGGTTTAATAAACATTAAATTTTCAAAAATTTGGATTTTTCTGGCAATTATTTCAGGGCTTTACAGGGCTAAGTGCCTTTCCCATCATAAAATTATTTGCTTACCTACTCTACCTCTCTCCCTATTTTGTCACACGCACTGGGCTCCACAATCAGAAAACCTCAAGCATGCAAGTGCGTCAGCAGTGACAAATGATGAGAGGTAGCAGCAGTAAAAAACAGCTGTCTAAACTAAAAAATGATAAGACAGCTGTGGCAGCACATCACAGCACTGCAGCACACTCAAGTAGCCTGCAGAGACGCTCAAAAATGCGTGGGATCAGCGTGGGCATAGAATATGCATGCACACAGGTGTGTTTTGGGGCTTGATAGGAGACAGATGTTCATGGTTGAAATTTATTGCAACAGGCAGAAATGGTTTGGAACACAAAACACTTTTCAAGGGTTGGAAACAAGGCAATTAATGAGGAAATGACAGTGTGCAATCAGATACAATCAAATGTAATTTTAGCACCAGAAATTCTTTTTACAATTTTCTCACTATTAAAATTTCCCTCCACAAATGAATAACAAATCTGAAAGTACAAAAGAGCAGGGAAATCTCTAAATTCAGAGCTGTAGAGCCGTAATAATTATTGAGGTCGTTTCTGTCACTCTGCTTCTGTTCATCAAGTGTTTGCATGTTTTTTTTTGTTGTTTTTTTAAACTCTGTGACTACCAGTTAGTTAATTATAACCTAACACTGTCCCTGAAAGGTGTTGGGCAGATTGAGATCAAAATGTTCCATGACATCTGTTAAAAACAATGTTTCATCAAGGGTACGTTTTGCCTGGTTTTTGGGAAGTACAAGGTCTGAATCCCGGATAAGCCCCCAAGTAATGAATTGAACAAGTGAGAAAGCTGCCACACAAATGACACATGCTTATTAAACTATAAATAACAACTGATTAAGAAATGCACCTTTACATTCATTGGTGGTGAAAGGGCGAGAGGATGATAATGGTTGAGAGAATAAGAAAATACTTAAAAAAACAAATAAATTCAAAGTGTCAGCCATATGCCACAATCACAGAGACAGAAGGTTTTTTGCATCTCTCTAATTTGTGCCTCCTAGTCTCTAGTGTCCTCTGTGCTCCTGTCTGTGAAAATCACTCTCAGTACATCATTTTGAAGGATGTCTCAATTCCTAAAACACATCTGGAGCACAGCGGAGGGAGGAGACAAGAGGCTTGAAGATGGAGCTATAATATTGGATACACAAGTGTATGCTTTACATAGGTATTTTTACCTTTAGTGCATACAAGAGGTGTGATACATAACTGGAATATATAAATCATGGCAGGAGGGAAACAACTATTTTTTCTCTAATGGTCAGTTACTTAATCTGGTCAACTGTATGATCAAACTTCACAATGAGATTCAAAATAAGGTATGGCATCACATTTTGCCATGTTGCGAATTTCTTAAAAAAAAAAAAACGGCCTAAATATAAAAGCGTCATGAACATTGTTACATCTGACACCATCAAATACAGCCATAGTTGGGCCCTAAAGAAAAGTACTTATAATGCAGTTGAGCCAAATGTCATCTTTAACTTCAGTTATGTTAAAATGAGACTCCAAGGTAAGAATGTCCCATGTTGTTACCTCAGCTCTTGTCTTCCTCTCGATCTCTGCTTGCATCATTTTGGAACGGACTGATGTGTGATTTAGACTTCTGTGGTGAATCTTTATAGAGCCCACACGAGTGACTGACTCCATTATCAGCATCCATGCTTTTGAATGTTTTCTTATGTGTTATTTACCTTATAGCTGTATCTCTGTGTTTGACATGTGGTGCTCGCCATGATAGAAAAAAATAAAATAAAATGCTGGGACTTTCTTCTCTTTGTTGTGGTCAGTTTAGATTTTCTTTTTAAATTTTGAAAGCAAACATATTTCTGCCTCACATTTTTCCACTGCTTTGTAAATTCCATCACATTCATTGCAGTCAGTTTTGTCAGTCTCCCTCCAGGTACAGTGGGGCAAAAAAGTATTTAGTCAGCCACCGATTGTGCAAGTTCCCCCACTTAAAATGATGACAGAGGTCAGTAATTTGCACCAGAGGTACACTTCAACTGTAAGAGACAGAATGTGAAAAAAAAATCCATGAATTCACATGGTAGGATTTGTAAAGAATTTATTCGTAAATTAGGGTGGAAAATAAGTATTTGGTCAATAACAAAAATACAACTAAATACTTTGTAACATAACCTTTGTTGGCAATAACAGAGGTCAAACGTTTACTATAGGTCTTTACCAGGTTTGCACACACAGTAGCTGGTATTTTGGCCCATTCCTCCATGCAGATCTTCTCGAGAGCAGTGATGTTTTGGGGCTGTCGCCGAGCAACACGGACTTTCAACTCCCGCCACAGATTTTCTATGGGGTTGAGGTCTGGAGACTGGCTAGGCCACTCCAGGACTTTCAAATGCTTCTTACGGAGCCACTCCTTTGTTGCCCGGGCGGTGTGTTTTGGATCATTGTCATGTTGGAAGACCCAGCCTCGTTTCATCTTCAAAGTTCTCACTGATGGAAGGAGGTTTTGGCTCAAAATCTCACGATACATGGCCCCATTCATTCTGTCCTTAACACGGATCAGTCGTCCTGTCCCCTTGGCAGAAAAACAGCCCCATAGCATGATGTTTCCACCCCCATGCTTCACAGTAGGTATGGTGTTCTTGGGATGCAACTCAGTATTCTTCTTCCTCCAAACACGACGAGTTGAGTTTATACCAAAAAGTTCTACTTTGGTTTCATCTGACCACATGACATTCTCCCAATCCTCTGCTGTATCATCCATGTGCTCTCTGGCAAACTTCAGACGGGCCTGGACATGCACTGGCTTCAGCAGCGGAACACGTCTGGCACTGCGGGATTTGATTCCCTGCCGTTGTAGTGTGTTACTGATGGTGACCTTTGTTACTTTGGTCCCAGCTCTCTGCAGGTCATTCGCCAGGTCCCCCTGTGTGGTTCTGGGATCTTTGCTCACCGTTCTCATGATCATTTTGACCCCATGGGATGAGATCTTGCGTGGAGCCCCAGATCGAGGGAGATTATCGGTGGTCTTGTATGTCTTCCATTTTCTGATGATTGCTCCCACAGTTGATTTTTTCACACCAAGCTGCTTGCCTATTGTAGATTCACTCTTCCCAGTCTGGTGCAGGTCTACAATACTTTTCCTGGTGTCCTTCGAAAGCTCTTTGGTCTTGGCCATGGCGGAGTTTGGAGTCTGACTGTTTGAGGCTGTGGACAGGTGTCTTTTATACAGATGATGAGTTCAAACAGCTGCCATTCATACAGGTAACGAGTGGGGGACAGAAAAGCTTCTTACAGAAGACATTACAGGTCTGTGAGAGCCAGAGATTTTCCTTGTTTGAGGTGACCAAATACTTATTTTCCACCCTAATTTATGAATAAATTCTTTACAAATCCTACCATGTGAATTCATGGATTTTTTTTTCACATTCTGTCTCTCACAGTTGAAGTGTACCTCTGGTGAAAATTACTGACCTCTGTCATCATTTTAAGTGGGGGAACTTGCACAATCGGTGGCTGACTAAATACTTTTTTGCCCCACTGTATTTGCTGAAATCTATGAGTCCTTATATAGAGGATTTGATTGGTATTTTCTTATTGATAAATTCACAGAAATGCACAAATGTTGCGAGTTGCGTTATTGTGATGTGTAGTTACATTTCCAGGAAGGTGTGCATCAGGTTAAATTGTAGGGTTTCAGAGGGGTTTATGGTTACATAAACATACCTACGGTGTACATTTAAGAAAGACTCTCACTTTATGTCCTCCCCCCCACTCCTTCTATAGGATCAACCAAATATTGATGACCACTGATGACTTCTAAACTCATGGAAAACACACAGAATTAAAAAAAAAATGAATTTGAAACACTGACACTAAAACAAAAGTGATAACTCATATCAGCATTTTACTGAGTTGCAATGATCCTGCCAAATGACCCAAAGAATGCTGGTAAAATCATACTTGAGAAGTTCTCTTGGTTATTATTGATAAATGTAACTAAAATGTAAATTTTGCCCACTGGCTTTTTGCCTTTATTCATCTGTTCGATTTATGTCGCTGACAGACCTCTCCTTTTCTCAAATCTGTGAGAGTTCACCCACTGACCAGGATACACTGGCTGCAGTGAATGTGAGGAATGTGTGAAATACAGTTGTGCCCTCAACCACATGAGTCACATACCTACTACCAGCACCTCTGAAAAGAAAGAGCAAAGAAATTGAAAATTCAACCTTGAAGTGACTGACCAAGTCCCTCAATTCAGCTTCTGCTGTCTGTCACGCATCTGTGCCCTCAGTAAACAGTGACCCATTTCCAAAATGGTTGACTACATCAACCACCACTTACTTAGAGATTGAGTTCCTCTTTGAACACGGGTTAAACACACAAGACAACAGAACCTTGCATTTTTACCATGTTCACTGGTTCTCCTGGGATTTAAATCACTTGGAGAAAAAGTCAGATATACAATAACAATAACAACATTAGTAATATTAGAATACTTTGTGTGCTGGGGAGGAAAAATTAGTTTCAGGCACAAACAATAGTGCAGCAGCTGTGTTTGGCAGTGGCCGCCTGAAGTGTGGGAGGTGTTAAGTAGCTGATTAAACTTTTTTCACACTTAAGAAAGCTAGAAAACTAAACCTTTAGAGCTAATAAATATCTCACTTCCCTACAATGGCTCCAAAAAGACTTAACTGAGGTGACCGACAACCTCAAATTCAGCTGTACAAAGCTGTCAATTGAAATGCTGCTGTTTACCTCTGCTATCCATCCACCTGGATCCCTGATCCTTTTGGGTTGGGGTTCTGTTACAGAGCAAGAGGAGGACCCTGTAGAATCAGTCTATTATAGGGCTGCTAAAAATGTAAGACACATACTAATTCGATATTTCACATTGACTGTGTCTGAAAAATTGTTCAAATAAAGGAACAAAGAGTTAACATTAAGAATATGGACGGATTAGCCTTCGGGTTACAAAAGCGCATATTGCAAACAGTGGAGAAACCTCTTTGATGATGATAATCAAGATGATACATCTTTCAGCATTCAAGGGTTATGCACAAGGCCAAACCCATCTTGGGTCTCAGACTACTTCAAAATGACCTTTACATCACACAAGGAGAGTTTCATCTGTTGGGAAAATTGAAAGCCAATGAAGCACGAAGTCTAAAGTAGACAATGTAAAATAGTCAACTGTAGATCAGTGGTGCTCAATACATGACACACTTGGTGTAAACAAAAGGGGATAATTACCACAATTTGTTTGCAACACAAACGAAAGTAGTATTGACTCGGCGCGGAAGTGCAGCTGCTATACAGCACTCGTTTCGTGCATTCAGATCATCAGCTTCCTATTCAGCTCATGCTCAGCCTTGTCTAGCATTCGGGTGCAAATGTTCCCAGACGCTGGACTTGCAAAGTTTTATTCATGTTGTGGAACAAAAACAGCTTCCCTTTCATGTTTTGGTCTGTCATCTTATTTTAGAGGACAGCGACTCAGCTATACAAAGTTGTCAAGCGTGATGTCATATCATTTGAAAAAGGCTTAAGCAAAGTGACACCGTCTGAAAAGATGGTTTTGCAGCACCTCAGTGTTAAAAGAACGAAAGGTTGTGTCCTGGATTCAGAGCTTGTAAATTTGCAGTAAAGTTTAACTTTAAAATGTTCCTATAACAAGAAGTTTTTAAAGTTTTTTTTCTTTTCTCGACACACAGAAGTCTTGAAGAATAGATGCTGGACGATACAATATCGAAATTTTCTCAGCCTGTTGCAGCAATTAATCTGCATTTAGTTAAATCTGGACAAAGGATTCACATGACACAATAATGCATATATTTCAAACTGTATATATGCATATATTTATATCAATAACAGGCTCCATCATTGATTAGCAATAATACAGCCAATTAGTTCTAATCCGAATGGAACATTCTCTGCAGCCATTGCATTACAATTACAAACACTCACCTAGTTATTGTGTCTGGTCACTGCAGTAAGTTCTGACTTTAACTGTTTATCAAAAATTTCCTACAAGACAAAAGGCATTTCATGCATTTTGTCTGAGTAGACACATTTTTTAAATATTGCAGGATGTAATGGATGAATAAGATGCCCCCTGCAAATAGCTGTTAGATGAGTAGTTGCAGGTGCACAACTCCAACTCCTCAGCATGGAAACAAACTCTATAGTAACAAAACAACAGGGGATTCTGTTTGGCTGCACTGTAATTAGATATCATAGCAGGTCTTTTTTTTTTATATTTGTGACAAAACCTGCATCTGTTTTATTATTAAGTTGTGGGTGAGGGGAGGCTTTTCTATAGGCTGCATATGAAAGATGATTGTAGCCACAACAATATCATCCGTTGGTTGGCAAAGTGCTTTATGGATTTGATAAGTGGGTAATCTTACTGAGAAACTATTGTCTGTTCATGTGGTAGCAACTTGTCAATCATTAGGAAGACCTTAACCTTTTTGACTCTTAATGGCCTTCATAATTTACAAAACAAACTTCCTGTTGTATTCATTGGTGCTTGAAGGTAGAAAAAGTGATAAAAATTACCAAAACAAATTACTGATGATTAAGGATCAGATTCACTAAGTATTACATGTGAATGTAATCCCCAAATAGTGGTGACAGGTGTGGTTAGTTTTTTCAAGTGATTTACAAAAGTTGTACTGTTTTTCGAACAAAGAATCTCTTCATTTCAGTATGACATGTCCAATCTTCCAAGAGACAAACTAGAGATGATATTTGGCTGCTTTAACTAACAGGATAGGTACAGTTTGTTAATTGTAATTAAAAAAGCGTATAACTGTAGGTCATATTTGGTAAAATGTAGGCCAAAGATGGCAGTCTGGCAGAGAGATGTGTTATAATGGAAAGACGCTTCAGTAAATGATAGGCTTCAATGAAAGGACTGTAAGCCGTGTGACAGTATTTAGGCATTATGTTCTCGTATGAGGACAGGTTACATCCCTGAAAGCAATAAAACAAGCCCAATATGTCTCACTGTATATTTTTATACTGCAACTGGTAGCTTTAACAGTATCACCACAATTTTTCTATTGTTTTGAGAATTTAAAAAAAAAAAGATTAGCAGATTTTTTGGGAAATCATATGTGTGTGTGTGTGTGTGTGTGTGTGTGTGTGCAAGGTACTAACTTTGTGGGAAAACAGTTTTGTGTTAGAGCAAAGCTAATGAGATCACAGTGAAAACCACTATCCATGGTGCTGAAATTGCAACAATATTTCATCTTATTTAATTTTATTTAAGGAAAAATGTGTTTTTAAAATGTATTAATGTAAATGATTACAACAAACAGCAACTTCAAATTATCAGACCAATTCAAACCAACCATGCCATCGAAGGATAGTTTCCAAAGTCAGCGTCGTCATCCCTCCGTTCTCTCTGTTCTTCGGAGAGATTCGTTCAAATCATTTCGCTTTGAACCCCATTGCACAGGCTGTGAAATTCCTGCCACAGAACACGAAGCCTTAAAAACTACCCGATGCCAAAATTTGAAGACTTGCAACAAGTTAGTGAGTTAGGTGGCTTGCTAACCTACATGTTCATATTACATCTTGTTCTAGCATTTCAAATAAATTGACACAAAATTTTTCCATTTGCCAAATAACTTAAACAATGGAGAAATTATTGTAGTACCTGCTCTGAAATTTCTGTGATGCCTCCTCTGCACACCAACAGCCATATCAAGTGCAATAAATATTGGCGTAATTAAATAAAGCGCATTCGGCAAACGTTAATGAATGAGTTTGCCCACTTGATTTAAATATTCTCATCCCTATATTTGGGGACTTGAGAAAGGAACTAAGTGAACTAAAGATACCTTTACTACTGACTTGCCTATGCATTATTTCAAATCTGCCATTCAGATGTCTTATTTTAAGAGGTTCCCTTATATGTAATAAATATATACAGTATGCTCTGCCAACAAAATATACTCATCGACTCAAAACTACCTTTTTTTAAACAAAACAAATTACTAATGATTAAAAGCAGCAAGTCATACCTAAATATATGATTCAGAAATATTTTCACAGTTGGAAAAAAATAAATTACCATTTTTACTTAATGTTGGTTTCGGGTTTTTTTCTTGTCCATCTTATAGGATGAAACATCTATTATAACACACTTAACAGACTACTAACATAACAGACTAAGAGACTGGGTAAATTCTACATGTAATGAGGTCAAGTTACCACCACTACTGTCAACAAATCAAAGAACACTGAAAGTAAACTTGAAGACACAGTTTATTATCAGGTCACACTACCAGATTTTTTTTACTGTTAAATTGAAATTCAGTCTGTGCATGCCACCGCGCAGTGGGACTTAAATTAGAACTCAAGATGTAAGGCAGATCAGATGGATGAGGGAAACACTTTAAGACCGTTCAAAGAAGCAGAGACAGTGAGAGCCACTTGGCAACTTTTTCCACTAGCTGTTTTTGCACATTGCTTTTTCTTTCAGATTTCCTTCAAAGTTCTCTGTCAATGCATGGTTGAAAAATTGAACAGCCGAGGAGCATGCAGGTCTACATTCACAGCAAGGGAGAGAAAAAAAGACTTGCAAAGCAAAGGATGTCAAAGGCCCCTCATCTATCTCATCAGCATCCTACAATACTTTGGAAAAGGCCACTGCTGCTTATGCACATGAGTGGCATGGCAGCAGGCAGCCCTTTTTCACACCCCTTTTGAGGCCACAGTTCGGTACTTTAATGCAGTGCAGCTAAAACAGTTCTGGATTTGAAAATTGATATCCAGTGTTAGCTGTTAGTGAAAGGAACTGGAACGCTTAGAGTGGAAACCAATTTTAAATCTTGAAGTTAGGCCACATTAATGGTAACCGCATGCACTAAAATAATCCAGAATTCATTATGCATATTCTACTTATGAAAGCAGAACCACCATTACTCATCAACATGGCAGCAGAATGTTGCTTATGAATCACATGTGTTTTGTAACTTGCTCTTTTTGTTGAGCCAGTCATTAACATACATCGTGACCACTTTTTTTTCCCCCAACAAATGTGAGGCAACATGTTCTTTTTCCAAATATCCTGGTGTCATACATTACCACAGGCCTCTTCATACATTCATTTCAGGGATAAGTGTGGTCTAACTCCGCTGTGCTTTTCTTGCCCTCTGTGTTTCTAGGTGAGGGTGAATTTTTAAAGCCTTTTTCCTTTCAACCCCCCTGCATAACTATATAATGTATATTTGTAACACATTGCAATTTATTCTCAAAATTCCTTCTCCATTCCAAAATGTGTTTTGTTCATTGTTACTTCAGTGGCTTGGTTGACCTTCACTGTGCAGAGTGATGTATGCGAGTGAGTTTGATAGCGGAAGGCTGTTTTTACATTCACCTTCTGAGGGGGAATGTGTCTCCAGGCTCACCTTAAATCTCAATTTAACTTGTGCATACAAGCAGGTTTTTGACAACACAACTCTCTGGAAACCAATCTTAATCCAATATCCAATTTACACTAGCGTGATGTGGAAACTTGAAGCTCCCAGTGCTCAAACACAACACATGAAATCAACAGAATTTGCATATTCATAGATTATGGATTTCTCAACAAGGGAGTAGAAGCAGAGGTAATTTGAAGCATTAACATGGCAATTATTTGTGGAAAAAAAGAAAACAAACATACGGCATGAATTATTATAGTTTAGAGCAAAATGTCAATGCTAAAATGTGTACGGGCAGCCTTATAAAGAGGCCGGTTGCCATCAGGCAAGGCAGAGAACTGCTTGGGGCTCCTAGGCCACTGGGAGGCTCCCAATGGCTGATGAACTTTAAACTACATCAGAAGCAATATACCAGTGTGGGAAGTTTGAAGTGACAGTATAGAAAAAAACTCCCTTAAGGGGCCCCACTTGACTCACTCTCCTTTCAACTGATGTTCACGTGTGCTTAAATCAACTGAAAGCCACCTGATGAAAATGAAGAGGAGTGGTCCTACTGGATGTTGAGAAAAGTGAAGCAAGACAATAACAGAGAAGAATAGTTAAATAATTAAATGCTGCTAGTCTAGCCTTGATTTTGGTGGACACTAGATTATTGTACAATCCATCTGCACCACATTAAAATAAGTTAAATTACCTAGCAAAGCAGCCTCATATGTTCAGCTCTACTAGGATTACTGAACAAGTGCACAGTCGGGAATCAGCCGGGACAACAGTGGCTGACTTGTTAGTACTAATTGCCAGCTGAAATTTAGTAGTTACAGTTTTAAAACTTCATAACCTGTTAAAATTATCCTGAGCTTAGTTATCAAAATGGACCCTAACATTTCTAAGTAACATTTTGCCTGTAGTTTTATAACACTGCTGTTCTTGTTGGTGTCAACATGATCCTGCAGTGCATGTTTGCTCACTAATAAAATGCTTATTGTTTTTTTTGTACATTTAAACATATGCAGTTGCTTTGCTTGTCTGATTATAATCAGGGGTGCACATAAGTGGTCTGCAGGTGCACATGCCCTGTCAAAATAAAAGACGCGCACCAGATAAGAAGTTGTCCGCTAAAGTGGGATTTTCACGGCATATTCTGCACCACATCTCTGTGCGTTCATCATTTGTTTGAAGCCAGCTGCAACCACTTTTCCGAGAATATGCGCTTTTTTTGCAGTTCGGACTCCTTCTGACATTTGTTTGGAGGTGGAGGAACACCAAAGTAATTGCTTAAAGGAGCTAGCTTCTTCGACATCTTTAAGAGTCCTAAACAAATGTCTGTCCTCCTCCAGAAAATCTTATGTACGCAAACGCGCATTGCAACTTTTTATCTGCTGTGCGTTTTTTATTTCGACAGCACATGCGCACCTGCGGACCACTTATGTGCACCCCTGAGTATAATGTAAAGTAACTGTCCTCCCTGTGATATGTGAAGTAAATTACAGAGAAAATGTACTGTATGCAACATCTTTGTTTTTCTGTAGTACCTGTGCTTCCAACAAGGTACTACAGTCTTTTTTGTTTCCCTCTCTGTTGCTGTCATGCTCCTCAAGGACACTGCATTTAGCATTGCCAATGCTGCTGTAAGCGCTGACCTTTTTAAGTCTATTTCCATCCACTGAATCTGTATGTTCAGTGGTTAGTGTGCACGCCCCGTGGAGCAGAAACTGTTTTCCCCAATAAAGCAGAGAAATGACACAACAGTCACCTCATGCTTATGTCTGCTGTTCACTTTAGAATCTGTTGTTGTAAACAGTTGGACACTTCACATGATGCATGATCACTTTGGTGCGCTAAATTTTTCCACAAAGTGCCTGGTCACATCGGTAGAAAATTTCTGAATATATAATAAACTGAAAGAGAGCGCAATACGTAGAATAACCCAGTGCATTTATTTAATCGATATAAATAAATGCTCCTTTATGATCCTAAGAGGAGGAATTCTATTCATGATTTTTCCTTCTAGCACCACCCTGAGGTGGACATTTATAGTACAGAGCGACATATCTCCATATTTACTGAGGATAATTTGTAACACTTTTTAACACCCTTTCACTGAGAATTGAAAGCGAGAGTTCTAACTTTATTTATCCACTGGCATTTCTTCTCACATGAGGCTTTTTATGGCATTTAGCTAAAACATGATATAACTATAACCTGCGTGCAGGCATGTCATTATAAGCAACATTTAGCTCAGAGTATTAAGGATAGGTGCAGTGCTGCTCTTTATTCCCACCTATTACCAAAATCTGAAATTGTAACAGTACTTTTTTTGTTTGTTTATTTTTTTTTTTAGTTCCAGAGATTCTGTAGGCGGTATGGGGTTGTCAAAAACTCAAACACTCGGATACTAATTGACACTTTTATACTAAAAGAAATGACTCCATTAGATACTAATTGGCTGCAATATTAATACCAACAGTGCCATTTTAATAATGAAACTCAGCACTGCTGCAAACTGGCAGACACACAGTCCCTCCTTCACTAGCAGCTGAACACACCAACGGTAGCAGCTGAACACATCAACAGTAGCAGTTGAACACATCAACGCTAGAAGCTGAACACATCAACGCTAGCAGCTGAACACATCAACGCTAGCAGCTGAACACATCAACGGTAGCAGCTGAACACATCAATGGTAGCAGCTGAACACAACGCTAGCAGCTGAACACATCAATGGTAGCAGCTGAACACATCAATGGTAGCAGCTGAACACATCAGCAGTAGCACAAGAAACTTTGTGAAACATTTTAAAGACTTATACTCTGGCGATTATAAAGCATTTTGTCAGTAAAGCTCCTATTGCAACAACACCCAAGTATTAAACAATTATCACAAATGTTAACATGGCCAGATTAAAGCTGAGAAAAGTCCACCAGAAACTAGTCAGAAACAGTAGCAGCCTACCTTTCCAACTGATCAGAAGCCTAAGACAAAAAAGAGGGCTATAGCTGAATACATTTGGATGAGCCACAACTGTAAATCTAAAAGAAAAATATGTCCTTTAGTTTTTACTCCCCCTCATGATATCTAAAATGGTATTGAGTATCTAATAGTTACCTGGGTATTGGTTTCAAGTATCATGGCAGCCCTGATAAAGACATCCCTAATTAGGTCCACTTCGAGTTTTGCTAAACTTGATCAGTTTTTCCCACTGACCACCTTCCTCAATCTGTCTCAGATCTGTCTTCCCCGTTCTAACGGTGTGTGTTCAGCAGTCACATACACAGTTTTAACCTTTCCCGCTTTTGTTTCTGTGACAGTCACTGTGTTTACATGAACACAGTACCTCATTGACCCCTCCTTGTTCCCTCTTTGTTTTTCATCATTCTCTCCTATCATATCTTTTCTCTCTGCTTTTATCCTATTATATCTGTCACTATGGCCCCTCAGCTCTTAGCACTGAGGTAGACTCATTATATCACAAGGCCAGCTGGTAATTAGTGGTATTTTAACAAGCTTGTGAATTGCTCCCAGTCCCACCCCTCTTCACCTCTCTTTTTCTCTCACAGTCTCACACCTATCTCCCCTTCAGCTATCGTTTTTCTCTTGTCCCAGCCTCTCTGCCTTCCTACTGTCCCAATTTCGTGCTACAAGTGAAATCAGATCTCAGATATATATCACAGATGGAGTAGCTGTAGTGGCTGAGCCTCAGTGCCCCGTGTCCTCTTCTGATTGTTCAATTATCAAGCTACTTCTGTGCATCTGCAATTAAAAACAGAGGAGGGAATTTTCATCGCAACCACGCTATCACATTGCATCGCTTTCTTGTTTGTCTCATCAGAGCCACTCAGCACTGTTTATTTGATGTCCTGACACTTTTCTTTTTCAATCTTATTCTAAGCACCCTGCAACGCTCTGGTATTTGGCTTCATCATGTCTCCCTTGACTAATTCCCCCCCACACCTCCCTGTGGCTCCTCTATCATTCTGCTTGCTATGCGCCTCACACAGACCTGTCTAATTACAGTGGAACGGGGAAAAAAGAAGAAGAGATGGAACAAGAAAGAACAAGACACAGGCCTCTCTCCACCCCTCCAAGCCACCCTTCCCTTGTTCTCTCAGAGAGCTTCCTTTATACTCTCGTTACCTCTCATCTTTAACACACACACACCTAAACACACATATGACACCTAAATGAGTGATGCTCTCATCACCTCTTTTCCTTTCTTTTTTTTCCATGCGCAGTTACTCAAATCTGCTGATGACAACAGCTCACATTATCGGCTCCTTCGCCCATCTGGACAATGTGTGCACAGCGCACAACTCAAAGTGGGCCTGTATTAGACTGTGTGTGTGTGTGTGTGTGTGTGTGTGTGTGTGTGTGTGTGTGTGTGTGTGTGTGTGTGTGTGTGTGTGTTTATATGTGTCTGTGTGTGAGTGAGAGAGAGAGAGTCTGGCACACTGATCACCTACCTTTTTGTAAACTTGAAGAAAACTTGTAAAATAAAGAAAAATCATCTAAAACATTTATAGAGATAAATGTTCTCTTCTTCTCCCACACACACACAAATATACACTTCTTTTGAAGTGTCCTGGAGCAGCACACCATATCTCTATCAGCTCCAGGGATCCTCTGCTGTTCTGAGATCTCCACTTTGACCTTCCTTTGCAGAGGAGAACTACAGGGCTTCCCTGCAGGAATGAAGAAAACTCACACACTTAAATCTAAATACCAACCAAGTTACTCCAGAGCTTTTTGTGTTTGATGACACGTCCAGATGTGTGTCCAACCTGCCCTTATTACCTTTTGAGTTTAACAGACTGGCCCCGAACAGCTCGATTAGCTTGGCCTTTGTTTCACATGGCAGACCCCAATTAATTTAGGCTGCTTGGCCAGGGCTGGTTGCCATGCCAATTGGTGATCAAATCACACCGTGGCTTTTATAACCTCTGTTCTTCTCATTCCCGCCGATACGCTACATTTAGTCCAATGGACGGCTGTTATTGTTTTTCTCAGCCTCCATTTGCCACGAAGAGGTAACATGTTCTTGCAGTAACACTGCTCATTTATTTTAACCAGGTAGGATGAATACTGTAAGTGAAACCAGCCACCTGCTAGGAAGGAAGAGGCAAGATGGAAACAAATCATTTTCCCCCCTTAAACCATTGCTGTAATTACTGATGAACGTACGGTGCATTTAAAAAAAGTGTGTTCTTTAATTTACAAGAAGAAAAGAAATTGGACAGAAGTTTAAGTGTTTAACAAAACAACAGAAATTGCAACATTTTTAAAATCTAAATATTACAATTTCAATTTCAGTTTTATTTATATAGCACATAATCACACGACAGTGATGTCAAGGTGCTTTATACTGCAAGGTACAGATCCTATTTATTTCAAAGAAAATAGTATTTTCAAGTAAACATTTCAGAAAAAAAAAATACTGTCATGGTTGGCTGTGTGGCAGGCGGGCAAGCAGGAGTGGTGGATCCAAAATGCAGGACTCAGACACAGAAGTTCAACTTAAAGCGCAGCTTTAATGCTGGAAAACCTCTTACTAACTAAACTCACCAAAAGACAAACAAAAACGCTGGTGGACTAAAACACTGAAGCACAAAACACTGAACTGGAACTGGAAACAAAACACTGGCAACACGGAGGCAAAACACACACAGCTTGTTGAGGGTACGACGCAACACTGACTCAGAGAAACACAGGGACTAAATACACTGGGAAGTAACGAGGAGAATGAGACACAGAAGGAGAGCACAGCTGGGGGAAATTAGAACTGACGAGACAAGCAAAGCAGGACACATTCACATAAGACACGGACCTTCAAAGTAAAACAGGAAGGATCACACAGAGACGCGAACTTGACACAGTGGAGACAGCAACTAAGAAACACAGAGACATAAACCATAAGGCAGAGGACTCTAAGAACCGAGAGACACAGAGGGGAAATCAAACATGCAGACACAGACTTACACAGAACAGAGGGGACATAGAGAAACATGAAGGGCAAGGGATCGAAACTAGAAACTCACACCAAGTACAATAATACAAAAATCACAAAGAACTAAAACGCTGGGTCAGGAGACCCAGGACCCTGACAAATACAGCTGATCAGACCTAAAATATCAAGGTCAAAATCTTAAGTTGAGAAAAATGAACAAATATGAATGTTTACAAGGCTTGGGAATAGCAACATTGTGTACCATGGCTTAGGGTTAGGGAGCACTACACTGCTTGAAATCATTAAAAGCATGGAAACTTGCACTTGGAGGTATATAATTAATGCTAAAATTAGCCCTTCAATAAATTCTAGCTTCAGGATGATTGGAGTCTATTGCAGGACTCGTGTTATACTGCATTAGTTCTAGTGAGGTGTTTTTTATAAAAAGGCAACTGATTGAATACTGGCGACATATAGTTTAAACATCTGTTTGGACGTTTTAGAAAGAGGACCTAGCTACTTGTCATACATGTGAGAGGAATTTGTGCAAATTTGTGTCGGATCTTTGTCTTCATTACATCTGAATGACAAAATGTTGTTTTGTTGTCAACCAAAAAATATAGGTACACTTCTACAAACCTGGCAACACCTCAGTGACATTTAAGAATAAACCCCTATTTTTTAACTCAACCTTCCACAGATTTTTAAAAAAGCTGAATACTTTTCTTCTTAGATACCTCCATTACTCATGTGCACATCATAATATGTGCGTGACAGATATTTGAATTTATATGTTGATGGATATGTTGCTATCACATTGTTTGTCCAGCTCTGTCTCCACACTTTCACTCTACAGCACATGAAAGCGTTTTTTTTGGCATTTTACATTTTATTAGATTCGACAGCTGAGAAAGATTAGACAGGAAATCAAGAATAGTGGGGGAATGACACAGAAAAATGCTCTACGAGAGACTTGTACATAGGTCAGCTCAACCCTACAGTGGCACCCATTGTATCTCATGGCTAGAGCAGGTGTTGGTTAGAATAAAGGTCAAGTGGAGTCCTAACTGTAAGCTGTTGATTAACTTTAGATAAAAAAAAATGTTACAAATAAAAAAAAAAAAATGATACAACTACTGTGCGGGGAGGGCTAATGGGCAGGAGGTCGGGCACCGTAAACACACTAGTTTGGGATAACTCGACAGTGAGACGATGTGCGGGCTTCAAACTGATACCATAGGTGTATCGACTAAAAATATCAGAAGAGTTTGAATCTAGGTGACCTCAATCTGAAGGTCAAGGTCAAGTTTTCTGAAAATCTTGTGAATGTGATAACTTGAGAACAAGGCGATTCCAAATGATACGACTAGGAGTTTGAAGGGTAGTACTGGAAGTTGCTAACATTTTTCAATACAACAATGTATTTAAATCTATATGTACACACAAAAAGTCAGTGAATATACACTCCAGTAATCAGTATACCCACTATTGGTCAGGGACCAATTTTATATCCGTAATGCTTTTAAAGCATTTTATTTATTCTTTGTGGATGTCTATGGTTGTACTATCATTACTGGTTGTGGGAGGCACTGGTACCAATATGTGCGCACATGTGTTTGTGTGTGTATTCGTGTGTATATCTGTGCATGTTGTTCTTTGTATTTTTCGCATTTTGCCAGGATGGCAGAAGCGCAGAAGATGAAGGTTAGGGTTGAGCTAATGGTTGTTAAAGGCCCCTGTGTTTATCTTGTCCTTGTCAACATGAAATATAACCTCTCCCCCCTCTCCCTGTCCCCCTCCCTCTCTCGCTGTCTGTGGCAGTAGCCGTGTGTTATTGCTGTGGGTCTCGGTCGTCCGCTCACCTCTGAAAGCCGGATTCGTGTGTAGCCACCGCAGCGGATCATTGGGAAATTTAATTACCCGTCTGAAAGCTCTTTCAATCAGACAGATTACCCGTTCTGTGTGTGTGCCTCTGTGTTTATGAGAGCGCGGAGCAGAGTGTGTATGTGTGTTTTACGGCGTACACGGTCAATGCGTATGTATGTGTTAGCACAGGCTGCCCACTGAGCACCACTCCGAGGAGCCAAGAGAGGCAGAAAGTGAAGAGAAGCAGTTTTTTTTTAAAAAACATGATTTTTCTCACACAGCTGAGAGTAAGATTAATGGAGAGTGTATTTGATCAATTTCCATCACACAGAGACAGATTTCTCACAAAGAAAATCAAACGAAAACCGAACCTTTGATATTCCAACCCCAGTTTTATTTAATAATAGCGCACAATACTAAGCAGCTCACAAAAGCAACAGATTCCATACCTCAGGCAAATAAAAAGCGTGGATGTCTTTGAAATGCATAGCTAGATTCAAAATCAAGCAAAAATCAATTTAATGTTGAGGTCTTAGCATTCAGTTTTTTATGTGAGCAATTTGCTACTTTTTGGTGGCTTCCTTTATGCTTTTTGTCAAGGAAGTGTCGTGTGGATAGACTGTATGATGTGTTTTTGTTTTTCTGCCCCACTTATAGGAAAAAATCCTGTAAACCATCGAAAGACAAGTGCAGGAAAATTGTGCAAGCAGTGCAGCCAAGTCCGAAGATGAGGGATTTAGTGTTTTGTTGGAACTGGCAACAAGTAGTGGGCCATTTAGTAATGATGACTGAATGATAACTGCTACCAAGAATTTGTGATGAAATCCATATATAGTGCAAGACATAGGGGCTAAAAAAAAGCTGCAGACATTGCTGCTGACATCTGCAGTTTGTAGAATCTCACTGATGCAACTTGACTGATGCCAGACAAAGGTTTCAGTATGCAGACAGACGTGCAAGCATTTTTTTTTAATCACTGTGTGTTTATTGAGTTTTAAACTTTACACTGACACCAAAATTAAACAAACAAACAAATAACCAAAACAACAACAACAACAACAACAACAACAAAACAGACAAAACAAAACAAATAGACAGGCAACCCGGCTCATGAATACAAAGAAATAAGTGGAAATAACGTGCAAGTATTGATTTGTGGCTTCTTGATAGTGGAAATCAGGCTTGTCCTTCAGTGAATGAGATTTACAAAACTAGATATTCAGATAAATTAGTATTTTATTATATTTACTTATAGCTATGCTTTTGTGTTGATACATGTTTAAACTCTGTATAGTTGTGACTCTGCAGAGAACTTTATGCTTCTGGCTTCAAATCCCACTATTGACTGGTATGCCAAGCCTCATTTTGAGACTTCAAAGTCAGCACTTTGGCCAAAACCATATTTTTGGGCTTTTTTTCAGAGCTTGAAGAGACCATATTTGGTCAAGATTGTGAAATCAGATAACAGTTACAAATCTTGGCTAGAAAGGTGTCCATTGCACAGATACATATAGCTGTTAATTAGTGTTGCATAACATACAAATACAATAGCAGAATTCTATCAAACTAGAGAACAGACCTCTTGGATGATTTGTTAGTAGGACTGACACACGGTGACCATGTCATTTGTCACACAGGACCATTAAAACTACCGCATTTGGACATCTCCCTCAACCACATAAGCCACTGTTGGTTTAGTGGCTCTTTCTAAGTAGGAAGAGGAGTACTAGAAGCATTATCAGCAGTGTCACTTTTATTGTGTTGGTCTAAACAAAGGGACTATGTAGAAAACTTTTAATTAGACTTCCATTAACCTTGGTGGACTAATAAACCTTGAGTGAACGAAACTGTTGATTAAATTTGCGATCTGGAAATAATGCACCACTTAAAAAGACTTAATCTTCACAGCTTTGCTGAATTCTCTATATAAACATCTTGCGGGTATTCATGTTTTTTTTTCTCCCGGCAGTTTTATTTGAAGCTGGCTCCATCCCAGTGTTCTGGAATTTGTCCAGACGCTGACAATAATTCAAGTGAAGACACGGCCAGATATTTCCAGTGATGCAGTTCAGATGTGGTTTCCTGACTTAGTGAAATTTCTTGACTTGAAGTGATTCACAGTTCGGTTTAGCTGATTCTTTCTGCTCAACTTCACTTTCATCTCCATTAGTTTTTAGTGAAAGAGCTTGAATGAGCTTTCTCTGGGGCGCTTTTTCTTTTCTTCACGGTACACTTTGACTTGTTTTGTGACGACCTGGCAGTTGCGGGAGTTTTTGCTGCGAAGTCCAAGTTACTCAGTCCAGCCTGGAATACATTAAGCTCCTGAGAACAGATAGAAAAGACAAGCTGCATAACAATATGGAAGCATCTCTATGTCATTGCAGGCTGGATTACTAGCAGATGAAATTCAGGAATATCAAATCTCTTGCGTGTGCCTGACTGATATACTGTTTGCACATTAGGTTGCTCTTTGATCTGCACTGTTTCTGTGTGTGCCCAAGGCAACAGAAGGATGCAGAGCAGCAGGCAATGTTGCAACAAGATTTTAAACAAGATTCTTCACGACTTCTCATTTGATGAAATACCATCATCTTATGACAGAAGGAGAACCAAAAATAGAGGCGAACAATAAGCCTGAGCAGACTGCTATACTGTGAGAAAGTTGGGAAATGTGACTGACATGGTAGGTCCAGGACTAAAATAGAAGAGACATGAAAATAAAGTGAAACAGGTTTGGAATATATCCTTTTTAGATGTAAGAGCTGCTTAGATCTTAGAACCTGCTGTTCACAATTTTTCCATATTAATTGTCTCACCATAAAAAGAATTGATTCCTCCACTTTCTGTTTGACTTAAAACACATTGCTTCCAAGGCACAAGCATTGTCATGGTAGCGCTGTGTGGCAGGCAAACGCAGGACTGGGAAGCAAAGGGGTAACTAAAGGGGGGCAGCTTTATTTGCTGTAACTATTAGACTCAAAAGAAATACAAAAGCACGAAACTCGGAAAATGAGAAACTGGAAACTAGGAACTTAGAACAAGGAAAAAATGATGGAAACTGAATTGAACACTTGGAAATGCACAGCAACAAGGACAAGGGACTATCAAAATAAAACAGGAAACTAACACAGACTGAGACTAAACACATAAACTTGACAGACCAAAGCGAACACAACCTAACTTAAGAAAAGGTAATATTTGGGTACAAAACCCAGGATCATGACAAGCATTGGAGTGGAAAATACAGATTCATCTGGAAAGGGCTTGAACGGGATGTTTACTTTATGTCAAAAGGCCCAAAATACAGGTTAAAGGAAAGAAAACACAAAGCTGTGCTCAGTATTTTCAACTTTTTCATTAGTAACAAAACATATTTTAAAGATTCTAGTAACAAGCGCTCAATTAAAAGGAGGCCATTATAAGCAGAAGCCTCTCAAAGTTAATGAGGTTCATCGTTAATAATTTGATGCCAAATTTAGCCTTGCCTCATATACCCCTCTAGAGAGCTCCAAAACTCTCCTGGAGGTACACTTACCCCAGTTTGGGAATAGTGGTACTTGATACAATATGCTCTTCAGTGTAAAAAAAAAAGAAAAAAAGAAAAAAAAAAAGCTCAATACATCCAGAGGCTTCATTTCAGATTCATATACATTTTTTTTTGCTTCCCAACATCTTAAGTTAAAAAAAAGAAGAAAATAGTGATTCATGCATTGCAAAATCTTCCAATTTTCTGACTTTATTCTCTCAAAATATCAAAAGTTCTCCCTTCAAATAGCTGCCTGCTGAGCTCCTGCTGCTGCATTTTTAATACCCAGAAGGTCCCTGGAAGAGGCATAGAATAGTAGCTATAGGCTCATATTGCATGCTTATGTGCTGCTACAATATAGCCAAAACAGCTTTCTGCAGGATGGGAGAATTAAAGGGGAGGCTACTCATTTATGAAAATTACTCATTCACTTTCACAGACAGGATATTCTCAGTGAGGGGAATTGAACCAAAAGGCCACACCACAAACCAGACAGAATCAGTTTCTGCAGTAATCAGAGTGGTGCAGATACAAGTGTGCTCCACTCTGTGGATTGAAACAAAATTAATAAATAGAAGAAAAAATACAGAGATGATGAACTGAAAGAAACACAGCCAAATTGAAAAAAAAAAGGCTCTAGCAAGATTTCTTTTTAAAAGAATTGGACTGGCAAAGGTGGTGGAGATGATGTGTTAATGTGTAGATGGCTGTGAATAAGTTTAGTGGTGCATGATCATGACTTTTGAGCATGAGGAAATTGCTGACTTGATGATTTATATAATATTATTAAGGAAATGTGAGTTTCAAATCAGTCTTCTCATCAGTGAGGACCTTACAAAGTTGAGGTACAGACACTGTATTTATATAAAGGCATACACTGGATATAGCAGTGAGGACCACAGTAAATCTCTGTGCAACAATTTAAAAGAAGTGCAGATAAAGGAGGCAGTTTTCAGTAAAACTTATGTCACAGAGGCCAAGAGATCTATCAGCAACCCTCTGGTGATCTATGGTTGTTGTGGAAAAATGCGTATTCCCTGACCAGTTAGTGAGCGGATGCTGGAGGGGTGGTGGCTGGTACCAGGTGAAATTGGTTGCAAAGTACCACACTAAAACAATCTTTGTGATTGCTTATGTTGCTAGCAGATTGCTGCGATCGCCTATAATTGGATGGAATACGCTAACTAGTCTGCAAACACTCACCATACCTCTAAGCTGTAGTGACACATGAAAAAATACAGCCCTAATGGGAAATTTAGCACGCTTGCCTTGTGGCTTACCGCTGCAGCCAGGGCATTTCAGAAGGCAGAACTTTTACTTTGAAAGGGAACAGTTTCCATTTCCAGTTTACACCACTGACTGGTGTGACATTTAAAGAAAATTTAGTTTGTTCCTGGCAAAACACTGGCAACTATGGCAATCTACTGTTTACCAAAGAGCAGATCATCATGAGAGCAGATCATCATGAGAGCCGATCATCATGAGTTACTACAAGTTTTTATAGATTTTTTTTTAAATTTAGTTTTTATTGAAAGATGTGAACAAAAATGATTGTAAACAAAATATGGATAAGATGATGAACATGCGCAGGAGATGATGGGCATATTTAAAAGTGATGGAGTTTTGAGATAATTGTTACTAACAGACCTCAAACAGTTTAAAATGTGTTAGCTATTAATTTTGGTAATTAAAAGCATAATATTACACAGTGTGGTGACATGAATGCCTACACCCTAAATGAAAACATGACATAGAATTAATGTGTCATTAAAGAAAAAATTCAACTGATGTGCTAATTACAGGATGTGTGAAAGCTTTGCGTATTGATTTGGAAATGTGGTGATGATACAAATAGCAGCAAAACAACTCCACATGATAATAGCTTAAAGTGGCAGGGTCATCATTTGCTTTTAATAATGTGAGAAACTTCTGTGTACTAGTTTGATTATTTGCTTTCTTGTAAGGATTGCTGAAGAACTTTTGTGGAAGAAACTCACCGGCAGATCATCAAGCAATGGATCACGTCACAGTTACAAACACTTGAACAAAAAAGGTAGAAATAAATGGTTTTATAGGGAAATACAAAGCTGGACAAGGTGAATAAACTGTTGTGGAACTTCAACAACATGAGTCTGCACTTTCCCAAGGTCCTCAGTGGATAGAAGCCGTTAGATCTGCAACTATTTTATTGGAGAGTAATGAAATATAGAGAGCAATAGTATTTGAATTACATTTATAATTATTGGAAGATACACCAAAAGTTATTCATAAACAGATGGTTTTATGAACAATTTCTCTCATTTGTTCTGGGTATTCTCACACTCGGATTTAGCAATAAGCTCGGGCATTTTTGAACCCTTACGTCCGTTTCATCTTGCTAGTGCAATGATTGGGCTTTCTTAACTTCAGCCATCATTGTGTGGCACAGCTGAAAATCTCTTTATTAAATAATTTTTCAGTTTACAAAGTAGGCGAGAGCACGCTGTGTCACCTAGCCCCAAAACAAACCCAGATAACAAACGAAGTAAATAGCATCACGAATCCTATTGTGCGACATGTGAGCGCTTTTCTTCAGCATTTCTCGGGCTTTTGCGATGCCAGTGTTTTGTTATTGTGCCAGGATTTGTTTGCGCTTCATAATATGTGATCATGGTCCTGAGTAAATGAAATGATTCGGTGCACTTCCAGATGAAATGAAAATATTTCATGAGGAATGAGCCTGTGATCTGACTGTGTGACAGTAAAGTGACATTAGCAGAATAAAGCCTCAGTATGTGCATTTGAAGCGAGGGCTGTAGGAGAGAAGAGACAGAGCAGGGAATTGTTAAGAAAGGGATATTATAGAATTATTATTGTTCAGAACATGCGCTGTTGCATAATGCAAGAGTCAGTGCTTTGATTCTTCTAACTGCCTTCATGCCTTAACTTCCAGCTGTACTGCTGCTGTCTCTCAGCTTAAACCGGAATGCAAATGTTCTTCTGGGAATTAAGTGCTGTTTCCTGCATAAAAAAAACATGCTTATTCTGGTCCAAGACTGCCTTCGTTTTGTGCTTGTACATGAATTAATTTCCCCCCTACAACCTGTCTCCAGCCTGAGCGCAGCCATTCTTCAACTTTTACTGTGACATGTTTGCGTTGTTTTCCACGATTATTTCCATATTCATATCAGCCATTTTATTTTCACATTTCTACAATTATGAAAATACAGAAGCATTTTCCCTTGTCAATATTCATGCCATTGTCATCTGCCTCCAGCACTGCAGTAGGCTCTTTAAGTATCCTAAGCGGACACTTGTATCCCCCAACAGGATGTGTATATTTGTGTTTGCGTGCAGTTTTTATGAGTGCGTAGTGTAATTAGGCACATGCTCCACTGCACTATTCCATATGTATCACACGTCGTGCAGAGCCGGTGTGAATATATATCCAGATTGGTTTGTGCTGTACATTTCTATGATGTACATTCAGGAGAGATTATTGTTCAGGAAGTTTGATGCCTGGTGTAAATGAGTCACATCACTGCCGCTCCATGTCTGTCGCTGTTAGCATCTTCACCTCAGCCTTTGCACGAATGAGTTGTGCTATAAAGTCGTGGCTCAGAAAATATTTATTTTTCTCTGCTTTTCTTTTGGTATGTTGAAGTTTCAGGTTTCAGATTTCGTTATTTCCCACAGGTTTTCCTCTAGCATCTCGATGATTATGATGTGGTTTTGAGTGAAATGCTTTGCAGCGGTTGCCGAGTGAACTTTTGGAAAAGCTTGTTGCAGGCCTTTAAGTTCCTCACTGGATAAACTGTAATAATTTCAGCAGGTTCTCGATTTTCTAGTTGGCAAAATGTCAGCAATGTTAGCAGCACAACATGACATATGAACCATTTTTGAAAGCGTCTGTAAAACAGTAGCATATAAACAAAAGAAGTAAGACTGTAGCAATGTTACTGTACACCTGAAATTAGGAAATTTCATTGAAAGTCTTGTTTATTTTTGTAACAATGCCAACAACAAAAATGTAGCCAGTAGTATACTATGTGGCTTTCCTTATATGCCTAGAAAATTGCGGTGTGTTTAATATTTGTATTTGAGCCAATATTTTTATTTTTAATCATCTTTAATGAACCCCATTTCTTATGATCACCAGATCGTTGCTAATTAAATGTCATAGCTTGACAAAAGAGGCGAGCCCATGCATGGATCGAGCGATCAATGCTAGTTTAGATTGGCTGCACGATGCATTTGGATGTTCTCTGATGCATTGACATAGATGTCCCTGGTGTGATCGTGGGAAAGGTGGGGAGGGTTTCAGCATCAGAACCCTTCACCCAGGTTACCCAGCCAGAGTTGATGAAGTCCTGGCTTGCATCCCAGCAGCAGTGAGTCACTGGCCTGTCCTCTTATCCAAAGCCACCTGTTCGTTTTCTCTGTGGTGAACGTCTGGTCTCCCCATTTGTTGCAGGTACTGTAACAGGAGGAAGGGCAGAATAGAATGCTCTAGTTTTCTTTAAGTAAAAATTACACCTAAAAACTTCAGTAAATTTCAAGAGAGAATTGCTAACTTCATGGATTTGGATTATACAGCTGGTAAAGTTTCATGGGTGCCAAATTTATTTATTGTCAGCAAAAGTAAGCTCTTGGCTTTTTAAAGTTTCTCAGAGTGGATACCAAGTTGTTTTAGAATATATAATTTAACACGCTTTTTCTTCCAGGAAAAGAAAGAAAGAGACAGTGTGAGATTTCAGTGAAGTGCGCAGGCTAGGCTGGACATTACGTCATGACTTTGGATTTATATTAATGCTCCGTTAGTAGCTTCAAAGACCTGCCAGTGCTTAGATGGATGAATAATGCAGTTACTAGTAATTCTTAGCATCCATCCATCCATTCGCTTCCGCTTATCCTTTTTCAGGGTCGCGGGGTGGCGGGGGTCTTAGCATATGTAACATTAAAATGTCCGGCACGTGGATGCAGTTCATCTAGAGCAACCTGAACATGTGAGGCCTGTGGTGTGAAGATGAGCTTTAAGTTAAGTGGTGCCAATAGAAAACACATGGTCCTTAAACCCCTACAGCGCAGCACAATTATCATCATCTCTTTACATGTCACTGGATGTAAACTGAAACTTATAATTATGCTGGTACTGTATATGCATTTTGCAGCTCACTGCATCATGTGTAATTACTTACATGCTCATTGCAGCACATTTTTTCTTAAGGCAATAAGAAGCACCAGCTCCCTCTAAGCCCTTGCGTGTACAAAGGTTGATTTCTTGTGGAGACTATGCGAATATGCGATTACATATTTGTACATACATATTTGCAACACAATACAGCGTGTATGAAGTTTATTTAATGCTCGCAAATGTGCTGTGACGCATGGAGATAAAATACTTTGCAAGATGTTTCATTTGCAATACTGTGCAAAAGTGTAGGTACATGCAGTTTTTAGATTTTTGTCCATCATGCAGTAGGCTACCGTTAGACGGGCACCTGATTACAACAACACCATAAAGGACTGTCCTCATCTTCATCATTTAGTTGTTTGCTGCACTTTTCATGACATCAGTTGTTAACAGTGTTGGGAAGGTTACTTTTAAAATGTATTCCATTACAGAATACAGAATACATGCCCCAAAATGTATTCTGTAACGTATTCTGTTACGTTACTCAATGACAGTAACGTATTCTGAATACTTTGGATTACTTAATATATTATCGTGCTTTTTACAACAACGTGAATGTACTATTGCTGTGTGATTTATTACTATTACTGAAGGTCCGCGACTCCGAACTGTAGTAAAGGGACCTTTGACTAATACGGCGGGGTCCCTGTCGGCTTGTAGCCGAAAAATAGCTTTACTTTGTTGTGTGGGTCAACTTTTCTTGCGAGAGACAGAGAGAGGCGTTGAAAGGCTCCAACGGAACTTATTGTTTCGGAGGAAAACACGAACACGGTGTACAGTCGAGTCTTAATAGCTTACTTACAACTGGGCTCATCAGGCACTCTTCTTGGCTGAAGTGGTTATTATTATATTTACATGCTTCCAGCTCCCGTTTTTGCTCGATGACAACTCGTACCTTTCCACTCCCCTTTTTCTCCCTCCTCGCGCTCACAGACACATAACGTGTATGGCAGTCCATTCTCCCTGCAGCACGGACTACACTGCCCATGATGCTACATTCTTTAGAGCTATGCTTGTAGCATTCTGCCTGTTAGCTTAGCACAACAACAACAACAACGAAAAGGCACTCTCTCACACAGGAAGCACACAGTCGCAGAGAGAGCGAGAGCGTCGCCCTGTAACCATGGCAACCGTAACGCTGCCGCCTGGAACAACAGAACGTAGCTGTCAAACAAAACCCAAACAGTCCTGACCCGCGACAAAATGAAACAGGAAAGTACCGCAGTGTAATCCATTTATTTCAACAAAGTAACTGTATTCTGAATACCACCTTTTTAAACGGTAACTGTAACGGAATACAGTTACTCATATTTTGTATTTTAAATACGTAATGGCGGTACATGTATTCCGTTACTCCCCAACACTGGTTGTTAAGTAAGAAACATGTTACTAAATTTTACTCTCTAGAGTGAATAAAATTCTACATGTCTCACCCTCCATATCACATTTATCTACATTTTTCTGGTTTTCCTTTTCTTTTGCTCCACCATTAGGTCATTACTCTGACCTCAGTTCCTCCCTCCTCCTTACAGCGATACCATTTTTCACTCTCAGCCTTCCCGTGTCTCGCTTCACATCTCATTTTTTCCTGTACAACCATCCAATAACAAATGTCGCACTTCATTAGGTAATCATTTGAGTGTGTGCAGAAACATCTCTGATTCTTCTAGGCAAGCCTTAGTTGTCACCTCTGCTACAGCTAAGAGATTCAATCCCATGAGGTTTCTAAGAACACATTTTTCACAGCTGCACGATTCTGTTATGTTTTCAAAGACTTTCTAACTCTCTGAACATCCAGAGATTTAGGGATAAACTGCTGATGTCCAATGTATGCTTTCAAGGAACACACTGGTAGAATTTTTAATCTCTGAAACAGAACATGATGTGATTTAGCTGCTCTGTTCTGTGCTGTCATAATGGGAACTTTCCACGTTGGCAGGCAGGCCTCTTTATTATCTAATATCTTTATCACACTAGCTAATCTTACTCCACTAATGCCCACATGCATCATCTATTATATCCTACTGTATTTAAGGCTTATGGCTTTATCAAAGCCTTTTTTTCCCTCTCCTTTCTATTCTCGGTTTACAAACACCAGTACTGAATTAGCCTTTGATTGCATGAAGTAGGTATTTAAATGCTTCTCTGTGCTGAGAACTCAGTTTGTACAGTTTAAAGTTCAGGTAACACACTGCACTCTCATGATGCAGCAAGGCTGTGAATCAAAATGCTCACAGTTAGATGAGCTAGCTGTTATTAGATTAGAGGGGAGCAGATAAGATGTATTTTGGAGCAGTGTTTGAAAGTAGGAATAATTTTGTGACTGTCTGCATATGTAGCATTGAAGGAACACGAAATTAGCTACTTTCCTGATGGTTCTGTTTAGTTTTGTTTCACTTTGTGTTATAATCTGCACTTCTGAGGATTCCTCTCACCGCCTTCTCTATTTTTATCCTGCTCTAATTTCTGTCTCTACCTGGCTGAAGGTAGAATAACATCCAGTACTAAATCCTATTTTTCTTTATCCACGATAACCTCTCACCTTGGCTAAGCCTGAGGAAAAAACCCTCTGGGAAATGAAACGCGAAGCCAGTTGTTTGACTTTTTTTTTTTACAGATCTCTGCACACTAACATTCATAGGGTCCCGACGACACACTTACAAAGATGCACACGGTCTGATAAGCACTGACCTCTACACCTGAGTGACTGTGGAACTGACCATTTAACATAAAGATGATCCCATAACCCTGAAGTATCACAGCCAGTCTTTGGCACCACCGGTCAGTTGTACGTATTGATGTCGGCCTTTATCTGATGACTTTGATAATGGAAGGTCTGTGTGAAGAAGACTTAGTGGGAGAGACCTCATCCCTGAGGGGCTAGGAGGAATGGATGGTGTGTCACATTGTGCTAGGTTGGGCAGAAATACAACAGTTTCAGTAATGGAATGCCACTGACCTTTCCACTAATGCTTGACCCCCCTGTTCCTGTTCCAACATCCAACATGTGTACTTTTTAACTGAGTGCGGATTTCCACTGGTTACTGCAGCTGAATTTCTTTTGCTGTCAGTATCTCATATAACAGGACTGGTCAGAACATGCCCAGGTTTTTTTTTTTATACACATCCAGGCTCTGTTCCGCTCCTGTGCGCTAATGTTTTGTGTACCTACGTCTAAATCGTGTGTAGATTTGATGTCAGGCAGATAAGCATGCGAACTGCTGCTGGTTCATGTAGTGTTGGCTTCTGGCCCACAAAACGGCCATCTCCTATCACAGCCCTGCCTCAGTACTCACAAAATGCTGTGCAGTATTAGATTTTTCACAACATTTGGTGCAGGGCAGTGATACTGGCTTTCCCCCCTATTTCAGGAGCAGTCCATGGTTTTCACGCGTGGTTATTAATGAAACCCCAATTGAAAACGTGAAATTTCACACTTTAATTTAAACATTAGAGAAACAGGTGGACTCCAGGTTTTTGCTTCTGGAATTACTGAAAGTGTGTGTGACAGTATAGGAAATAGAAATGTGAAATAAAAGTTTGGTTATCTAAAGTTGACAAAGTTTTGTAAGCAAAGTCAAACCATACCAGGTAATATTTCATAGCGCCATATCTATTTGCTACCTGACATTGGCCAAAGTGACAAAACAGCTGTAGTTGCAAATGCTATGACAGTAAAATACATGGTGATTGAATAGGAGCTTTACCCTTCCAGCTAGATGTGAAAATATCTCTCATGTTGTTGTTAAGCAATAAAATATCTTCGAACTCAGGGACACTGATCAGCAACCCCCTGCCATCAAAACAGCTCTAAACTGTCAGGACACAGACACAGGACCTCTGGGGCTCTCCTGTGTTGTCTGGCATTAGGCTGTGGATCTTATGGGCCCTGTGGGTTGTGGTACGAGACTTAGTGTTATGCAAATGTCTTGAGTCACTATTAATTCCTTCATATTTTTCTTGCAAAATAGAAACTACCGTAGGTGTGGAGATTAATTGAAACATGTGCAAACATAAATGAAAATACAGTATGTAAGACAAAAACTGAGTTTATACAATTCTAATGATCTTGAAAGTCAATATTTGGTGTGATCACCTTCATACCACGACACAGTATGAACTGTCTTAGGCAGCTTTGTTGTCATTTCTTTAATAACTCTTCAGGAATAGTTCTCCAGGCTTCTTAGATGCTCCTCTTTGGATGTTGGCTGCCTTTTGTTCTGTTCTCTGTCAAGATCTCATACTTCCTATCCAGGTATTCTTTTACATGCATTGGCAGTATGATTGGGAAGTGTCATGTTCCCAATCACACTATCCAATCATGTTCTTAATGCCAGTTAGATGATTTCCAGATAGTACTGGTGAATCAAAACCTTTTCTGCATTCCAAATTCCACCAGCTGTGACAAGATCACCAACACCTCTGACTGAAATGCAGCCCTGCACCATGACAGAGCCTCCACTGTGTTTACAGCTCTGGACATTCACTGCTGTACCTTTCTCCTGACCTTCTTTGTATATATTGATGACATTTCGAACTGTCAAATTTGGATTCATCACTCCATAACAAGTGTTGTCACTGACTTTCAGTCCGGTTCTTCTGTAATTTGGCATACCTCAACCTCTCTCTGTTTCCCTTCCTTAACAATGGCTTCTTGATAGCCACCCTTCCACTGAAACCTTTTCTGTTGAGGTTTCAGTGAAGAGTAGATCAATGGAAGGGTCAGCTGCATCTCTTAGGTCTTTGCTTTGGTCTATTCTATTTGTAAAATGCTATTTATTTTATGCCTGTCAAACTGTGGTGACTTTGGCATTTTCACACATTCAGCTAAAGACATGGAAACATATTGGCTGCTAATAACAAAGTGCTTAAGATACAGTTTAAAAGTGCAAAATCGATTCTTTGCTAAGTCATCTGTTATGTGAAGACACAGCATTGATTTATACCTTGAGTTATGTTCCTTTAGATGTTTGAATGATTCATAGGTCAGTGTTAAGTGGCTTAAGAAGCAAAAGATCATTCCTCATAAAAGTAGGAGGACTGGACTGAACATCAGTGTAAAAGCAGCCAATGTCCAAAGGAAAACTTTGACAGACCTTCAGAAGCCCAGAGAAGAGAATAGAAAGTTACAAGAAAGTCTGGCTCAAAAGCAAATCCCAAAGAAATTAGATCTGGCTCCAGACTTTTTCACAGTACTATAAATGTATCATGCTTGCACTCAGTCACATTGCAGTGTGGGGAAACTGAAAGCTAGGCTACCTTTGGCTCTTTGTTGCAACCCTCAAATAGTTCCTGAGATGTTATGTGGAGTTGTTGCAGTTTTTTTGGTGTACCATTGTCTGTACGGGTCCTTGGCTACCAGGCTCCAATGTTTCCCAGCAGAATATCACACCGTAATGAGGAGGGAATGTTATTTGCTATGCTGGTTTCAGTTATGTGGCTGAGGGGTCTATCTCACATGAACAGATATGCATCACCTCAGCTTCCACTGTCAGAAAAACACGTGACATTACAAAATCCTCGTCCATCATCCACCACAACCTCATTCCTACTCTTGTTGCTCCTTCATTTATTCAGTATTATGCTGGTAAAATCTAATTCTCTCACCTCTCAGTCACATGTTGAAACTGTCCTGTATGGCAGACTGTGGCAGAGGTGTCAGCTGGATCTCGACACGTTTTTAAATGAACTTCATATCAGTTTTCAGAGCCGACAGCCTTGATTCTGAACTGATTATTAGGACGCATCTTTAATCAATCGAATATGTATTTCAAATAATCACAAATCCTCAAATTTACTCCTTGATTAACTGTGAACCGTGCAGCACCAGGGTGGAAATCAGCATAACATCACAGACTAAAGTCTTGATTTTCTGGTTTCCAGCTGTGGGAGAAAGATACAAATAACAACTCATGCTAATGTCCTACTTAAGAAACATAAAAAAATAAAAAAAATAAAAATTCCACCCTGACTGAATGAGTATTGGTAGCTTTGAAATGACATTTGTTTGATCATTATAGTTATTTTGTAGATTTAGATTTGTTGCAGAGCCTTTTTTGATGTTGTTGTTCTCACATCCACACTGAGGATGGCTTTGATCATTACCCTGTTATTGAAATGCCTTGATATTTGCCCTGAGTAGCCAGCAACATGAACGATGCAGTATTAATAATCAATGCTGGGCAAGAACTGTGTCTGTGAGTCCTTTATGAAGGTAACAACATTTGCTGGAAGTTGATGAAAAAAATGCCTAAGAGTCAAATCTTTGCTTCTGCTTTAAAATTTCACCAGGCGCCTTTTTATTAAGCATCATCAGTGACTGAGGAATTCACAGAGGGACCAAAGGTTACACAGAGGTGCACTCTTACACGCCAAGGGCCGTCATGTTTGACACCAAAGCCTGAGTCTAGTCACTCTAAGAAGACTCACAGAATGGATAATTAACCAGAATTTATTTTGATAATTGATTTGTGTTTTGGGACTGTTAGTCTGACATGAATTCCAAATTAAAAGACAAATAACAGCAACCAAACAAACTGCTTAGTGTTTGAAATGTTTGTAATTGATCCGTTTGATGAGTTACCATGTGGCAATGCGAAATTACTTCGGTGCCGCCTTGTGCAATTACGAGGCTCCTCGTGTGGTACCAATTCAAAATAATACATATAAAAATGACAGATCTGCAATTTCCTTCTTTCACTGCTCGTCACGCTTCACAATCCTTTTAAACACCACCTTGGTTTTATAACTGTCGAGGAAGGTACAAATCTAGTTTCAATAAAGGTAAACTCATCTTCATAATCATCATTACAAAAACGAAGGAAATTACAGTAATCTGTCAAGTGCTTTCATTTTTCATATCTGATTTTCTTAAACACAATCACTGTTAGTGCATACCTGATTTATCGGCCTGACCCCCTCCCTCCTGGCTTCAGCAGCATGTCAAATACATAATCAATAGCCTCTCGTGGGTTTGTTCCCCTGCACGCTAGATAATGGTTAGAGATGCCAGTGTGCTGAACACACCTCATTAACCACTGGTTGCAGCAGTTTGGCTTTTTCCAGTGCAGCCGGGGCCCCTAGTCAACAGCAAGACTAATGCACCTGACAGTTACGGCAATGACACACATATTTCAGCCCTGCTGCCAATGCAAGGGTGAAGATATTCTGCTCCATGAGTCCTGCGTGGATTCATGAAAAACAGATGACCTTTGCTAATTTTGTACTGTGCGTGTATGTTGGTCTTTTATGCTTATCGCTCATAATGTACCCTTGTGCACGCATTACATGTACAAAAAAGAGGCTGAATGGGGGGAAAAAAGGAGGGAGACAAGAAAGCACCAGGAATGGACAGAGAGAGGAGTGATGGTTGTGTGAATAGTAAAGAAGGATGGAGAAGCTCAGAGATAATCCAGAGACTGTTGTCAGCAGTTCTGCCTCAATGTGTGTGTGTCTGAGAGAGAGAGAGTGGGAGGGACAGAGAGAGAAAGATGCACATGTTTAATTTAAAGAAATACATGTAAGTTATTTCTATTAGGGAGACGCACATCACATCACGTGGGACACCGGGAGATTGTGAGCTCTGCCGAGGGGCTGGAAAACTGACATCCTGTTAAAAAAAAAAGAAGTCAATGCATTTATTCATCAGGAAAAAAAGTGGACTATCTGATGTTCTCCACTTTGAAAGTGAATCGGAAAAGTTTCAGTTCACGGTGGTGCTAATGGTTTATTTACACATCATATTGCACACTCGCGTATCTGAAACTTCTGCAGCATGAGCAGGCAGCAAAATAAGTCAGACAGTAGAGTACAAACAATGCAATCAGCAAGAAAACAGCCAATTACAATACAGAGTTAGTGGCTGGGAACAACTAATAAACAACTGGAGATTATAATTATTATCCGCAGTTATTAGGGTTGAAATATGGGTACATTTCTTTTGGTTTTTCAAATGTCTCGGTGCTTTAATGAGAAGAGATTATTTTAACAGAAAATATGTAAGCATTTAGCCTCCTTTCCTTTGCCTCCTCTCATTGCATCTCAACTTGCTTTTCTCTCTACCTTCTACCCTCGTTGGACCACCTCCCTTACTGGAGATTTTGATTGGCTGAGACGCTCAGAGTGCATCGTTATGCAGTTTCTGTGTCATACGGAGACAAAAGCTGTGGAGTCTGTTTCATGCAGTTGATGAGATGAACAATGGTGGACACACTTAAGTACATTCAGGAGTACAATGCATGCATGCAGGCTCATTTTCCTACTCATTCTGCCCACGCACTCCACTGTTATGATATCGAATCTAAATAACTGAAATGGAGTCACTCCGTTCCCCAAACTAATTATGTGAAGCAGAGATGTGCATCAGGTCCATCATGTCATCATGGCAGTCATCTTGTTCATCTCATTTGATTTCCTGCAAGCAATAAAATGGTACATGTGATGCAATCCCTCAGCAAGGCAAATATCCAAGTGAAGACACTATTTAGTCTCTTGGATCATTTCGCAATAATGTTGGGATACTTTTGGAATTCATTTACTAGGGAAAAAAAATACACGGGGAGGCATGAAATGTCTTTGTGGAAGAATTATTTGATTTTTTTTGGCTGCAAAAAAAAAAAAAAAAAACCCCAGTTGGAATACAGTCAATCTGTGCTCCTCTTCCATTGTTATTGTTCATAATTTAACAGTGTCTGTAGCTGTGTTGAGTGCAGAATGGAGGGTTTGTATGGCCACACTCTGGTTATGATTTTCTCCTCTGAAAGAGCAGATTTATTATTGCTTAGAGTTGAGAGTGGTATCAAGATTCTCATTTAATTTATAAAAATAGACACCTCGCTAGCTTCTCCCCAGTGTACCAAAGTGAAGCCAAAATATCTTGGAAATGAACATTGTCATCTTGAGCTGGTGATGTCATTTGAAACCAGAGTCTGTTCAGTAGTGACTGAAGGATCGAAACATTGCATTAATGTTTCACTCCTGATCACCACAGTGCAACCTCAGCCTCTTTTCATTCTTCGGGTGTCCAATACTGCTGTTCTGTCAAGGCAGCTGGAGTCTCAGCAATATGGTGCTGTGCAAAAGTCTTGAGTCACCCATCATTTCTATACATTTTGCTTGGAAAATGGGAAACATGCACAAAGATACATGGATATAATATCATCCAGCATATAAGCGACAGGGAGAGTTTGTAGAATTCGAATGAGCTTGAAAGTCAATATGTTCACCTTAATCTTAAACACAGTCTGGACTCACTTAGGCAACCTTCTTGTAATTTTTTTAAGTAGTCTTCAGGAATAATTCTCTAGGCTCCTTGTAGGAGATTCAGACCTCTTCTTTGGATTTTTACTACCTTTTGTTCTGTTCTCTGTCAAGATGATCCCACACTGCTTCAGTAATTGGCCAATCCATGATTGATTGTGTCCCATTATATGCTTGTTTTTTTTACATAAGCTGTGTGTTTGTGTTTATTGTAATGCTGTAAAATGAAGCCATTGTCAATCAGAGGCTTTCCAAATGGTATTGCATGGTGATCACAATCTGTCTGTGTCATGTATTGGCTGTGTGGCAGGAAGGATGTGGACCAAATTCCAAAAGTCAAAATGCAGCTGTAAAAGAACAAACCAATAACTGGGTGGGAAGGAGCAAAGGAATCCAAAAACTAGACATTTTCAGGGAAGCATTAAACAGGGGGACACACAACCACGAGGGACGACATCACAAAGGACAAGGCGAGACTCAGACAATATATACTCACAGAAGGGTAACTGGAGAAGTGGAGACAGCAGAAATTCAAAAACAGTGGGTCAAATGAGTCGAGACTATTACAGGCCATTTTTTCCTGTGTTTAGGTAGATTAATAAACTGAAGGTCTGCTTTTTTTGTTTTCCGTTTGTCCATTTTCTTCAATTTTTTAATGACACATTGCTCAGCATGTTGAGATATACCAAGTTTTCAACATGGTGCAAAAATACTGTTTAATTTATGTTTGTCAAAATGACTGAAAATGAAACCAATGTGCTTTTAAAATAACTTTTACATGAAAGTCTGGCTCCTTGGAAGCAAAATGTAAAGATAAAATGAGTGGTGGCTCAAGACCTTTGCACAGTAGCATACACTCAAGGTGTTCTTTGGCATAAGTGCTGTGACACACTGCTGGCTTTCACTGCCAGCTCATCACATCGATGAAGACCCATGACATTTCACTACACTGTGTAAGCATCATTTTTCACTATGGAGGGTTAATATTCTGGAGAGGAACTTAAACTACAATCATTTCCTAAACCAAACCACAAGTGAAAATAAACATATAAATTGAGTGAAAACTAAACAAAACTTAAATAAAAACACAATGTTTCCAAACAGCGCATCCATAACTGTCTCCTAGATAAGAATTTTGTGATTTCTGCCACCACTATACTTCCTACCTTCTTCTCTGGACTTGCCCTTTAAAGTGTAACTATTAGCTCTCTATGTTCAGCATTGCTGTAGATGATGTCGAGGCACAAACTCAAAAGGACACCTTGTAATTATCTCTGTAACACCTGCAGCTTCTGACAGAATGGTAACATTTGACAAGCTGGGATAAGAAGCTGTTTGCAGACTCCGGCTGCAGTGACATTACCTGCACAAGATGGCGGTGGCCATTTCCAAGACATGTTTGTATGCAGTCTGGAACTCAGCAAGAAATCCAATCAAATTATTTAAGAAACTATTAACTCTTCTTTACCGGGTGATTAGATTTTTAATTAGCTCATAAACTCCTTCTCTTTCCTTGTTATATGTGTCTTAATGTTATTTTTTATTATTGTTTTTTTTTTTTTACATTTGCTGCTTTTTAAACACCCTCAGGTGATTGTATGGCGCTGGCAGGGAAATGCAGTGCCTGGTTTAGCACCATTTAGCAAAGGTTACAGATGCAGCATGCTGGAAAATGAGCAGGAGCCTAGGCAAACAGAATTCAGTTGTATAAGATCAGGAGCACACATCCCAAAACATAATACAATGTGACCTTGATATGTCAAATGAAATGATGAGATGCATGTGCCTCATTTCAGCTGACTCTTGGCTTACACATGTTAAGCGCAAAGAGTGTGTACGGTGGGTCAGCAGCTTGGAAACAGAATATATGAAGTGTGAAATGATAAATTATTTCTAACCCCTGATAAGTTGCTGTATTGAATTTTTCTCCTTATCTATCAACAGAGTGCCGCGAGGCTTAGCAGAGCATGTTTCACTCCACTGTATATCAGATATCACTAACAAAGCTCCACTAACAAGAGCTGTTCTGTTACTGTACGTCACATTAACTCTTTACATTAAACACTTCCAGTACAGCCACCCCACAGAGAAAATCCACACATTATGTTAGCATCGCTAAATAAAAAAGGGGAAGATTTTAGTTGTACATCAGCGAGAGGCAGGAACGGATGGAAAGAGGGGGCACAGATGGGTTCGGGAGGAGGAAAGCAAAAAAACAATTTGGATTTTCATGACAGATGAAGCAGTGGCAAAGAGGTGGAGGGAAGGGAGGGGAAGAGAGCAGGGCTACGTAAGGAAAACGTGAATATTTAATGAAACTTGTGAAATCCTGGAACAGCGAGACAGAGAGCGAGAGAGGTAAGGTGAAGAGAGTGTGGAGAAAAAGAAAGTCAGCTGTTTATGGGTTCTCACTTAAACTTATGTATAGCGTGATTTATAGCCTCGACTTCTAGATTATACATTAAGTGGGGACTTTTGCAACAATTAAGTGAAACAAAAAAGCTGATGCACAAACCAGTTTTATCCAAACATAACCTGAAACAAACAAACAGCAGCAACGGTCAGAGTTTGGTTTCTCAAGGTAAACGATGCTAAGGCTGAGGAAAGATTCTGGAGAGGGTTACATGAGTTCAGAAAAGGGCAATTTCTCCTCACTATAACATTTCATCCAGGGGATCTGTGTGGTGGACTTTCCTGCTTTTATAAATAGACTAAGAGAGTGACCTCCCACACTATGCTGTAAAAGCGAGGGAGAAAGCAGAGCTCCTTAAAGGGTTTCATAAAAATGTTTTTTATTTGTGTTATTTGCCTAATTAAGGTCCACCTGTTTCATTTACGCTTAGCGTGTGTCTGTCTTTTTTGCAGCTCTCCTCCACTAGTTTCCCTGAAATGTGTTTGCATGCATGTGCTCATTCACTGTGTTTTCTTTTGCTGTGGGAATATAATTGTTCCTCTTTTTTATATATATATAAATATTCTCTCCGAGTGAAAATGATCTGAAAAGTGGAGGTGTTGCTTTGTACTAGTTTGAGCCCTAGTCAGACATATAGTGGTTCTGAATGTCATATATGACACTATTAGCTAGATTTATTATGATCCTACGAAAATGTTAAAATATGAAGAAAAACCCTTAAACCTCTGATATTATTAGGAACCAGTAACGACTGCGTCTGACATTTTTCTATCCACATTTTGGTTTTCAAATTATTGTTTAGTGGCTAAAACCTCCACCTCCCTGAATACGGATAGAATAACAGAAGATAGAGGGTAGAATAAAGATTGTTTATCAGAGCTGTTTCACTGAAAAAAGCCTGAAGCTGCATGATTTTAGAAATAGCTGGTACAACCCAAATCGGCACACTCCCCGTGTCTTTCCCTCCCTCTCTCTCAGTATATCTTCTTCTTCTTGTTTTTCCACCACACAAACTTTCACAGTCACTCTATTCTAACAAGTTTTTCCTTCCCCCCAGTCGTTCTCTCTCTTCACCTCCTTTCCCATCTTCCCATCCCCGTTCTCTGTTAAAAATGGTTGCATCTTCTCACCTCTGCTCAGTCATACAGGTTTATTTTAGTCCTTTGCCTGTTAGCACAGCAGCATAAGATGGTTGTCACTGCTTTGCAGACAGCCCCTCACTATTTCCCTCCCTTCTCTTTGTACTCGCTCACATCATTTCTCCATTTTGATCACTTTTTCACCCCCTCCTGGTTGGCCAGTGCTGGTGTGTTTCCTTTGTTTATTTTCCTTCTCCGCCTGGTTCTCCTTCCTCAGCTACTTAGCAGGTATGTTTTCAGCTGAGGAAGCATACGTTGTGGCATTAGCCTCTGTGCCGGGGTTCATCAGTGCTTGAGTGCAAGAACTCAGCCTGAGAGGTTGCACGGGGGTTACTGCCACTGTGGAACTATAATTACCTCAGCTGTCAGTCAAACAGGAGTGTGTCCACACATCCACACATGCACACACATACACACACTCTTGTGAACTCACTGCTTCTTCGGATCGTCTGCATTACATAAAAAATTACTTCTGTTGCTACTTTTGCCCGAAACACCCCCATGTGTGATTTTACGCGCCAAGAAAAGCTGCAAATCTGTAAATGAATATTAATATTTGCATTCTTGTTTGTCTGTGTGCATTTGTCTGCACAGTATCTCTGTGGGGCAGTTTTGTCTGAGCTGACTTGTACAAGGGAATCTTTTTGCATTCACGTCCTGCACGTGACGATGTCGCTTGATGAAAAACGGCCAGACATCAAAAAAATGCTGCACTAATTAAGGCTTTGGATGACATTTTTGAAGAAATTCTTCTACGAGGTTGTACAGGCACAGCAGTGGGCGTACTACGGCATAAAGCAAATATATCTGTAGGCCAAAGATTTGGTATTAACTTAATGGAGTACATGATTTTACACAGACAGACATCTTTGGGGTATGGCAGTAGTAAATGGGAAAATATGCATTGAAGTAAAAACCCGACAGTCCCGTTTATAAACAGATTGTGAAAATATCCCATCAGTCATCAGAAACATCCATCACACTAAGTGCTGAGTTGTTAAAATGTCATTTCCGTGTTGTTTGCCATATAAATAAAAACACGCAATTTCCATTGTCACTGCACACGAGTGCAAAGCAAAACAATAAGCAATTATTTTTCTCATCCAACAACACTCTCCAGCTGTGACAAGTGCCTCAATTTTTTTGTTTTTTACTACCCCCCAAAAAAAACAACCCCCAAAACAAAACAAAACAAAACAAAACAAAAAAGAATGCATTGAATGTATTAAGCCTGAATGTGCCTCATGTGTCAAATGGGTATTATACTTGCGGGTCTCAGCTTATCCATTCACGGTGCAATAATTATAAATAAATAATAATAAAAACAAAGTCAGATTGCTTTTTAAAATCAGGTTTTGGCCTTGTAAACCTGGACGGATGCCAATTAGTGCTGAGCACTGAGCTCGGTACAGTGGAGACAACAACAAATTTGTTTGGAGCGGGGTTAATGTTGCTCGCATACAGCCGCTCGTATGCTGACTGTGGAGTCAGGGAGAGCCGTGTTAAATATTTCAGCTCGTGTCCTCGCAGGCGTTTGTCTTACTGAGAAAGCGAGAGACTATTGATGTGGTTAACGGCTAAAAGATGGATGAGGATAGATCAAACTAAACCAAAATAGCAATAAAAATGAGGCAACAACCGTTTCTAATCTCTGTTTTTCACAGTGTTGTGTGAAATGGAAAGGCTCAACTGTTTTGGACTCAAAACAGAGGGCATGGAAAAAATGAGCAGGTCCCAGGGAGCTGAGTGCTGTGGGTCCCAGCTGACTACTGCACAAGAGTCAATGCAGGAATCACCTCGGCAGTTGTTTGTTTTCAACTCTCCTTTTTTCCGTGTTTTCTTCTTATCGTTGCTGTTATCTAATCCTTTTGTCACTTAATGCTGCTTGCTCTCCCTTTCACCTGCAACAAACATGCTTATTCAATTCTAGGATTTAAATCCAATAACAAGCACAAATCTGATCTACGAAGAAAGAGGCTTTTCCACCTCTGCCTTCCTCTTTCCTGTCTCTGTTTCAACAACAAAGTGGATTCAGCCTGAAATACCATCACATAAAGCAGAGAGAGGCTATAGATGCCCGGGCTATTATTTCCACCTCACTCCATGTCGTAATACGCTCAGTGCTCTCTTTTGATATGTATAATAAACTTACCAGAGGAAAACCACGGGAGGTCTTAGCAACACAGGGAGTGGCGCAGTAGGGAAGCTTATGGACAAGCAACACAGCTGCTGTAGACAAAACATCACGGAGCGACTCTGCTACCTGCATGCTGCCAAGGATAGAAAACCATGCCGCGCCGCTTTCTCATAACAGGTGCAAATATGTATTAGTGACAGTGTGACTGAAGGAAGAAATAAAGAAACTGAAGATGAACATTGCTGCCACACTTGACTCTTTCTCTCTTATTGTGCCTCATTCACTGATGAATGTCAAGAAACTGTCCCACCTGGGGCAAAACACATGCAATATTGCTAAAAGTATTCTCATATGAACTTGAGTGCCATTCCATTCTTCATGCCGGGTTTAAAATGATGTCAGCCCACTCCATTGCAGCTATACCGGCTTTAACTCTTCTGGAAAGACTTTTCGCAAGGGTTAGAAATGTGTCTATGGGAATTTTTGACCATTCTTCCAGTAGCACATTTGTGAAGTCAAACGCTGATGCTGGACAAGAAGGCCTGGCTCACAGTGTCCACTCTAATTCATCCCAAAGATGTTCTATGGGGTTAAGGTCAGGACTCTGTGCAGGCCAGTCAAGTTCTTCCACACCAAACACGCACATCCATGTCTTTATGTACCTTGCTTTGTGCACTGGTGTGCAGTAATCTTATGCTGGTATGCTAAAGTATTAAGAGTTCCTTTCACTAAAGCTATAGGGGGCCAAGCCCAACTCCTCAAACGCAACCTCAGACTATAATTCCCCCTACAACAAACTTTACACTTAGCAAACCCAGACGTCTCCACTGCTCTAGAGTCCAGTGGTGTACTGTACATCCAAGGCGTTTCATTGTGTTGGGTGATGTAAGGCCTGGGTGCAGCTTTTCAGCTATGGAAACACATTCTGTGAAGCTCTATAAACACTGCTCGTGAGCTAATCTGAAGGCCACATGAAGTTTCAAAGTCTGTAGCGACTGGGTCTGCAGAAAGTCGCTGACCTCTGCTCACTATTTGCCTCAGCATCGACTGACTGAATCCACTCTATGATTTTACACAGCGTGGCCAAGTTGCTGTTCCTAGTCACTTGCACTTTGTTATTATACCACTAACAGTTGACTGTGGAATATTTAGTAGTGAGGAAATTTCATGACTGCAGAAGTGTCATCCTACCAAGGTACCACGCTAGAGTTCACTGAGCTCCTGAGAGCGACCCATTCTTTGACAAATCTTTGTAGACGCAGTCTGCATGCATAGGGGCTTGAATTTGTACACCTGTGACCACGGAAGAGACTAGAGCAGCTGAATTCACCGATTTTAAACGGCTGAGTGAATTCTCTTGGCAATACGGTATAAGTGCACATGCAAAATTGCCATTGGGAGTCACGGAATGGGGGCACTGGCCAAATTTCTTTTTAATGACATGCATATAGGGTCAGAATTATACCTTGATAGGTGGATTCTTGCTATCTGCAATCTCCAAATAGAATTCTGTCCTTTTTCTCTACATTAAGGAAACACATTAACCTGAGGCAGATTGTGAAGAAAGCTGTGAAGTTGTTGCAAAAAGAAAGACTCTGAAGCAAAAACAGGAAGCAGTATGAACAAATTCAAACAAATCCAAGATTTTTGTGTGCAACGTTTATGAGCACACAGATTTATGTGTACACACTGTTTGTCTATGAGAGTCACGTCTGTTCCTGCGGTAATATTAAACATACCAAGAGTGGAGGCAAATACAATAATATGATTTTGATGTGCAAATTACATAGCAGAAAGAGCAAAAGATCAAGAAACTGGTGGCAAATGTTTGAATTATGAGTGTCTGTCCCTATTTACACAGTTCCCCATTTTATATCCTTGTTAAAAGAGTATACAGTTTTTTTTATACCAGTGATTTTTCCTCCTTTCTCACCCCGCCCTTCCTTTCCTCTCTCCCTGTTTTACATTGCCTGTCCTCTAATCGGACTTTTCTGAGAAGCAGAGAGAAGAGAGAACGTCTCCAGGAGATTTGAGAAGCCCATAAAGTAAAGCGGCTCTCTTCCAAAGGCAGCTAAGAGGCTCAAGGGAGGATGGCAGCCACCGTCTTCTTCCAGAACATGTGCCTCAAAGCAGTGACATGGTGTCACAGTGAGAGAAGAGCACAGAGAAAGAGGAGAAAAGTTTAAAAAAAAAAAGCAAAGGGAGGGAGAATACAGTAAGAAAGTGAATATAAGAAATATAAGAGAAAGACAGAGAGAGAGAGGCAGAGAGGGGGAACTTGGTCAACTTGTCATCCATTATAGATTGCCTATTATTCATTCAGGCCCATCCCGCCTTGTGCTGTTCTTCCTCTTTCATCTTTAGTCAGTTACTCAATCTTTCTGTGTGACTGTATCTGTCTCTAGGCAGAAAACTCACTGTGCAGTATTTTGGGAGCTCCATAAGGGCAGCTCCACCATGTAGAGTTTAAGTTTAGTGTGTTTCCTACAATACTCACATTGACAGTGCATTAGACAACAAAACACAAGAGCAGAAGAAACAACATAACAACTGGGCATGGAAAAAAGCTCCCATTATAAATTTAGCTAAACATGTCTTCTCATTATTTGTAATTTAAGTGTACATGTTGGATGAGGAGGAACAGGGAGGTGGTACACAAAAGGAAAAAATAATTTAAAAAATTTGATTTTGGGAGCAGTAGAGTTATGTCATGGTCATATCATCTGCACACTAGAACAACTTAAATGTAATATTTTTAGAGCAGACCCTTAGCGTGACATGGAATTTTTGGGGAATCTTCATATCTTGGCTTGACTTAACGTAGCTAACATAAATGAAATAATAAGTGGGTTCTGATGACTGACTACACTTGGCTCAGCTTAAGGGGCTCCAAGCACACAGTATGCGCGCCGCATCAGTACAGACACAAACAAACAATTAAAAAATGAGGATCTTCAGTTTAGAAATAGACTTTGTGTTTTAAGTGTAATCTTTACTCTGTACAGGAAATATACATTAGGGATCTTATTATTCATTTTATTGTACTTGGAAGATGCTCATTACACCATCTGCTGCTGTGTAGAAGCCAGAGAAACGGCTGCAGGAGGTCAGAACATAGAGCTGGTAATAATGTTAAAAACTTAAACAACTGCTGAGAGAAAGAAAGCGCAACAGATGTATTCTCTTTCTTCTCGTTTGTGTGCTCAAAGTGTAAATGTCACATTTACTCACATCTGGGTTTCTGGTGTGAAAATCACTGAGTGTTGTCTTCCTGTTCATTTTCACATATGCGCTCATGCACCCTACATTTGCATTGCTATTCATATATAAACCAACACTGATATGTTTTTTATTCCTCCAAAACATATTTCCAAATCTTTTAGAAGTATTGTTAAGATTTGTTAGGTTTTTATAAATGGATTAAAAGAAAAATCACAGTTTGAAGTTTGAAGATGCACCATTTACAGGAGGATTTCTCCTATTGTCCTAAAGGCAATAAATGTACAATCCCACATACTGTAATGACACAGATCTATAAAGTTATTTAAAAGATTGAAGAGAGGCTTATTATGAGCCTGTTTATATACAAATACACAGTAAAAGTTAAAGCAGCATTTATTGTCAGCTCATGTTGCAACAATTAACAGCACATGACAACCCTAAAGTGCAGATATAGACAGTTGTATTCACAATAGTAGAAACAAACTTGCCAGTATTAGTACCAGTAGCTTTTAGACAGTAGATATGAAGTTTCTGTATATAGTATAGGATAGCTAGTGGAATATAACATACATCATTATGAGATGAGAGTGTAAAAATCTACGGTTACCAGTGTGTCCAAATGTTAACATACTGCAGTAAGTTAGTCTGTACAGTGCAGACATACCATGCTGTCTCTTGATCCGGGGGAAGAGGCCTGAAGGTGCGGCAAAGCCTTTTTGCCTGGGGAAAGGAGCTATTGCAGTTTTTGGCAGTGGTGGTTTGGATGCTCTGAAAGCATATCTACCCTTTAGCAAAGAGTGATACTCACGAATGTGGTGATAAAGATCTGAAAAAGAAAAGAAAACAAACAAACAAAAAACACGCACACAATTTTGGATTTCTTCATTTCCATAGGAAATAATGCAGGGGTGTTGGGTCAGGGAAAAATAGCAACAACAAAAGAAAAATTTGTTGATTTGAGATCAGAAGGCGTTGGCTGAACTATTTACTCAAAGCTGACCCTGAAATTTCACAACTGGTTAATTCCCCGACTGAGTATTTAACCTTATGAGAAACATTACCATCTTATATACAAGAACACATGGTCTCACGTATAAAGACATATGCAGCGTGGGTTTAATGGAGTACATAGTACTTAGGTGTAAAATAACACTACATTGGCCAAAAATGTAAATGAAGTCTGCACCTCACCTACCTACATTGCACTACATTTGTTTTCTAAACCTTTTATGTTAATGCAGTCAAAGCGGTGCTAGATTAAAAGCTTCTTTTCCAATATACAAAAAGTAAACACGGGTATGTCCAGGAATGAGCTTCAAAGACGCCAACTGTTAGCACGACTGTTTGAGACATTTAGCCGCTGTACCTTGAAATGAGAAGAGAAATTCCAATACAACCTGAGCAAAGCTTAAATACATTGATGATTACTGGCTTTTGCTACCTTTTATATCTGTAATTGAAATGATCGGTCTTACTATAATTATTATTGGGACCCTGAGTTGGATAAGCAGAAGAAATGGATGGATAATTATAATTATAATTATAAACAGATTAGTATAACAACAAAACAGACCAAGTGCAAAAACTAGACACAGACACAAATAGATCCTGACATAAATATAATTTGAACCAGTCTGAAAAAGATTAATTAAGTGTCAATTTAACAGTTTGCATAAGGAGAACCAGAGCACAGTATAATCTTAGAGGAAAAATCTCTACTATTGTTACAGTTTTTGCAGTATTTACACCAATTAAGCACTTGTAAACCACTACTTGATAAAACTGGCATCTAACAGCTATCCAGTTCCTTATGTACATGTATGTGTTGTCACTGAGGAGAAGCCAATCTTGTCAGCTAACTGTGCATGACTCATTGCTCTGTTGTGTCAGTTTGAATATATGCACCACAATTCCCCCAAATCCTCTCATTCAGGATTCCTATTCTGTCAGGTCGCCTTCGTAGTAGCAGTCTCATTACGGTCAGATTTACACCTGAGCCGAAAGGTGGACAGAAAACACAACTGGATTTGAGGCCTGCTGACACGTGTAGCCCACGCAGACACAAGCCTGCATATACTAAGTCGCAACACACACATGCATAAAGACACACCTTGGCCATACATGCTCAAAGCATTTCCCACCGCCCTCTTCTCACCTCTTTGTCACTCTTGCAGTCATTATGCCGTGACCGAGATGCGACTGAAGGCCAACAAATTGTTTAACCCCAGGAGGCTGAGGAAGAAACAAGAGAAAACACTCTCTCTGTCCTAAACGTGCTGTCACGCTTTATCGCAGGGGAAGAGTTGTTTTTAAATTCAGAAATGTCATCCAGGTTGCTTTTTACTGGTGTAAAAGGTTTGGTTGTGGCACTTTAGACTAACAGTTTCAGATTTGTTCAAAGTCATAGAGCAGCAGGTCTGGTTCATTAACATAATTTCTGTAATTCTGTACTGCTGGCCATAATTTTACTGATTAAATGTAATAGGTCAAAGAAACAAAGAATACCAAGAATGTAAGTGTCATGATCCTGGGTCCTTTTGACCCAGCGTTTTGTGTTTTCTCTTCGCGATTTTGGTTCTGTTCTTCCTCTGGTTAGTGTTTACTCTGTTCTGCCCGTGTGTTCCTGTATCTAGTCCGCGTTTCTTAGTTTGTGTCCTTTCATGTGTAAGTTCCTGTTTTATTGTGAAGGTCTGTGTCTTATGTGAGTGTTTTCAGTTTGCCTCCCTAGTCTCGTCATGTTAATTACTCCCAGCTGTGTTCCCACGTGTATGTAATCCCCCTGTGTTCTCTGAGTGTATTTAAGTTGTGTCTTCTGTCATAGTAGTTGCTGGTTCGTCTGTGTTGTTTCCCCTCGGTCTCCCTGTATGTATTTCCCCGGACCTCCCTGCACCGTCATTCCTGGTTTGTGTTGTTAGTTTACCCAGTTTAGGTTTCGGTTTCATGTTCACACCCCGTTGCTGTTTGTACCCACTGCTGTAAATAAACACTCACCTGCACCAGAGCTGCCGCCTTTTGGGTCCTTACTACAAATCCACACGGCTTGCCCCGCAAACCGTGACAGTATGATTTCCAGAAGAATGTGCATGCTATTAGCTATTTGCCGTATTTATATTGTGAAGGTATAGCTTCTGTAGTATTATACCTCACTGGAACGAGTTAAACATATTATTTACAGCAATCCTTTGTCTAACACGACATTTATTTGGGAACCTTCATATCTTGGATTGACTTTATACTTAACACTTCGCTCAGCTTAAGATACAGTATGTGTGCTACGTCAGCTCAGACACAAACAATTTTTACTGATTGTAATAGATCATAGAAACAAAGAAACAAAGGTAGAATAATACACATCGGTTATTTGCGTCACTTCCCATCAAATTCTTTCTTGGGCTCAAGTAAAGCATGGAGTTTGAAAGTATAAATATTCAACGTCAACCTACCCGCCGCAGCGGCCCTTCAGAATACTCAAGGGTTATTTTTATGTAGTGCATTACTGTAGAATTATGGTGCTAATTGGCTCCAACCTACAATACAAGAACAATGCATGTCTTTTGTGTGGATGATTATCTTGTCATCTATAGTGCCATCTAAAGTCTGCCATACACGAATCACAAGCTGGCTGACTTTTTGCCTTTATGGAAAAGTATTTTTAACTATGAAGATGTTACTTCCCTGCTAGGAAGTGCCTTTGCAAGATTATGTTTTTGAAACTACTCTTTATCAGAAAGTGTGCATTACTATAATATTAAACAGGCGTTTCTCTGTATCTACCTGTCTATACATACCTCAGGGTTATCAAGAATTGGTCAGTATTCCTTTTTTTTCCTTTTCAAGTGGTAGTTCAGTAATTACAACTAATAATACCCAAACTTTAAACTGAACCTGAACCATATGATTAACTTAACCCAGTAAAATTACATGTTTTACTTGTTTTTTGATTGTACGTGATGCATAAAACATGCCTGTTTATCCTTATCAGGGTCGGGGGGCAGGGTCCACACTGGATAGGTCTATGGCAGCTCTATCGCAGAGACAGACAACAATTCATATTCATTTGGGCAGAATAATAATAATAATAATCTATAACCTAACCTAACAGCCCCACAGGGAGAGCATGCAAACTCCACATTTGCTGCTCAGTTTTAACCATAATGATCACATTTTTTATAGTGTAGTAAGTAAAAGACAAATTATGGTATTTTGATTAGTTTAGCTTGTGACAGCTGTCATTTCAGACAATATGCTTGTGTTTATTTGTGGATTGTGTTGCAGTCCCTACTGAGAATGACTTGTTAATTGCTGTTGAGCTTCGTGAGAACAATCCTAAGGCCATATGGGATGAAATGTAAATACCGGCTGAACACAGCAGGAAGTGTATGTGCACGTGTGAGTCGTATGTGTGTGTGCACACTCAAGTGTGTTCATATGCAAAGGCAGAGAGTAATCGCTGTATATGTTTTGTAAAAAGGAACAGATAATATGCTACACTACAGGTGACAAATCCCTGTGCAGAGAATGCACTGACCAGAGTTTAAACATGAGAACAAAATGGCTTCAAAATCCAATTTTCCAAACCTGCTTTACATTCAGGAGAGAATAATTTCAATCCAAAATAACTTGGATGCAGGCTTCCCTTTTCTCTCTTTCCACCCATCTCTCAGCACATGCCTCATATCGTACATTTATGAAACAGGCAGAGGTCACATGGAATATTGAAAATACGGTGACTCTGCATGTGCGTATTTATGCAGATTTATTCCGGTCTCATCTGAGATCTGGATGTTTCTGCACATGTGTGTGATACTGTAAGTCTATGCATGCTAATAAATGCATTCTGGGAATTTGTGTGTGTGCTCCCCCCATTCACAGCTCTGCAAGTGCTCATTTAGGGTTTTTCGAAACGTTTGTTTTTTAAATCTACTTCACTTCAAAGGGGCACATGGAGAGCTGGGGGCCTTCTAGCATATGGACTCTAATTGAAGGAAAGACAGAAAGAGAGATAAAGAGAGAGAGAAATTCAGGAGTGCGTGAGTTTGGGTGTGTGGGGGTTGAGGGTGTGCTGGTATATAGTTTTCCTCAGTGTGAGACATTTTACCACCAGAACTCTGTAGCTGAGAACGATTGTTGTGTGTTTGTCTTCAGGGCTGCCATAAGCTGGCAGTACAAAGTGGCATTTATAAAAACGCACATGCACACAAAGACACACGCACACACATATATTACTGGCATTGCCCAACTTCCCTAAGCTGGAGTAAAAACAAGGGAAAAGCCAGGACCAGCTCTCTCTAGGATCAAAAGAATTCAGAGTCAAACTGCGTGGGTCAACTCTAATTCAGACACAGGGAGGAGGAAGAGAAGGAATAGAGGAGTAGAAACTGAGCGAAGTGACGGGGTCATGGGAAGGTGGTACAAAGCCGGTGAGAAATTGAGGATTATGTAGCCAAGGTGAAGGATTGGATTGAGCGAACGGTGAGTAAGTTGGGAAGGAGGACTGAGCTGGAGACATGCATTCATAATTCATCTCCAGCTGGCGTGTGCATTTGTGTTTGTGTGTGAGTTTCTGGCACAGTATGTACAATATGTGTGTGAGTGGGATGGAACTTGCATAGTGCTTAAGACTATGCAAGTAGTGCGTGTTTGCTTTTTTAGCTTGTACGTATGCGTGCACGTGCCGCAGCAATTGCACTCATTCATCTCAACCATAATCTGGGTGTGTTGACACACACCCTTGACTGCATGTTTTTGTGTTTCTGCATTTAAAAATTTTTTTGTTTAGTGTGTGCTCACATGTGTGTGCATTTGGAGGTGTTTGTGTACAATGACTGTGGCCTTCAGGAAGAAAAATCAGAACATTTATGAAGTCGTGATGAGTGGTTTGGCCCTCATGCTGAAAAAGATCAGGGACACACTGCACTGTGCTTCTCTTTCCCTCGCCTCAGGTGAAGTAGAGTGGAGTTGCACGGCGTGAAATAATATGTTTCAGTTTAATTCACAGTCCTGAATTGCAAAGGTGTGTTTTGTTGAAGAACCCTTGTCTTTGTGTGTGTGTATGTGTGTGCGTGTCTGTGAGAGTGGGAAAGTATGTAAAAAGATATTCAATTGAAATTTCTGCCCTGAGTTCAGCGTCTCAGACAGCACATGCTTTCAGTATGTTAAATAAATTAAATGTGGAGCATAGTCAAACACTGCAGAGAGTACAATTAACAGTAATAGTATTGTAGAAATTCATTTCCCCGAAACAATAACGTGGCGCACAGTGTGACGTCAAAAAAGGCGCACACCTTTGACGCTGCGTTTTCTGCGTTTTCCTCGTCCACACATAAATGCAAAAACTGAGTTTTCAAAAATATCCACCCTGGCCGGAGTTTTTAAAAATCTGTTTTCAGTGACCAAAAACGCCGTTTACGTGTGGACGAAAGGTGCAAACGCATAGAAAAATCTGCGTTTTCAAAAATACCCGGGTACGTGTGGACGTAGACTAAGACAACATATTTTCTCCTATCAGCCACAATATTGGTGGTGTATATCCCACCATCGTAGCTCTGACCTGTGAAGGTATGGACACAATTCGTCTGAGCGTGTCCTGTGTTGCCACCACGACTTTGGGAGCAGATCCTCTGATGCCTTGTTTTGGTATATGTGGAATTGGAGACTGGAGGTCTGGGTCTGTGCAGTTTCTGGAGTGTGGCGGATCAAGTTATTGTACTAGAGACCATACTATTGCCATAAGGAGGGGTGTGATTGTTCTACAACAACATATAGGTAGGTAATATGCATCAACGTAGGAAATCGTAGGTCTGAAGGTTTCCCATTAGAAGACTGTATTGCAATATGATTCTTATTCACATCACCTGTCAGTGGCACTCCATCAGGACAAGCAAGGCAGGCAGTGCTTACTTTGACAATTCCAAAACAGAAATAATTTAAAATGTACCAAAACAAAGCCACCTCTCTGCTTTTATCTCAGAAAGCTCTTTGCCTGTCAATTAATATGTGTATCCACCCTTTACATAAGCCAGCTTATGTTTGCTGAAAGCTTTTTTCAATCTCATAGCAAGGGCGCTTCTGCCTCCTGTTAACAATGGTTGGTGCCGGGCAAGCTGAGAGGTTTGCACCTCCACATTGTGGATAAACCGCTGCTCAGTGAATGTAAAGTGAAGGGAGGTCACAATGAGAGGCAAGGTGCTGCTGGTCAGCTTTTACTATTCTGAGATCGGTTACATTCAGCTAGCATTGTAGCAACATAGCAGATGAGTTTCCTCTTGATAACCAACTTGGCCAGCATGTGTGATGTAGAGAAGATGGAGCATGAAAAAGGTGTTAATAATTACTTTAGTACATTAACAAGATGTAGGTCTGTGTTTCTGTGCTAATGATCGCGTGATTATATATAGAATATCATGCTGAGCATTGAACAGAAATACAGTGTCTAAAATGAGCTTAGTCTTAAAGACATGCAGTACTAATAATATTTCTATTTAACACTGGTAGAGGACGTTTTTCTGAAAACTAATAATTTTTACTCTTTATACTTTATGCACAGTTTTCCAGTAATAGTTTTATGTGTTCTAGTGTGTTTTCATGGTGCTGTATTGCTTCTTTTTCTAAAGGAATGGTTTGAGAAAATTCCTCCACACCTTGTCATTTTCAGCTAATTATAAATCATTTTGGTGATAATATGTGTTTAAAGTAGAAGCAATGTTTGTATATGTAACGGTGGACCCAAGAAATACCAGCCGGAGCGACTTTGACAATGCAGAACTTTTTTATTAAACTCGGGGTTGTACGTGGACACATATACTCCGCGCTCTCTTTCTCTGCTGTCACCTCCGTCTCCGTCTGTCACTGCCAACATATAAAGAGACACAATCACTGTCAGATCCCAGCACACCTGTTCACCCCGCCCCTGCGCCGCCCTGGGAGCTCACTGCGTCACGCCTCCTCTGCAGCTGGCCAAGGACCACACCCACGCCACAGTATAATTCTACAGCCAGAATTGTAGTACAGAAAGGTGCTGCAGACAGACAGACAGCACAAATGGTATGTCTTACTCTCATCCAAATTATCCTGTTAAATTGGTAAATTGTAGAGCGAGATGGTTTTTTTTGTGTGTATATTGCATTCCTCTCTGCTTGCCTTTGTCTAAAAGTCACCACACGCCACTGGTTTTAATGTTGTGGCTGATCCATCTCTAAATCCTCTGCTGCCACCCCAATACAGTGGAGGTGAATCAAATTTAGTTTTGTGATGTTCAGAGAGCTTAAAATTACATCTGAAAAAACAGTCACATGCTTTTTTTTTTTTTTCCAGAAACAGTGTCCCGGTTATCCTGGATAATCCGTACACCTCTCTGTGAACCCTTTTCAAAAGTTTTTACCAAAATAAACAGTGGCAATAAACTAAGAGTCACTGCAATCAATGAAAGGGGAATAAAAATGGTAGAGTAACAGTAAACAAAAACAAAACGAAGTCAGAAAAAGTGCAAAGAGTGAAAAGAAAACTGAAGGTAAATGAAAAGAATTATATCGAGCACTGACATTTAAATGTGAAAAATGGAAAAACCCAGTGATTATATACCGTATGGACAAGATTATTAGGCCATACTGCTTAATCTGAGAATTCATATTTTCAGTCTCGCTGCTGCAGGGTTTAAAAAATGAAAGAAAGAACAGGTCATTCGAAAGAGCACAGGCAATTCAGTTCAATTTTATTTATCACCAAATCACAATAACAGTTGCCATGAAACTTTCTTTCTTCCCTCCTTTATACTCCACGATCAGCTCTAAATGGTACTATTATAAACCTGAAGTGTTTAGAAACCTCAGCAACCGCATAAACTTACAGAGTGATTCACCAGGAGTTTCACGGCATAGGTTTCCATGGTTAAGCATCATCTATAGGTGTGATATGTAGGAGTATTTTTTTCCATAGTGTATGTGAGATGACTGTGAGAATATTTAGTCTTAAAATTCTCAAGCATAATAATAATGGATTGCATTTATATAGCATTTATATAGCACCTAAAGCGCTTTACAATTCAACTATTCATTCACTCTCACATTCACACACTGGTGGAGGCGAGCTACAGTTGTAGCCACAGCTGCCCTGGGACAGACTGACAGAAGTGAGGCTGCCATATCGCGTCATCGGCCCCTCTGGCCAACACCAGTAGGGTAAAGTGTCTTGGCCAAGGACACAACGACCAGGGCAGAGAGCCCGGGGATCGAACCGGCAACTTTACGGTTACAGATTCCCAACCTCCTGAGCCACGGTTGCCCCTGCGTAACCTGAATTATGCAAACCGAAGCCCCAACATACTGTTTCTGGTGTGAACTTTATTTAGCCAGAGCTTTCTGCTGCACTTTCATCCAATTAAGACAAGGAGAATAAAGCAAACAAAATAAAAACAAAAGTAATTTAATTCATTTATTGGAGGAACAGGTTTTTATTTTTTTAGTCATACAATAACAATCCAAGGAAAAGTTTAAACCTACTCATCCTGCTAATCACAGCTTGGAATGTCAGATTGTACAATGCACAAAAAACCCCAAATTTGGAGATTTACTGGAAAGAATATGTGGAGAATATAAGTTCCACACAGTGTTTGTGTCTACAATCTTAACAAGGTCAAACAGACAAACAAAGATTTTTTAAAAAAAAAATCAGTATATACAAGAAGTATGAAAAACTGATTATAAGTTATTGTGATTTTTTTTTAGCATGTTCTTTCTTTCAGTATATGAATAACCTGAAAAGTCAAACAAAAGTCATGTTTAACCACATCAGAAATGATATTTTCCCCTGTCTGTCATCAAAACCACCTGCACAGTGCTGTATCTGTACACACTGAGCTGTAATAAGACCTCAGAGCATAGACACAGAACCAGGTCTCGGCATTTTCAGTGCACTGAATCTGAGTTCCTGTGTTTTTTATAATACTGTAGGTTTGAATCCTTCATTACAATGCCACTGAAGAGGAACGCTCATAGTTTTCACAACATTGTTAATAGTCATACTCCTTCTCATACTTACCACATGGTGAAGTGGTATATTGACACTGATGCACAGCCAGCATAAAGCTAAGCAACAAAGAAAAACTGTTGCATTGCAGGAATTTCAAAGGTTTCTGTTAATACTTGGTATGTTTAGAGACATTTTTGATGTTGTGACTGAGTCATCACTGGAATACAGCTCCTCTGAATCCTGCATACTTACCCTCACCCTGAATGAATGAGTTTCAGGCTTTTTAAAGCCATCTTTACAGATGGTGAGTATTTTATACTCTTGGTAGATTTCCAGTGCATCACATTTTTCTTTATTTTAAAAAAGCCCCTAAAATAAGAAACACGATCAGGATCACCAGATAGCTGTTATAGACAGAGCACAGCCCTTATACTAATAACAGAAGCGATCATTATAAGAAAGCGCAGAAGACGAGCATGATGAGACATTTCTAGATTATTCTAACCTTCACAGCAGCCAAACTCTGTGACTAATGGCAGAGTTTAACCGGCAACCTTCAGATTAGCTACATCCAATGACTGATTAGGGAAGTTTAACTGACATCCTCTTCTCGTTTCATCCATCTCCCTTTAGCTGATGGAGAAAATCTGTGACACCTCTCCCTGTTTCCCCCTCATACATCCTTCCTCTCCCTTCCACTTCCCATCTCATATTTCCTGACTGATGTCTCCTCTATGCCATTTCTCTGTCATTCCACCTGAATGCATTTTTCCACAAGCACCATGGTGTGAAAAATGTCAACATGAAAAGCAGGCCGAAGGGAAAATGTAGCACTTTGCAACTCTAATATCATGCTAATAGTGTTTTGAGAGCAGTTATATTGTGATCAGTTGAAAACTATTAGAAACAGTGTGACATTCTGGGTTTACATTGAGATGGTTGATCCATCAGTTTCAGTCCAGCGCAGTAATACAGTATATGTAGCTGTGGTTTCAAGTCATTAATCATTTTGTTGCTCTGGGTCTCACTTGTCAGCTCCTGCATAAGCCATTTGGAACAAAACTGTTTACATCAATGCGACTTAAAGTCGTGCTCCACGGGGAGCTTATTTGATGAGAGGCTTGATGCCGATTTCCCCCTCTTGTTTCATCCAATCAGGCTGAAAAATGGTCAGTGCCTGCCTGTGATTGGCTCTGTCAACAGCAAATGTGCAATAGCAGCGTGCTAGCGCATAAAACAGCCCATCGACAGATGATCCCTCAGACATGTCACTGCACTAAAATCGCACACTTCACTTGTCATTCTGGATATTTGGATTTGTAACCCTTCATCTCGCTCGCCTACTGTCGCCTTCCTCTTTTTCTTCTGTCTTTTCTTGAGTCTGCACGTGGCTGATTTACAAGTGTAATCCCAGAGCTCGACAGAAATTTCTCTCCGGGAGCCTCAAAAACAAATACTTTGGAAATAAGGTGCAAGAGCGCAGACACTCATTGCTAGAAAGATGTATGCAATATTAACTCCTGATGTACTTTTAACAGTCTTTGTAATAGAGACAGATGGGAAACTAAAGGAACAAGAGGGAGGAAAGCGGAGGAGGGTGACAAAGGGTGATTCATCCTGGCAGTGTAGAGAGGGGAGCAGGGAATGATTTAGTCACAAGAGGAAGAGAGATTTTCCTTGTGCTGGGAGAATTGGACAAACAGCTATTAAGAGAAGAACCACCTCGCCCCCATGCTGCACTTTCTCATCCTCTTCTCTTTGGGCTGTTGGACAAGCTCATTTCTTGCCACTTTCCACTGAGGATATCTGCCAAAGAGACGTCCGGATCCAGCAATGGGGCGACACGGGGCAGGGGGGCACCAGCACCTTAACACACAATTCATGTGAAGTGTGCATCAATGGGCACACACACAGACACACAAAGATGTTAAAACTGTTCATGCACACCATCTCAGTAGACACAGATGCCTGCTGCCAGATCAGGGTCAGTCAGCTGTGAAATTCCTGTGATTGGTGTGTATTTGCTTCACTGTGGGTATACATCGCTGTTTGTATGTGTCACTTTGCATCTGCATTTATGCCTGTAAGCCTGTGTGTTATCATTTGAAAGAGCGAAGTGTGTCAAATTGAAATTAAAACAGAACAATTTGCAAATTATTAAGACTTGAAATTGAATTGAAATAACAGGCAGCATGTTAAAGGTTGATAATTTTGTTTTTTAAATAATTTTGAGTAGTAAGATGAGCTTTAGTGTGTTATGTCTGTGAAGGTTCTCAGTTATCCAGGTCATCGTAGTCTAAGAAGCTTGGAAAGAAAAGCATCTGGACTTCTTTAAGTTGCTTGAAGACGTTTCACCTCTCATCCGAGAATCTTCTTCAGTTCTAAGGGTCAAATGGTGGAGAGTCCCAGATTTAAACCCAGTGGGAGTATCCCCTCTACCTAATCACATGAGCCAAGGTGTGAAGACAGGTGTGGGTCCCACTCAGTCAGGGTTTCGGGTGAGCTCATTGTGAATTTTCACATGTCATTTTCACAGTGAGCTCACCCGAAACCCTGGCTGATTGGGACCCACACCTGTCTTCACACCTTGGCTCATGTGATTAGGTAGATTTCCAAGCTTCTTAGACTTTAATGTGTTATGATGGCACAAAGCATTCACAAGGTACTGGTGTCTAAACACAGATAGAAAAATCAGATCCAGCCAGATTTCACCATGTGCACTTCACTGTAACTACCGTAACTCTCAACCACTTTGGGGTAGAAAGAAAATTAAAATGGTTTCTGAAAAATTATTATTTTCTAATTTTACAGCCAAAATTACAAGATAAGTCCAGGCGGGCTGATACTTGGGTGATATTACATTCAGTACTTTAAGATGGCCTCGTTGTTCCATTTTTTATCTATTTGTTGAGAAGCATTCATTGTGCTAACAAGTGCATGGCCTTCCTGTGTCCTTAATGAATTTGTTTTGGGTGCCTGAGGAGCAAGGGCCACACCTCCTCTTTGAAATCTGAACATACCCCCTGTTTCCCATTGACACACGTCACCCTGTCGCTCTGTGTTATCGTCGCAGTTTTGAGTGAGACAGGACAAGATGAAGAGCAGCAGCAGAAGCAGCGCCGTGAGCTCGCTCACATCTTACCACTAATAGGCATGATTTAAATAGGGAAAGCTGTGACCTGCATCATCTGATTATGCATCTGAAGACTGTGGATGTGTGCATATATGGGAGGGAGGGAGGGGTGAGCAAAGTTTTTCGGAGTATAATTAGAGTCTGATTAGTGTTGAGATAAGCTTAGCCTTTCAAATGACCCAATTACTGCATGCAAAGAGGGGTAGACGTTATATATGCGTTTGGTCTCTCTATCTCTGCCGTTGTCCATGCACACACCCTCACCGATCGGAGAAGAGCGCGTGTATTTTTAATGGGCCAGTATGTTGTGTGCTGAACAGATGTCACAACACCAGGCCAGTGGCCATGGGGGCCACAGCAGAGAATCAGACTGCTGAGACTGTCAGGCAGTGGAAAATAGACCTCATAGGACCAGCACTAATTATAAGATACCTAGATACCTTGAAAATAGCTTTCAAGCAGGCCTTCGTGAATTTGTTATACAAGCAAGGAGCCAGTGAACTTCTTTCATGCTAATGAACATCGATTTTTTTTATTTCAGCTTTAAACATTTTGCTTTCCTGCTGGACAAAGGCGCACAGCATTGCTGTTCTGATTAAAGAGTCTAGTTTTTAGTCTAATGTGATTACAAAATGGATATGCATGTTTTGGTGCATTAACAGTAGCTACACGTCATACAACACAATTCTGTAATCTTTCCCTTCCAGGCAGTTTTGATGTGGAAAATTCTGTGTGAACATCAAAGGAGTAGTTTATCAACCTGAGCACTTTATGTGTCAAATACACTGGGAGTAATCACATATTCACAAGCAAGGACTCTTCTGAAAGGTGTCATCGGTGGTGTGTTCAAGGACACTTTATTATCAAAAACTTGAGAGTCACCTGTAGAAAAACTCCACATTTAATTATTATGTTTTCGCTGAACAGAATGGAGATGGCAGCCATGTCACTTTGGTTGTTAGTTGTTACACAGGACTCAGATTGATGGAGACGGATGGATAGATGGATGGCCCGGTTCAATCAAAAAGAAAAAAAAGTCTGATTTATCGCTTGTAATGATTGATCAGTACAATAAGAGCGCTTAACTTGTCTGGCCCTCAAACAAAAACATTGTTTCGGTGGTTTTATTTGTCTTTTTTGTTTTCAAAAGTAAAACTTGCTTCAAACTGTGTAAGAAATGAAAAGTATTCTGATGTGTAAAATGTTTTAAGATCTGCAGCACTTTTTTTGTTACGTCATGTCCCAAAGGCACTTCTACCTTTCCTCATAAGATTCTCTTTAAACAGTTAGACAGCGCATCAAGGATCAAAACAAGGGCGTAGCTACTGCTGCGTCTGTTTCAAGAAATCAATTGTTACTCCTACTCAGACTCGGATAGCCAGTTATTTGCTTTTAAGTATTGTTTGAATTTTTTTGTTTGGGGTCACAAGAGTGGGACTTTGAATGAACAAAACTTTCAAAACTACAAAATAATAATTCCTAGGCCACAGGGAATCAGTGGTGCAGAGCCGGCAGTATTGACCTGATTTGTCTGCAATATGAAGATGGATGTTATGTACTATATTACATGAGAGGAGAGGATTATATAGTGCAGAGATATTTCAGCTGTGTCTTTGAGGCAATGACGCCATTTAAATCTCCTATTAACTCTGCCAGAGATTTATCACCGTTTGAATGAGCAACGCTAAATGATCTTCGGGATTATGCTAAGCTAAATCAACCACTAACAAGAGGGGAGCAGCATCTATATCGAGTGTCTGAGCTAGCCCTCTTTCCTCCTGCACCCCTCCTCGCCCCCTGCATTTCTGCATTTGTGTAAACTGGACTTTTGTTCTGCGTGATCATTCCTGTTTCTTTTCTGTTTGTCAGTACAATCAACTCAGCCAAATGTCAAATTTCTTTAAAAGTGAAAACCAGGGCATTGGCCTTCTTTGCCCTACCTTTGCCTTTATGTTTTAGTATGTGTTTTGCTCTCTGCTTTTCTTGTGCTATTTTCCTGTTCAAATCCAGCTGTTGCTGCCTAATTGGAGTTGATTTTGCTTGTCTGCATGTGAACCTGGTTCACCTGTGCATTGCGCACATGTGGTTCATTGTGACTAAATTATTTTTTTCGCAGTTTTTAGGTCAGTGACTATACAAGTGTGGTATGTATAATTTATTGGTAAGTGTTTATCTGACTGATCACGCAGAAGGTCATTGAATCGGGTGGCAATTCAGGAAGTCACAGTTGTACTCTTTGCTGAGCAGACAGACATTTACACTCCTACCTATATAATGGTTTACACTTCGAAGTAGATCCCTGTCATCCCCATCATCCTTTTTTTAGCTACAGTCTCACTTGCTATGCTCTCTTTCCCTCCCACACCACCACACTGTGCCTCTCTCCTCCTGCCTCTGCTTTCATGTTATAAGAGCTCCACATTCCCTTTGAGCATGACATTGCCCATTCCTCCCCTCTCCGGATCCCTTCCTCTCCTTTTCCCTCCCGCTCTTACATTCCACATTCTGTTACCTTCTCCTTGTGTTTGCCAGAATGAGTGGCAGGTGTCTCTTCCAGATGCCAAGTTGTTGTTGGGAGGCAGTTTTGACGACGACCTGACAAGCAGCATGTGCGCTTGCAGTTTTTTTTTCCTCCTTCTTCTTCTTTCTCTGTGTGTTGTACGCACATTATTACTGGTATGGAGGAATGAGAATGAGAGAGAAGAGGAAGACAGATCTTGTAATTGAACCCTGGCTGTGCTTGATGAAGCTTTCAGCAAATATCTAACCAGGGAAGCTAAGATGAGAATTTAGACAAACAACCAGCGGGAAATGGATGCAGACACAGAGAGTGAAAAGAATGAGAGAGAAAGAGTTTTGATTAAAAAGGCATCACTTGCCGAACCAGACAATTACTGGTGTAAAGTGAACACCACATTGTGTACGCTACACCAGAGGACAAAAGGACATCGTCATCTGTGTGTTAATGAGGCAGTCAAGCTGGAATTTGAACAGCAAACCACTGGAGACAAAACTTTACCACTTCAGAAAGGCACGAATTACAGTATGAAATGACCAAAAGTGTGTTGACACCCAACTCCAAAAAATGATCTTGACCAATAGGGGGTGAAAATCAAGCCAAAGCACAGCTTTCTAAAACTGCAGGACCATGGCATTATGAAAAATAATAAAATAAAATGAACAACAGGGCTAAAGCTACCGGACGGGACAGGGAGGAGAAAACAAAAATCAAAAATGTAGCTCCCTAAATGGTCCGTCCCCAAAGTGTTTTTCTTTTTTTTGTTGTTGTTGTCTTGATAGGAAATTTTCCTCTTGTGACAGCAGCATCGGGCAAATGTTTATATAACTTCATCCATCTATCCAATATTCCTATCCCAGCTGTCATAGGGTGAGAGGCAGACTGTCTATAGGCCTGTCTATATGTTCGGATATAGACAGGAGCAATAATTTTCACTAGCTTCCAGCAGCCACCCACAATCAGTGGGTGAATGCTCATTTTTTTCCTCACAGCCAGTGGTTGCCAGATGGTTGCAGCTCAGTCTCTAGGTCTTTGTTACCGGGGCTTTACTTTAACATCACATCATTAGTGGTCACCTGTCTGCAAATTCTCAGTAACTGATTAAAGCAGCCACTACCTGACTTTGTTTTTCATACATACTATTTAAACACAGGCTTAGTCATTGGAAGCTCTCACATACTGCACTGTCCTGGAAAAGAGAAACGTGGAGAACACTTTAGCATGAGCTGTCTTTTAAGGATCCCATTGTGAAAACTACAAATAATAAGTCTGAAATCTAAGTCTGTGGTTTGGTCCCTCTATAAGACATCCTTGGACTCCAATTATAACGGAGTCCTTACTGTGCATAGTTCAGCTGGGCTAAGTGTTTACCCACTGCTGGCTAACTATCAGTGTTGAAGCCAGCAGAATAGTGAGCAAACAAATTACAATAGTCAGTGGAGAATAGTTATGTCGGGGGCTTATAATTACAAAAAAGAAAAGCAATACATTTTGGTTAAAACAAATAAACAGGAATGCTAAATATGCAGACTTTGAACTTTCAACTTGATGATATGACACACAAAGAGATTAAAAATGAGTTTTTTATCCATTTGGTGTAGAGATACGTAAAGCTGAACACAGCTTTCCATCCCAACCTCAACACCATCCAGCACCTTCTGGATGAAATGGGAACATGACAGGGACCCAGATCTGATCACCCAACAACAGCATCCATCCTCACTAATACAAATCCCTGCAGCCAGGCTCTAAATTCTTATCAAAGGCTTTCTCAGAAGAGTGGAGGCTATTATGGCAGCAGATTATTTTTCAGTATCATTGGGCATTTTAAGCCTTTATTACAGACAGTGGAGAGACAACAGGCAGAGAAACATGCAAGAAAGGTCTTTGGATGGACACAGCAGAACCTGTGGTTCATCGTAAGTGGTGAGCTGAACAGTTACTCATCACTCAAGTTAATTTGTACATGTGATGTCCTGGTGTCAAAGCTACTGTAATTTGTGCATCTAATGACTGTGTCGTTCATTTTACTGCCTTACTTGCTAGATGCTTCCTGGTTCTGTATACCGTAAATCTCAATAGAAGACATTTTTCTTTGACAAACATCTATTTGGGGCAACAAAAACTCCTCTGAAGCTCTCTTTACATTGTTTTTTGCACTTCCAGTGGAAGGTAAGTGATTAGGGATCAAGGGCAAGCAAACATGTGCTGTTGTCCAACTACTGCTCTATATAGCTCTAAAAATGTCTTAAGGCAGCAGGTATCAAATCAAATAAGCTTTAAAATATTTAATCAAGAAAGATTCAAGCCAGGTATGAATCACTTTAATGAAAGTACCCATAATTCATTTTCTTATTTAACTGCAGCACACGGGGGAAATGCATCATAAACAGTTACCAGTGAAAAAGACATTTGTTTTTTTACTTTGAAGCTCCATACTGGGAGTTTTTAGGGGTTTTAGATTTGGCCCAATTCCAGTTTGATACCTCGGCTACTTGCTGATTTGCAATCATGTTTATGTATTTCAGCACTAGTACTGTGAAGCTAAAGGCAGTGGCGAGTCCAAAGAACTGCTGACTTCAAATTACGATGTTTCGAAACATGCTTGGAAACAAGGTCCTGTTGTTGATGCAGGATTGGAGATTTTCCCTCAAAGGTGCTGAGAACAGTAGCGTACATTTTGAGAAATGTCAACAGCTTATGCATCATTAAGAATGCCTATGTGGCTCAATCCTTGACTCACAAGCCCTTTTTTCTTTGTTTCTATCTTACTCTTAAAAGCTGTCTAACATCATAAGTGATCGTGGCTCAAGAGTTGGGAGTTCGCCTTGTAATCGGAAGGTTGCCGGTTCGAGCCCCAGCTTGGACAGTCTCGGTCGTTGTGTCCTTGGGCAAGACACTTCACCCGTTGCCTACTGGTGGTGGTCAGAGGGCCTGGTGGCGCCAGTGTCCGGCAGCCTCGCCTCTGTCAGTGCGCCCCAGGGTGGCTGTGGCTACAATGTAGCTTACCATCACCAGTGTGTGAATGTGTGCGTGAATGGGTGGATGACTGGATATGTAAAGCGCTTTGGGGTCCTTAGGGACTAGAAAAGCGCTATATAAATACAGGCCATTTACCATTTACCATAAGTGAACAGAGAAAATTTCGTGTTTTACAAGGCAAATGATGAATAAATAAAGCGTCTGGATGGATGGATGCTGGTGGGAGTTATACTGCCCCCGGTGTCAAAGCCATATGGCAGTCAGCAATCTTTTTATCTAATATCATCAGCTTCATCTCTCAATCTGTAAACTTTGAACACCCACAGTTAATCTGCAAGCAAAGATAAGCATGAATCAGCAGACATTGCCCTCAAATGGGAAACACATGCACACACTATATTGAACAATGAAAAGCAGAAAGATGGGAGATATAATTGGAAAGACTGAAGGGGGTAAAGGGTAAAGAGAAGGGTGTCAGATATAAAGAAATGATGAAAATACCAAAAGGAAAAAAAGAAATGAAAGACTGCAGGGGTAAACAAAAGGCAACGAGGGAGGAAAAGCAATTGGAAATGCAAACTTAAACGCTAACAGCATTATCGCAAGTGTGTGTCAAGGAGTCTTGAACCAAAGACAATTTGGATGAAAAAATACACATAATGGGACCAGTGGGAACACGCTACTGGTGAGTTTACCATTGCAAATTTAAAGTATACTAACAGCTGAGAAATCATAAATGTGATTTGGGATGCAACTGAGGTTGGAGACGTTCCCAGTAGAATGTTGAGTGTACTTTACCAAGATATGAAGACCTTAAGTTACACTGTTAAAAAAAACATCCTAAAACAACGGTAATATTCCGGCAGCTGGGGCGCCAAAATACGACCGTGAAATAACAGAAAATAACTCCCGCATAAAAATACGGTTATTTCCAGTAATGAAAATACAATTAGTTGCGCTAATTTGACATGGGATCTCGCCTTTTTCAAGTGCCGCTAAACATTAAATCAGGAACATGTTAATGTGATTAAACAATGAAATCATCTATAAATAGGGAACAAAACCATCTTAAAAAAAGGGTAATATTCCGGCAGCTGGGGCGCCAAAATGCAACCGTAAAATAACAGAAAATAACTGTCCCATAAAAATACGGTCATTTTCAGTAATGAAAATAGAGTTTGTTGCGCTAATTTGACATGGGATTCTGCCTTTTCCAAGTGGTTTTAGACATTAAATTAGGAACATTTTTACATGATCAAACAATGAAATTACCTATAAACAACAATCATAATACGTAAATGTACAGAAATATACAGTTAACAGTTGGTTTAAATAACAATTGATTGCATGCCCTGGGACAGACTGACAGAGGCGAGGCTGCCATATCACACCATCGGCCCCTTTGGCCATCACTAGTACCGGTAGGCGGTAGGTAAAGAGTCTTGACCACGGACACAACGACGGAGAGTGTCCGAGCCGGGGCGCGAACCGGCACTCTTCGGATCACAAGGCGAACTGACAACTCTTGAGCCACAAACGACCTAACTAGCAACGATAATAATACTTATGTGATGTAACACAAGCTTATAGGGATCATGTTATATGCTTTTCCATAGCATTACATTTGAATTCAACAGTTCAATCTTTCAAATAACGGACAGATATTTGTGAGATCATGATACATTTGTGAATGTATTTTAACAATCTAAATATGCATATGTACAGACAGATACATTTAATAATCATGACAATTATGTTGTATTACATTACAGTGATTTAACGTTAATTTACATTCAAAATGTGAAGTCAAAGTCTATTTATGTAACTTTAATGATATTCTACAAGAACAGAACATTACTGTCAAATTCACAGTAAAATACCTTCATATTAGGGGGTTTTCCTACGGTCACAGCCATACCCGCGACCTTGTTGTTGTTAGCTCACATTCATTGGCCAAAGCTTAGCATCATGTTATTTATAGTTATTGCAAGTCCTACCTCTACATTTCTTTTTCAAAATATTTAATTAGCACAGCGTGTCCATGCAATGCTTTACACTGTGGTATGCAGAGAAATCTTAACAAGAAAGCTCACAGAGAGAGATTGAGCTTGTTATTTAACTCCAAGCTGGTAGGGGGAGCTCTTCATTAAAACACTTGCCAGTGCTACTATGTTCCTCAAGGTTCAACAACAGCACAACAGAAGTCACTCATGGTACAGCACTCTCTCTACGAAACAACAACTGTCAGTGATGCTGCACCACGGCGTAAACACAACATTCAAGATAACAGTTTAAAGTAACGTAACCATAAACAATAAAACAAGAACATCTAAACAGCAGCACATGTCCCAAGGCATGATGGGAGACATTTCTGGACGTATTTTTACGATCTAAATTTACATATGTACAACAAAATATATTTAACAAACAAGTAAATTGTGTTTTATTACATTTACAGTGATGTTATGTTATTTTACATTTGACGTGTCAGATCACAGTCTACTTATGTAAATGTAATGATATTCTAGAAAAACAGTACGCAACTGTAAAATACACAGTAAAATAATTTGACATTACTATTTTTTGGAACAGTGTATGCAATTAGGAGCTGAATGTCACTGCCACGTCAGCTTTAACAACAAATTCATCAGCTGAAAGCATCTCGAGGCAAAAGATTAAGATGAGCTTCTATTCAAGCAAAGACAATAGAGTTCAGTCAAGTCCCGTCAAGCAATGCTGTTCAGTAAGAACCACAAAGAGACAAGGACGCAAACGCAGAAAGACGTACATGCACAGTATTTATTTCCCATGCTCACGCACACAAAGTAACAAACAGCAGCTTTATCCCTAATTAACAGAAACAGCAGGTGGGGCAGAGCAGCACATGAAGATAAGCTGGGGAGGAAGGCATGTGTAAATGTTCGGTAGAAAGAAGGCAGAAAAGCATGAAGAAAACGGGCAACATAGATGGACCAATAAAGCAAAGGAGTAGAGAAAAGTTAAGATAAAATCATTTCTATACCCCGCAACACTGAATATCCACTATATGTGTTACCGTTTATAGCAATAACGAATGACCAGTCAAGCCTATACACAGACTGGGGGGACGAAAATGTGTGGAACAGATAAAAAAAGAAAAGGAAAAGAGGACAGGGAAAACGAGACAGACAAGGACAACTAGGGAAGCTGGGGGCTGCACATGTGAAGGGAACTCTAACATTAATATTTAATGTAAAATTGATCAGTTTTTATATTTATTATTCAACCCTAGAGTGGGTCTGTCAGTGCAATGTATATATTCAAATTTAGATACATTAGTACAGCTCACAAACCAAGCTATGATCTTATTTGTTGGTACTGCAGAAAGCACCGCAACACAGTAACGAACAGCAACGGCTAGTTTACGATGGCTTACTTATTTGCTGTATAACAACACATTTTAAAATGAGTTGCTTCTTTTACTGCATTACTATTATACCTTACCTCAGTGGCAAAAAACCCCTTTCATATCTGCTTCATCTCACTTTAGCACATTTCCACTGCCAGTGTTTTAAAAAAATGCCATGTAAGTTGGATATTGATTTAAGTTTGGGAACAATGCTATATGGCTATATAGTGATCACAGAAGAAGAGAAGTTTTGCTTGTGCTGTGATTCATTAGTTGTATAGATACTTGACTGACAGTGACTGACAAGAAAAACTGCTAGTAAGTTAGTTATGATTCTCAATATGAAAATTTATAAAACATAAACATAAAACTGTTAAATGACATTGAGGTCTACCTGATGTTGCACGAGACCAGAGACCATCTCAAACTGAAACAAATTGAAACATTTCCCTTTTATTCTGCAGTGAGAAAATCCAAACTCTTGGATTGCACTGAATGGCTGTGCTGCGCTTTAAGGCAACTTGTGTCGGGGCCACCGCTGTGATAAAGATCTCTACTGCTGTTTTGTTGCTTTTTGTCAGATTCTCTTTCTCCGTGTGTCTTCCTCTGCTCTGCGCTCCCCTCTCGTGTGTTGAACGTGGTCAGCCTCGATGCAGAGCAGCAAAACAGCAATAAAAATTTTCACACTGAGCTGGAATAAAATAAACAATAAAATAACATAAACATACATAAAATAACATGAATGAAATACTCTAAAAATGTTTTCCTTTCATTCTTACTTTCCTTCCTTCTCGGAGAGAGCCAACAGTCACATGCACGAACCAGCACATACAGGTGGACTCACTACCTGGGGTTGGGGTGGGGGGTGCTACTTTAATTTCTGCTAAAGGTTGCCACGCATCTAATGATGCGTGGTTTGAAAAGTTAAGCATGTTTAACTTTTCAAACCACGCATAATAATTTTCTTTCAATTCTTAATAAATTATGTATTTTTATTTCCAGATAAATAGTAAAAACATGGACAAATCCACAAATAATTAAGTAGTTATTGCTTAACCATCCATATTTATTAATATTCATTATATCATACAATTTTAAAGTACACAGCATTGATTTGTTGTTGTTATGAGAGAAGACAGAAGATGGGCTGCTGTGATAACGGAGGCTGTGTGCCAACATTTTTTTTTTGACAAAAAGGTCAGACTTGTCCAACAGAGCAGACAGTGCTCTCAGTATATCCTTCAGAAGAAATGTCACATACTTCTGCAAGCAAAAGTTTGTGAAGCCTTGGAGTTTCAGGTTTTTATAAAAGTGAACTAATGTGATCTCTATCTAAAAAACAAGCTGATTAAACTTAAAGGAAACAAGCTGCTGTGCTTTCCATGCCTTTTTTTGTGAACACACTAAGCAATCGATCACAGTTAAGGCAGGAAAAAAATAAATGAACCACTGTGTTCCTGGGGAGATGAGATTGGATGTGTGGGTTGTAGAGATTTCCTTCCCTATAAATAAAGGCATAAAAAGTCTTGACCGGCATAGTCTGCACTTTCTTGGTTGGTGGGAAACGCAACTTTTTACTTAGTGTGTGCAATAAAGACATTAAAAGTGTGCGTGTCTGTATACAATTGGTTTAACCAGATTGTGTGAAATATCTGAATACTTTTATAAGTAATCAATCCAGAAATCCAGGATTTTGTCATGTGCAATCTCAAATTTGCTTAACATAAAAGATTAAAACACAAAAATACCATAAGTAAGACTAAAATACTTTTTGCATGGAACACTGAAATAATTACACTGTTAGACCGCAAGTACCCTGTAATTACGTGTAATTTCATGTAACAAGTACACTACAAGTACCCTGTATTTGGATGCAATTTGCGGGCAACAAGTCAGGTTTTTGCAGGAAACAATGAAACAAGTACACTGTAAGTATACTTTCTGGGGTGCGTGTAGTGTTATGGAGTGACTAAGGTGCAAGTATCCTGTACTTACGTGCAATTTGCAGGCAGCACGTGTGGTTTTTGCAAGAAACAATGAATCAAGTATACTGTACACCCTTAAGTACACTTAAAATTTACCATGAAATAACCCCTTAAAATTACTTAATTAAATTCTATGTTAGTATTTCATTGTTTCCTGTACAAAGCAGGGTTCGGCGATTGGACGGCTATATCGACTATCCCCTATCGGCGATCGTTTTACAAGGCCGATTCATTTATTTATTTGCCCATGAGTAAGTTTGCTAATAACGATGGAGCTAATAGATGCAGGCAATCGGAAAAAAATAATTTTTTACATATCACCCAACCCTAGTACAAAACTTGTTACATGAAATTACATGTAATTACAGGGTACTTGCGGTCTAACAGTGAAATTATTTTGATTGTTTCCTGCAAAAACCTGACTAGTTGCCCGCAGAATGCATGTAAGTACAGGGTGTTTGCCCCTCATTCGCAGGTCATGTTATAAAGTGTTACCAAAAACAGGGCAAAAAAAACTTCACAAATAGATAAAATACAGCCATAAAATAGCCACATTAGCCATCTGTTAGCATTAACATACTGTAGCATCGCAGTTGGACTATAAAGTTGTGGCAGAGTGGAACCCAGACACTACTCCATACCTGTGCAAAAAAGCAAGGGAGCAATATCTGACCTGAGTAGAGAGTCCAGTGTGGAGAATTTATCCGAACAAATAACGAGTGAAACCCGGAGCAGAGCAGCAGAATGATATGAGTTTCAGACCATAAGACAAGAGCTGAAGATGTAAAGAGCTGCAGACTGAGCTGGAAACGTATGAATGGTAAATGACAGAGAGACGCTGCAAGATAACCTTTAACTTTTCTAGTTTTACAGAATTGTATTAAAATGTGTTTCTTATTTAGCTGTTGCCAGCTGTGAGGTCAGTTTTAAAATGCAGGTAGTGGCTGGTTCAATCTTTTAGATTGTGTTGTTTGTTGTAGTCTTTGTTTATTAGCGTATTTGTAGGTTCCGCGTAATTTACCTTTAAGATATGAACTGAAATTATCTAAATAATTTGTTAAATTAATAAAACCTCTAAACTTAATCCTAAATACTTTTGTTAACTATAATGTATATTAATGAAAATGAGTTAAAAATCAACAGGGTAGCTTGTAGCACATAGCCACCCCTCCCTGAGCCTGGTTCTGCTGGAGGTTTCTTCCTGTTAAAAGGAATATTTTCCTTTCCACTGTCGCCAAAGCTTTTACTCAAAGGGATTCATGTGATTTTGGGGGTTTTCTCTGTTTTCTTTGTTTTATTATAGGGTCTTTACCTTAAAACATTAAGGGCTTCGAGGCAACTGCTGTTTGCATCTGATGACCTCAGAGCATTCACTGGGTTACAGACAGTGAGCAAGTAAGAGATGTAATTAGGAAGTAAAAACCACTGAGAGCTTTACGAACTATTACAAGGAATTTAGATATACTGACAAACACACATTATGTTACAGCAGGACAGAATGCTGCAGTCCCGCTTAGAGTAATACAGAATCGTGCAGTGTGTGGATAAAACTCTGCTATCCTCTGCTTACATTTTAGAACATGTTGTTCTTTACAGAGCAGCGATGTCCTGGTCAGGATGACATCTGTCCATCACATCTGTCCATATCACTCACACATGCCAGTTAATAGCTATTAGATCACTGAGTACTGAACCTGAAACTTTTTTCAAAATAAGACAATAAAAATTGGCACGAATCAATGAGTGACACTCTAGATGGCTTTTACTTTGAAAAGACAGGAATTCTAATTTCCCTGTCATTGGGTTGTATTTAGGGGGTTTAGGTGGAAGCATGACTTGTGTGGTTTAAATGTAGCTTCAGAGGTAGTGTCGGTGGTTGGTGATTCATTCCCTGGTTGCTCCAATCTGCATCCCAAATTTTCCTGGGCAAGATACTAACCCTAAATTGCCTTTTGATGCATTCATTGGAGAGTGAATGTGTGTGACTGATAGAAAGCACCTAAGTATAAAAACAAATGGGATAAGTGAATGGGTGAATGTGGCATACTGCATAAATTGCTTTGAGTGCTCAGGTAGAGTAAAAAGGTGCTTTATAAGAAACAGGACAGGACCTCATTAATCTCTAAACCCTGGTCATGGGCCTGCTAACACAAAAACATGTTTCTATTTTGGCGTGATTGTCTTTGTGTTATTTTCTTTCTATTCCATTCTTAATTTGCTCCCCCTCTATATTGTTAAATATTGTTCATTGGTTTTTTATTGTTTTTATTGTCACATATACAAAAACTTAACAAGATGCACGAGACAAGGAAACACAAACAGGCCTAAATTTGGAAAAAGAAGAGATGAGGCAGAAACACAGGGAAGATGATTATTACAATTTGTACAACTAATACTAGAAATAATATACAAGTTATGAACCGAAATGTAATAAATAACAAAACAAAGAGAGCACAGTATTGCAAACCATCAGTTAGAAAGACATGGAGTAAAAACAGATTTCAAAAACTCAGAACCGCAAGAAATTAAACTCACTATAGCAGGTATACCGTCACCTCGACGTTGATGTGTTGTCTTTGTGTTGCATACAAATGACGTCACCGTACTTTTGGCCACGTTGTTATAACAACCACATGCAAATTAGATGATACTCAATTGTAATCGGAAAAAAACAAAACCGAGTAGATTGAGCCCTTTCCTGTCTGAGGTTTCTTCTTGTTAAAAAAAGTGTGCTTACTTCCCATTGTCACCACATGCTTTCTATTAAGGGGTCATGTGACTGTTGGAGTTTCTTTCTAATATTATAGGAACCATTCATTTAACTACTTAATCTATTTATTCTTTATTTTTCTTTCTTTCTTTCTTTCTTTATTGGTTTAATTTCAATACCCGTCTTAGCTCTCCCTTCTAATCATACAATCTGAGACTTAAGCTGGTGCAAAAGCACAAGTTATGCACACACACACATTTCATTTCAAATAAAAGGAATCTTACTTGCTTATGTCATCTTTGTCTGTATTGTATATGACTTGTCTAAATCAAATTTAAATGAATAATAATTATAATATTGTAGGGTCTTCAATCTGAAGTGCCTTAAACAGACTGTGGTTCTAAAGTTATGCTATATAAATAAAATTGACAATGAAAGGCAGACATATACACCGACACACCAAAAGTTACACACAGGTCATCGTTCTCTTCATTTAGCAGTTATTCCCGAGATCTGCACCCTCATCTCTTTCTGCTTGACTTCATTTTTGTCTCCCCAGCCTTACAAACACATCAAACACTAGAATGATCCAGAGCAGGGGAAAAAGTCAAATAAATGTGAGTGAGATGAAGGGAATCTGAAAACAAAAAGTAATATCCACTTCACAGCCACACTGCAGATGATTCCCCTATTCATCCTCCACCTCCTCCCTCTCCCAATATCCTCCTTTCTTGGTTTCCTTTATTGTGGGAACGTATTACAGGTGTGGTGTGTGTTCACTTGTAAGCAGCAGAAACATCGATTTTGTGTCGCCTTTAGAAGATAACCAAAGGATATAACACTGCATGATGGGATGCTGTGTGTGTGTGTGTGTGTGTGTGTGTGTGTGTGTGTGTGTGTGTGTGTGTGTGCGCCATATTGTCAAGATTAGTGGAAGGAAGAGAAAAATATATATGTATTTACCTCACTGACAGCAATACTAGCGCATGATAAAAAAACACCACACGCTCTCCCCTCTTAACAGAATGCTTGCACACCTGAGCAGTATTTTTCCATGTTTTGCACATTGTATACAGAGCCTTTCTGAGGCTTTGGTAGAAAATGATCCCATGACTTTAAAATTGGGGGTTTGAACTAGTTTATTGTGTTTATTGTGAAGGTAGCAGTGGGTGTAGAAAAGGTTTGAGAGCAAACAGTTGAAAAATATGTAGGAAGAATGAGCTCACACAACCATACACAAGTGTGTGTGTGTGTGTGTGTGTGTGTGTGTGTGTGTGTGTGTGTGTGTGTGTGTGTGTGTGTGTGTGTGTGCGAGACAGAGAGAGATTTGTGTCAGCGTTGTAATTCGTCTGCACTGAACCATGCCTATTGTTGCCCTTGTAAACTGAGAGCAATGAGTGTTTCATTCAAGATGCGTCTGATAACAGAATCTCTGCCGTATGAATTAAATTAATAAAGCTTCTCTCTCTCTCTCTTTCCATCCTTCTCTTTTTTTCATCCCCATCCTCTTCTCCTCCTCCCCTCTCAGGTTACGGTGGGGTGGAGCTACTGTTGGTGTTGTGGGGCCTGGATCTCTCTTCACCCTGCCCTCGCCACTGTATCTGCTACACTTCACCTAGCACTGTCTCCTGCCAGGCCCACAACTTCCATGCTGTGCCTGAGGGCATCCCCGCTCAGAGCGAGCGCGTTTTCTTGCAAAACAACAAGATCCAACGGCTACTTCGAGGGCATTTCTCGCCCACTACCACTATGCTGTGGCTTTACTCCAACAACATCTCCTATATACAACCATCCACCTTCCATGGCTTTGACCGCCTAGAGGAGCTTGATCTTGGGGACAACCGGCACCTGAAGGCCATTGCCTCGGACACCTTCCTGGGCCTTGGTCGGCTACATGCCCTTCATCTATACCACTGTGGCCTGATCACCCTCCCTCCCGGGATCTTTTCAGGCTTACATAATCTCCAGTATCTCTATCTACAGGTACACGGATAACAGCTGCCTTTTATCTCTATTGTGTACTGCATCTGCCACCACAATCGCATTATGGTGTAATCTGTCAATCAAGTTGGTTCAGCACTTACGCCCCATGAATTGGTCCCTGATCAAATAACTGAGTGTAATGAAAATACCACGAGCTTTCCTGAAACAACAATACTCCTATAGTACAACTTCTGTGGCTAACCCCTGCAAGAGAACTATGTAATCCGAATCCATGCCTGAATATATGATTTCATTAATTACACAGTATGTTTATGAAGACAGAAGGATGATCTATTTATATCACGATGGAAAAATTGCTAAGATTGGCAGTGAATGATAGTGGTGCATTTACTGCAAAGTATCTTTGAGCAAGATGTTGAACCCTCAGTGGCCCGCGATGCAGAGTGTGAGTATGTGAACAGTAAAGGTTAAAAGTGGTTTGGATAGAAAAATAAAAGAGGACTTCAGTGTCGTGTGGATGATTGAATGAAGCTTGTAGTAAGAAAGTTCTTTGAGTGCTTGAATTGAGTACAAAAGCGCTATGTAAGTGCCAGCCCATTTATCAAATATCTTTGGGTCTGTTAAGTGCAAATGTCAGATGTCTAGTAGTTTTGACTTGCTTGCTAGATGTTGTCAGTGAGCTATAGCAGTCTAACAGGTTTAGACATGAAAGAAACAGTTTTTTACCTATTAGTGTTCAAATAAAGAGTCTGTTTAGATTTTTACACTGCTCTGGAGAAAACTTATATACTATATTGGGCCAAATAAAAGTGGAATTCATAACATTATATGAAGGGGTTAGAAAATTCTGTTTTCAAATCATATTTTCGAAAGGACAGTTTATTGGCACTAAAAGTGTTCCTACAACACGCTTTACTTTCACAAAGGGAATAAATTCATGATAAAAGCCTCATCAGATCATGAGCTGCATTCTCAATGTTAACAGAGAGAAAATCATTGTTACTATGGGCAATTTTTTTGAAGCTGAAATTACACAGCTGACTGTGTGACAGCTGACTGTGTGTGTTTTTCTCCTTAATGGATATGTTTTATTTGATTTATGTTTTTGTTATATTGAGAGTTAACAGCTCATAGCCTTTTTTCTTACTTTCTTACAGTACTTACTGTTTGTAGCTTTTAAGCGCAATTTGAATTATGGCTAATTGGGTATTTATTCAGTTATTATTTTAATAAATGAAAAAGTTTTTCTTTTCTTTTTTCACTGAACTGAAAATGTACAGAACCATGAGTGAGTTCAAAACTGTCCAAAGGTTCATTATGAGTAAATGATGTTTTCATTGTTTCAAACCTACTTAGTAACTGAGGCAACAGCTACAGACTGACAAGTTTGGAAGCACTTTTACGTCAAATGTTTGTTTGTTTGTTTGTTTTTTCAAAGAAACCCCAAAGGGAAAAAAATAGAGAGAAATCAGTTGGTAGAATGAGAGTAGATTACCCCTTATTATTTATTTGATATAGTAATCTCCAAACTTAGTCAAAACTCAAAACATAGTTTTTAATTCAAAGGGTCCACTTTTGAGCTCTTTAATCCACTTTATTTAGCCAGTTCAGTTAGTTTATGCATGTGTTCTCTATAACACACACACACACACACACACCAAACACACATGTATAGTTTATTTAAGGATTAACATATTATCTGTATCTTGTATGATTCTAAAACAAACAGAAAAATGCAAATGCAATGGATTACTCATACTCAGGTAATAAAAACTATGCTTGATGTCTTGCAACCCATTTTAAGCTTCTCTTTTTATCTTTCCTTTTTATTCCTACATCCTGGCAGGATAACCAGTTAGAATTCCTAGAGGATGATTTGTTCATCGACCTTCTGAACCTCAGTCATCTCTTCCTACATGGCAATCGTCTATGGAGTCTTCGCCAGAACACTTTTCGAGGTCTAGGAGTCTTAGACCGGCTCCTTCTCCACCAGAATCGAATCCAGTGGGTTGATCGTCAGGCCTTCCATGACCTTCGGCGTCTCACTACTTTGTACCTGTTTAATAACTCCCTCACTGAGCTGTCTGGAGCCACCCTGACTCTTCTACCAGCCCTGGAGTACCTGCGACTCAACGACAACCCCTGGGAGTGTGACTGCAAGGCCCTGTCGCTTTGGGATTGGCTGCGGAGGTTCAGAGGCTCCACCTCCTCTCTGATGTGTGTTTCGCCGCCTGAGCTGACAGGGAGGGACCTGAAAACGCTCAAGAAAGAGGAGCTGCCCAGTTGCATATCAGGCGAGAGTCATGCGCATGGCGCCCCAGGCAGAGAGATTGAGCACGGGGAGTCTTTAAACCACCTGAATCGTCACAGAAACCATCACAACCACCATCAGCGGCCATACTTGCCCCACGGGGACCAGTACAGCTTGCCTTCACCCTCACCCCTACCACGGCCACCTAAAGGAGGCCGCCGAAACTGTACTCGCCGTGGCCGCAAGGCAAAAGGGGGGCTCAATGAGGTGCAGGTACTTCAGGAGGGGGGTGAAAAAGACTACACTCCAGATGGTGATAAATATGACCTGTCTGCCACAACAAGGAGGAAGAACAAGTGCATCCCCAGAACTTCCGTTGGCCCACCAATTGGGGTCCAGAGAGCTAATAACAAAGCAGGGTCACATCATGCAGGTTTAGTTTCGTGTTTGTCATCAGCTCTGCTGCTGTCACTCTACTTTGTGATCCTACGTTGAGACAGGAAACGGACACTGTTGTGCTGGTGATGCAACCATATGATTCATTCTCCTGAACCACCTTGTTCTGGCTCTTTAAATGAGGCATGTGCACATAAATGTGTGTGTAAATGACTGTGTACAAAGGACATCACTGAAAATCCCTGTGGTATTAATGCAGGGGTCATTCTGAGTCATAATCAATACATGTTAGTCAGGGAAAACTATTTTGCCCACTTGCTTTGATGATGTCACCAAGGGAAACAACAGGAAAACTTTTGTGTCTCTGGCATCAACTGCTTCACTGAATTTATGTACAGCCACATAAAATAACAAGCCAATAATTCAGCAACAGGAACACACAGTAAGTAACAAAACAGTTCATGGCTCGGTCTCTGCGTTTAGCCCCCGTGACACGATAGCGCTCTCAACCGCAACCTCCATCTGTCAGTCAAGCCGAGAGGAAGACATACTCATTTGTAGCTGTCACCGTACTCACTCAGCAACACCTTAAGATCAAGAAAGAAAATACCGCTGACACAAGTGGCAGGAAAATGAGTCATTGTGAAACGTTTTAGCAGTTATAGCTATAACCATTATATACCTGCAAATAAAGTGGTTTTCTTTCACGTATCAGGACAAGTTTAATGTGAATCTGTATGCTTAACTTTTAACTTTTTAGTCTAAATTCTGAAAGTACCACAGAAATTGTCACTCAACTATTCGCCATTCAGGTCTTCAAACTGTTGAAAACTATAATCTGTCTGTGCCCTCACATCGAAACTTCAAAAAGCCATTCAGAACTAACCAATCGTTCGAGGAGCCAGCTGGTCACAGTCAGTGTAAATGAATGGGAACGAGTGACTGAAAAAGATTACGATTTTTTTGTATTAATGTTTGTATGTATATGTGTGTGTATGTGTGTGTGTGTGTCCTCTAAAAAATTTAATTAAAAAACGCTAAAGCCATGCGGGTAGAATGAAGTTAGAAAGCAAGAGTGCCTATCGAGAGCCAGTTTCCAATATGGGCAAAACTTTGGAATTTCATTCAGCCTTTGACCTCTGTGGCTACAAAACAGAGGCTCAGCTTATGCAGGTCAAGGAAAAGCTGAGGCCTGAGCCAGACTCACAATTCCAAGAAACAGATATGCACTTTCCTCTTTCATACCACAGAGGCTATAAATACATCTTCTAAAGAGAGATGATCCAATCCAAATATTCTTCGGGAGCTTTCAATCAGATGATGATCACCACAAGTCACGACATCTTCTGCCAAGATCCAATCGTTCATCAAAAGGAGAGCAGAGAAGTAGCTCAAAATCTGTGATGATCACCGGACGACTGACAAACTCCTGGTTTTCTCTCTTTGTTTAGTGTGCTCCGAAACAGACATCGATGTGCAAGCCCTGACTGGAGACTTGGATTTTAATGCTGCTACGTTTGAGGAGAGAGAATCCCATTGGCCTTTTGTTGGCTCGGGACTACTCTTCAAGAAATTAAAAAAAGCACAGAAAGAACTGTGTGACATGGCGCCCTTTGAGCGGTTCAAGCACACACCCTCTAACCCTCCCAAAATAGCCCAATCTATCACCTTCACAGCCTTCCTGTCCCACTATAAACACCCCATGAGTCCAAGGTTTTTGAATCACAAACAGAGCACCACAGATAATGCCGAGACTTTGACTCAGTCACTCAGCCAAAGTGCTCAATGACAAAACCTGTACAGATACTCATGGGCCACCCGGGTACCTTGGCAAGCCAGTAATGCTAAAGATCTCTTTGTTTCTTTTACAATTACAAAGTTATAAATCTTATTTTGAAAAAGAAAAATACCCTTTTATGCAAAAGATGAACTATAAGCTTAAAAAAAAACCAAGCTAAATAATTGGCACGCTAACAAAAAGCACAAAGAATAATGAGTTTAGTTTTGCTGGCATCCTTAAAATACCTGGTTTTGATGGGAATTCATGAGCAGGGCCCGCATTTGTACCCTGCTTGGGTGTGTTTCCCACTGAGCCCCGCCTTTTCATGTCTCTCTATCTAGATGTCGGGAAGCCTGTCACTTGAGTCATTCTCCTGACATGTAGGATTTAGAAATCCCTACTGGTGAACTTGTTTGTGCTGCTGTTAACCCAGAGGTGATGTAAATTGTGTCTGTTTATTCCTGTGAGGATGACGTTTATATATATATTAAAAAAAAAGAGAAAAAAAAGTGGATAAACTGATTCTCTGATGTGTCTCAGTAGTTCCCTCAAAAAAAAGAGAGAGACTAAAAACAGGGAGCTTGAGGCTGGAACTTTTATTATTATTTTTTAAATATGATTTTTATCATTATATCATTTTCCCTTTCAGTCTTTTTTTTTTTTTTGCTTTCCTGTTTTGTTTTCGCTGACTCACTGAAGATAAATGGTACACTGCACTGCTCCACCCCCAACCCCTCCCCTTACCGCTCCTCCAGCTTTCCTATTCATCCCCTTTTCTCCCTCCCCTCCCCTTCTCCTCACCCCTCCAAAACTTGCATCCTTTCTCTCTCCTTGTCTGTCTGTCTATTCTCTTTTCCTTCTCCTCCTTCTCTGCTCCTTTCCTTGCCACTCCCAACACACACACACACACACACACACACACACACACACACACACACACACACACACACACACACACACACACACACAGCTCTATCTCTAAACTCTTTTCCTTTACTCTCTTCCTTTGTGCAACCCAAATGTTTTGTATGTGGTTATCAAACAATGCCAGACTCAAAAGCTGTTTATAAATAACATTAAACAGAAAGTGTCCTCAAATGGCTGAGGTGGTCTTGTGTTTGTTTGCCTCCCTTTTGTCAGCACATATGCGCATCTGTCTGTGTGTGGCTAATAGACATACGTCTAAAATGAGCCCTGGGGCTGAATGATAAGCGAGTGAAAGGAGAGGAAAATGGTTAAAAAGTTTTTTTTTAAAAAGAAAAAAAAAGCTAATGAATAAGTATGCACATCATCTACTGCTCGGAGAGAAACACTCACATTTAGCCAGGATATATTTTGGCCTGCTTCGTGTCCTAGTTTCACTCACTACGCTGCAGCCTCATATTAAATATGTATCAGAGTGAGTCTAAGCACATGCGCGCGCACAAACTGTCAAATACACTCACCTGTCGAGCTCTATTAGCTGCGAGGGTGCCAGTGAGTTGTCTTGCGTCGGGTCAAGGCGAGGTCGTCTAGAGCGTTGGCATGTGCTGTGCCTGCTTTAAATGTGTTCGTGTTCATGCTCATGTGTGTGTCCGCATGTGAATTGTTGTATTGATGCAGACGTGCGTGTTTGTGCACTAAATATGCATGCTCACCGCTGTACCTTGTATGCACACTGGCTCAGATCTAGCCTGACAGCCGGCTAGGGCAGAGAGAGGTGTGCCTCTGAGAGACAACATCACTGCTCTGTTTGTAAAACAAAGCTGACAATTGGGAGAGAGAGAGAGTGAATTAGACACTAGGATTTAAGGCAGAAGGCAGGAGGCTCCGGTCCATTCGCACCAGAACCTCTCGCCACAAGAACAGTTTCTTCCCCTCTGCTGTTGGACACATGAACAATAACCACATGACTGTCCCCGCCACTAACACATGACCCTACGCTGTGTCACTGCATCATTTCATGTCTGGCACTGATCACCACCTGCACTCATGTATATATCTTTCTACGTAGCACTCATAATTCTTATTCTCATGTATATATGTTTGGCACTGATCACCACCTGCACTCATGTATATATCTTTCTACGTAGCACTCATAATTCTTATTCTCATGTATATCTCATGCACATATCTTTCTTTCTACATAGCACTTTAATTCTTATTGTCTGCACTGAAGCACCGCAGCAATTTCCTAATGTTGTAAACCTCAACATCTGGCAATAAACCCATTCTGATTCTGATTCTGATTCAGAAGGGTGGATGTCCATGAAGTAGTTATCAGCGCCAGACAGACCAGCGGCCAGGGGATAGGAAGTCAGCATAACACAGGTGGCTCCAGCATCAGCGGCTGCTGGTGTACAGTCGGTCGCTGTGTGCGTCCCAAATTAAGCCTGGGTTGCAGCTTACATGTGTTCATTCATGTAGAGGCACTATGCAAACCACTAGAAGCCAGCATTTAAATTAAGCAGAAAGGTTCTGCATCAGTGAGTTCGGGGAGATTTATGAAATATGAATCTGTTTCTAAAATTGAAGTCACATGGTTCAAAGGGTATTAATTATAAAGATAGTTGAAGTAAAAGGTTTATGAGCACAATAAAGAATGGCCAGTGAAACTGCAGGAGGTGAGATGTATGGAAGATGCGAAGGAAAGAAGACTGAATACTAATTTCAGATGATGAAAAAAGACATTAGACTAAGATAAGGTGAGAAAATATAAAGTGCGTTTTTTCTAATGATGTAAATTTAAAAAAGTTACCCCCCACAACTCACACCTGATTACCACAAAGCCTATTGAATTAAGAAATCCTTCAACAAATCGTCCAAACGATCTAAAATAACTCAAGAACAGCTGAGAAACAACATCATTAGTCTAGAAAGGGTTACAAAGCCTTGAGTGAACCCAGCCTGGTGAACCACAGTGAGAGTAATTATCCACAAATGGAGAAAACTTGGGACAGTGGTGAACCTTCCCAGGAGAGGCCGGTCAACCAAAACTATTCCAGAAGAGCATCAGTTGAGGTCAGAGTTCATGATTCAACAGTAAGAGAATGAGCAGAAATGAGGAAAAATGGCATCCATGGGAGAGGGGCATTTTCACATTAGATAAAAAATTTCTTGATGACTGGCACTCGGATTATTCAGCAAAGGAATGATGGGAAACACCAGCAAGTCTACCTCTGAATACCTCAAAAAAGAAATTCACCTGAGATGTTTTGGCTCGACCTTAAACAGGCCATTCATACGTGAAAATCCTCCACTGTGGCTGAATCAAAACAATTCTGCAAAGAACAGTGAGCCAAAATTCCTCCACGGTGATGTGAAAGACTCCTCCCCAGTCAATGCAAATGCTGGTATTGTAGTTCTTACTGCCAGTTATTAGATTTAGGAAGGAAATCACTTTTTCACACAGGTCCAGGCAGGTTCAGATTACGTCTTTTTCTCCGTTGAATGACTGAAATAATTGAATGAATTAAAAACTGCATTTTGTATTTATTCAGCTTATCTTTGACTAATATTAAAATTTGTTTGATGATCTGAAATATGTCATGGTGAAATATATGCAAAATAATTTCTCAGCACTACATAACAGACAAGAACATGATGAATTAATAAAAATGACCAAGTTGGCAAATGTCAGAGTTAGGAATCTCTGAACAAACAGGAAATTTTGGGTAGAAATTAGAGATTTTAATAAGTACATATGGAAAAATAAAACAAGAAAGGTAAAAGTGAGGAAGAGAAGCGTGATAAATAATAGGATCCTTCCTATTATTTATCACGCTTCAAGTGTAGGAAGAGTTTGGAGAAGAGAGAGAAGAAAAAAAGCAATCAACAGACGTAACAGATGCCGTTAAAGTCAATCAGAGGAATGGAAGGAGGAAATTAAAGAAGAGAAGGATGCATGGGGGGGAAAAGAGAAAACATTCAGAGACAGATGTATGCAAGCTTCATGATCAAACAGTAGAACAGCTCATCCACTAGTTCAGTCCCTAAGCTGAGGATCTAAAATAGCCGCATGTGAATATTTATATATATTCCATCGGCAAAGAGGCCAGGCAAAATTGATTTCTCTGTGTGAATCCCCGAAGAGTTGAGACTCAGCAAAAGAAAAGCAGCAAAGAGCAAGGGAGAGTAAAGCGAAAGAAATAAAGCTATTCTAGAAAGAACAGAGGAGGATTTTTGTGAAATGAGTCAAAAACGAAGAAATGAGAGACACCTTCGGCTAAACGCAAGTGTACAACTGCACCACACTGATGCAAATGTTCGTCTCGCATACAATCTATACCAGTAAGACTGCAAGAATATAATTCACACTATCTTACTTGATTTTTATTCCCATCACCATCCGAGTGCATTGCATCTCTCGTGCACCAGCTCACATGCCTTACAGTTGCTGGCTGTAAGCACCATTTAACACCAGCCATCTTTCCATGGCCATAACCATCAGGCTACATTACTCTCATTATCGGCAAATATATGGTTCTAATTAGAGAGAAGGTCAAAGTATTGAACTGTGACTGAGCTAGTGGAAACTGTGAGCCTGTACATTTCTAGATGTGAAACTTTTTCAAAAGTTTCAAGTTTGAAGTTAACACTTGCATGGCACTTACTTGCCTGTGGCCTGTGTAATCTTCCTGTACTGGGTTGCTTCTTTATGAAGTGCGTCTACATATTATTGCCACTTGACAAGCCTCATAAAAAGGCAATAAAAGTTCATGTGCATATGAAAAATCAGCAGGACTCACACACAGTTTGAGGCGTTTTCAGCCTTTTAGCAGCAGAGACTTACACAAGGAAACGTGAGAAATGACATTTGAAAATGCAGCTGAAGTTTTCATTACCTCTTGTAAATGTGTTATAAATCAAACATATGTCAGAGTGATTTCCTAAATTTTAGAGTCTTGCTGCAGTTTTATTAAATGTTTCATCATCCTGGATTTATGTTATAAATAAGTAAAATCTGTATCTGTGCCATATCGTGGGAGCATATGCACTCGCAGAAACAATATTAGTGTTCTCTCCATTTTTAATGCACTGTTCTTTTTTTTTTTTACTAAGCAATCTGGAAACTGAGGTTGAAATTAATTGAAACACATCGGAAAGGAAGTGACAGTAGGCAGGCGTTTTTGTCACCATGCTAGTTCCCATCTGAGAAATTAATTTCACTGTCAAAGCATGGCTGCACAAGAGTATAGCTTAGAAACTATTTGTGGGCATAAATAATAAATGCTGTGGAGAGCAAAACAATCCAAGAGTTGGGCAAAATGTGTTTTGGATACCTTAACTAGAGCCTGTAGCTACAGCCCGGTGAGACCCACTTCAGCACATTGTATGTATGTAGGTATCCCAATATGCTGTCACTTAAAGTTCGCCACAATTGGTATCTCAGTGTGCAACAGTGTGAAAGAATATCTGAGAACTTGTATTATGTAACATAATACAAGTTCTCAGATATTCTTACATTTTTGAGCGCTTTTTAAGTGAAGCTTATGCATGTTTGTTTAGGAGGGTCTATATTCACTCATCTGCCTGCATTCCTGGCTTTAAATTGCACTGCTCTTCTGTCATTTTGCCTTTCAGACTTTCATTCATGTGAAACATCATCTCCACTTCCTTCTGCGCCACCACTATTTTTCCTACATTATAGGCTCCAATCAGACTCTAATCGTAAAAATAGTTTAATGTTTAGTTCTTTTCAATGATCTCTCATTATTAAAAGGTTATTTTTGTTAAGGAGAGGCTGTGTTGTGTTGGCAGAAAAAGAATAAACTTAAAAGCAGCTTTATAGTTGAACACTCACTGAATACAAAACAAAACAAGACCTAATATTTCACAACAAGAATCTTCCAGGAAAAAAAACACACTATGAGGAAGGCAGAATGAAGACAGAGACCAAAGGGAAACAGACAATAAATACAAACCCATGATAATAAGCAGATTTGAAACAGGTGGGAATGCAGCCATGAAACACAAGCAACTAAAGACTACCAAAGTAAAACAGGAAGTGAGATAAGACAGACTAACAGCATACAAATTTTCACATAAGTAAAAACCAGAAGAAAAGGCCGAGCGAACAGAACAGGAACACAAGAGGAGATCAACCTAAGGATCACAGAGGCAAAGAAAAAATAATGAACAAGAAATAGGAGAGATTTAAAAACTAACCAATACACACAACAGAACTATAAAACAAAAATAACGAAAGATTCAAAATCAGAAAAACTCCAAAGATCCCAAAACTCAAAACGACCATGAAAGCTCCACTAATTATTTAAATATTTCTGTGTGGACCAAAGCAGTTGGCTGAGTGACAAAGTGACAGACTGGCATTGCCATCCTCCAGCAATGCCACTACTCTAAGTAAACATGTGGCTGAATGTCAGTCTTTTTCAATGTCCAAATGTCAAAGTCCTGTGTTGTTTGGATCATTAAATGCTAGTTTGTCAGGTGCTCTCTATTTGATTCTGTTTGCTACAGTGTACACTTTTTCATCCTCATCTGTGTTCTTTAGCATTTTGAACCTTTTGCTATTAGTTACAGTTTTGTTTGTATTAAAGCTAAAATGCTCCCTCAGGGTCTCCTGTGTTAAGTTTATTCCTGTGTCTGTGCTTCCGCGTTTAGTTATTAACTGTCGTTTCCTGTTTTGTTTTGGTAGTTATTTGTCTCCTGTGTTTTGCATTTAATTTTACTTCCCCTCCCAGCTCATTGTCTTTGATTACATTACCTGTGTCTCCTTACTCTCCTCGGTCCAATTCCCTGATTACCCTTTGGTGTATAAATAGTGCTGTCTTCCCCTCAGTCTTAATTTCTGTCTGTTACCCTTACTTATGTGTTCCCTGCCTGGATATGGTTTTGTGCTGTCATTTGGGTTTTTGTGTTGGCTTTTCCACTGGTTGAATTAAAGGTGTATTTTCAGTTCGTCCAGTTTGCCTCAAGAGCCTGCATTTGGATCCCTTAGCTGGCAATTTATGGCACTTATATTGTTTGGGTAAATATTTGTGTTCAACATATGTAAACAGGGTCAGCCAGAGCATAAGGACTGGATGGGAGCCAACTTGAATGCAATGGAGAGGTGGGTGTCCACGAAACAGAAATTATTACACAGTGGGAAACTGGGCAATTTAGATGTAAAATGTAGAGACACTCATAATTAACAGATTTATGCAGTTGGCATATTTACAGGCTACACAACAAATTCCTGGATGAACAAAATGTACATTAAACCTTGTTAAGAACCAGTGTGTATAATTGTGCATATACTGCATACTGAGAAATGTGGACACATTTACAAAAGTGTACGTAATGCATTGCTAAGACAACATAGTAAGCAATGCAGGAGAAATGTTTTTTATCAAGGTGCACAAGCTGTGTAGTGCACCCACAATGCATTAGGACAGCTAGAGTTGGCCGCTGTGACTGCATAATCTTCTCAAAGTTTTTGTTTTGCAATTTTCAGATCACATCGTTCTTAAAAGACAGCTGCGTAGGTTTAATGGCCTGTTTTTAGTTCCACAGAGATGTGATTGGTACTTCTGTCCATCCTCTCCAGAATCACTGGGTTCTTCACTTCTTAACCTCTATTGCTCCAGATGTTGTGTGGCTATTAAAGACGTTTAGTTATTGCAAATGTGGGAAGTTGACTCTTTATTACTGTTTCATTTTTGCACTGATTATCACCTGCACACATGTATATATTAATCTGTTTAGCACTTTTAATTCTTATTTTTATATTTATTTAACTTTTGTCTTACAGTATGTTTTGCACTAAGTACTGCAGCAATTTCCTAATGTTGTAAATCTGCTCAACATTTGGCAATAAAACCCTTTCTGATTCTGGTTCTGATTCTAATCTATATGGCTCCATTTTACTTATAGTTGTAAATGTATGTCAGGGCCCATAGCCCAACAAAAAAAAAGTTAGGAACATCACCAAGACCTCCGTTACTAATGTGGTCCTATGTATTATTTCTGAGGGCTCTGCTGTACTGGGTGGTTTGAAACCACTTCTGGTGGAGACAGCATGTCACTTTTAGTCCTCTACCTGTCATCTAGATGCTGTCCCAAATTAATTCCTATGCCACAAGTCCTTCTAAATGATTAATTATTTGCCTTTTTTTGGCAGTGAGCCATTCTCTTTTTAGTCCCAGACACTCGGGATTACCCCCTACGTCGATAAAGGCTTGTCTTGGGTTTTGATCTCATCACAGTGTCCTGGCTTCTGAACTCACATCCCTTTCAAACCACCACACTTGGCTTTTGCAGTTTGGGGACATTTTACCATCAAGAGTATTTCTTATATTCTCTCGGTAAGCTGGAAGGTAAAAGGCTCGACTATCTCAACTGCTTGTGGTTACCAGAATTCTTTTAAGAGTTGTTACTTATCAATTTATGAACCTGTAAATCTAACCATTCGTGTGAACTATGCGACTGATGAGTCTGAACTAAGAATTTGAGTTTTCACAATCATTTTGTTTTTCAAGGTCACCCATGTATCGAGCTAAATGCTTGCAGTTAGTTTACTTACTTCGAAAGATTCTATTTTAGACATACTTTCTTACTTTTGATCAGTAAAAGACCTTTTCTTTTTAAGCTGTGGCATTTCAAATGTACAATACACATGAAGATCTACAGAGCTGAGACTTTGCAAGACTTTATCTTTTTCAGTAACCTCACAGTCTCAGCAGCAATGATAAACTTCCTCCAAAATTAGATACAGAGCCCAACACAAGCCATGTACATGTGTCTATCCACCAACACGGAAACTCCAAGCAGTGCAGGGAACTGATGTTTAGTGAACTGATACAGATAAGGCATAACCCAGCAAGTCACCTGAAATAAAGCATCAGTCTAAGCCACCTTTGATGCACATAAATGTATCCTTCACTTCATATGAGAACACTATCACTGTCACTCTGATAATTTGATCAGACAGGGATAACAACCAGATGCCCGGATATACTGTAATGTTAGGCATAGAATCATACATAATGCTCACAATGAGCATTAAGATCTAATTATGACACAGTAAACAGCAAAGACAGAGAAACACATTTTGTTCAAATCATTTGCATGAATAGAAAAAACACATAGTATTCCCATATAGTTTGGGAGCATCTGTGTCATCTCCAACACCAGTTCCAATTTCTAGCCTTTAAAGTTTATCAATCATTTTTCATTTCAGCAAAGGGGTGAGTGACCTCTCTGTAACTCAATAGTCACTTTGTGCAACCTCAGTTTTGAGAGACTGCAGAGAGAGACAATCTGCAGATTTGCACCATGTGCACGCCACCGTTACTGACACGCCTGCAAGAACGGCACCTCCGCTTGTATTTCGGGTTAAAAGGTGTTGCTTTGACTTTGTGGAATAAACGGAAAAGGTGTTTATTTCAGTTCCTATTAAACAAGCTAATTCACTGACAGTGAACTTCTCAAAACTCAACGCTGAGACTTTACTGTGGCACCACAGATCAATACAGGGGCACATGGCACAGTGACAGGGGTCAGCAACACCAATAAATGAGGCGGATAAAGACAAATAAAAATGAAAGTTCTGCTTTATATGTCTAAATAGGGGGATTTATTTTGACAGGCATGAACCAATAATCACCTAAACTGGCCGCAGACACTGTCTCTGACCCTAAGAGATACAGATTTTGAATTTAAAGCTGTTCACACATTCACCTAACAAATCTCTTTGGTGAGGCAATCCTTCTCAATGCATAGAAATCTACCAAATCAGACTACCCACTAGTAGTTTGATTTGATAGGGGTTGCCACAGCTACCTAGTGTGGCAACCCCTTGTGAATGAGGGAGCAGCCAAAAGTAGCTTATTTTTGGATTAGTGAAGACTTCCTAGATCCAGACTTAAAAGCAGAGGTGATAGAGCCTTTTCAGTGGTGGCTCCTAATCTTTGGAATAACCTACATTTTCACAAAAGAGATGCAGATTCTCTAAATCATTTTAAAACACTGTTAAACACCTATTCATTTTCACTTGCTTTTAGTTTTAGTTGAGCAGGGTACCCTGCCCTTTGTTATTCAAACATAGTGTTATTCATTTTTATTTCATTAGATGATTTATAATGTATGTTTATTGTTGATTTAGTGATTGCTATGTATAGTCTATCTTTTGTATAACATATCACTTTGGTCATCTTAGGTTGTTTAAGATTTGCTATAGAAATACATTTTGACTTGACTTACACTGGCAAATGTAATTCTGGAGGTGATTCTGAACGACCTCAAACACAATTTGTGGCTTTTCTGTTACAGTAGTTTTTGTAACTTAAAGGCCAGCATGCAGTTTTGTTAAATAATCTGACAAATACTCTCTGTGCCCTGCTTTCAGCCAAAGCACTTTACAATTGTCCCTTCACTCACCTCTACTCACACAAAACACCCCTTGGAGGTAAGCTACCACACGATACACTAACTAGTCATCAAGAGCTATTAGGTTTCAGTGTGTTGGTCATGAATATCTGGGGGAAGGAATCCATCTGCCAAACGTTCGATTAGTCCATGATGAATGTATAGAGCTGTACAATGCAATTTTGGGCCATGAATCACAGTTTCAAAAGCAGAGGATTCTTATCACTGTACAGTGAATGAATTATTACATGCCTAGTGCCTGATAACAGCAGTGCAGAACAGTGGACCCGCAGACTGAGAAAAGTTAACATGACCAAGATGAGGTATAGCACTTACAACGACATGATTGCATTGCTAGTGGGATAGCTCCCATGCTATATAGAGCAGAGTTTGGCACCAACAACAGAGAAAAACTAAATAGTAGACAGTGTCCATTTTCTGGTCTCTGTTTTCTCATTTCAAAATCCACCTGCTGCAAAAAAATACTCCAATACCACTAGAACAGAAACAACCATAGTGACAGTTTCTGTGTAAAAAGAAAAAAACAAAAGAAATCCTGGCAAAAAGTTATCTGGTTAAATTTTTTTTTTCACATCCCAAAAATCGAACTCTTGAAATTATGCAGAGCAGCAGAGCTGTCACTGCATTTATTTATTAATGAGATCATGCATGGATCACAGTTTATCATCACTGTCATTAGGTTGACAAATACAATATGTTGTATTATATTTCAACATATTGTTTCAATAAAATGCCATAAAATGAATGATGTGATTAACATTAAAAACACATGGTCTTAGTCATTGAGCATGAGTAAAAATCTTTTACAGGCACGGGTTTGTTAATGTTTTTCGAGTTTTCTCTCCTCACTTTGCAGCAGTAGAACCACTGACTTTATTATATTTTCAAGTTGACACAGTAAACCTGATCACAAGCAGTTTCTTGGCTATTTACTTAGACAAATGTTTTGGAAAGTATTATCATTGATTTGGAGTTGTGTTTTTGACCATCGGGTGGGCGTAACCTAAGCCCTGTACTCACTCTCCTTTACTTCTGTTTTTGGTCTCTACATCTGCCAAGTGCTCCATGTGTTCAGTGGTTAGTTACTCTGCTGTGTGTTGTTCATCAGGTAAAAGTGGGTTTTTAAGCTAAAATATTTGATGGCTATAAAAATAGTTCAGTGAGAGCCAAGAGAGTGACTCAAAACAATAAAAGGACAGATAGACAGCTAAACAATGAAATGAGACTAGTTATAAAGCCCCATAAATCATTCATTTAAAACTATCACATTTGACACTTTTATTTGTTATAGTATTATTACAAATGTACTATAGCTGGCTTAAGTGAAAGCGGGAGCACCATTAAGTAAAAAAATGGACATTAGGAAATATGTAACATTTTACCCAAGTAAAAGTGCACAAGAGCGATTAGTATTAAAAGTGTCAGTACATTAAAATGCATTAAAACATTACTGCATATTGATTTGTAATGCAGGGAAATATATTTTAAAGATTTTATTGATTTAAATGCCATTAGGAAGTCTGCCTATAGATCTGGTTCTTTATTAATTCACCTGTTGCCAATCCATCCAAATGGTCATCAACACATAAAAAACAATGACATTTTATAGTTGGTGGTGATGGAGCAGGTTGTAACAGCTGTACATGTTGCTGGTGATTATAGTTTTTCTTTTCAGGTTTTAAGATAATAATAATAAACTATAGTTGAGACATAAAGATAGTGGAGCAAAAAGAACAGTATAGGCTATCGCTCTGAACTAGTTTTTTTTAACAACAACAACAAAAAAAGCATGAAAAAGACTTATGTTCAATGATGAGTCCAGAATCTGCCTGTAGCAGCTGGATCGTGTGCTGAAAACGTGGAGCACATTGATTGCTGCATTAGTAGGGTAACAGCTTTTGGTGGGGGCAGTATGATGAAGTGGGCCAGCATCTCCCTTGAAAAACAAGGCTTGTCATCACTGAAAGCAATCTCAATGGAGAGAGACATCAAGATGAGATTCTGCAATCCCTGTCTGCAGACCTGACCTGAATCCCATTGAACACTTGTGGGATGAGCTTGGGCGTGCTGTTTATGCCAGTGTGACCAACACAACCACATTGATTGACTTGTGACACATCCTGGTTAATGAATGTGATGCCATCTCACAGTAGTGTGTGACCAAATTGGCGACCAGCATGATGAAGAGGTGCAAGGGTATTGTAGTTATATATGGTTCTTCCACATGCTACCAAGGCCCCTGTTTGTTAAATTATTAAACTGTTAAATTGCCAACATGTCTTGTTTCCTCAGACTCCAATCACCCAATCCAATAAACAACACCAAACAAGTGTCAATAGCAGAATAAGCTGTTTGGGACCAGAGATGGGCAGTAACTGTAATCTGATTACTTTTTTCAGGTAGTGAGTAAAGTAAGGGATTACTATTGCAAAAACGGTAATTAGATTACCGTTACTTTCCCGTAGGAACGCTGCATTACTGCGTTACTAAAACCGTGATTTTTTTGCAAGAATGTCTCATGACAGTGACGTAAGCGAGTGCAACGTTCGTGACAACAGCTGTGTGCAGATCAACAGTGCATCATATATCGACTGCGGGAGAGAGTATGAGCGTGCAGCGCAGAGGCGGAGCCAGACATTTGAAACACCCGGGGCTTAGCCCAAAAGGATAGTATGCATGTGGGATTTTTTTTTCCCTTTGGGGGGGGGGGGGGGGGGGGGGTAGAAATGACTGAAAGATTAATTGGCTCTGTTTTGAGTTTTGTTCAAAAAAGAATGACTTCATATAGGGAAAAATATATATCACATGTGCAGAACACCTTAAACTAGTTTTTTAATTAAGCAGCAAGACAGAACAAAATCAGGGCTGTATCAAGACACGAGGACTAAACCCCAATTCAACCAGACCAAGAACTGATCCAGAATTAAAACAGGACTACAAGAGTTCAAAATCAGGACTACTTGGGACTTAACCAAGACAGAACCAGAATCAGAACTAGATGATAGTAGCACTAAAAATCATCATAGACCTGCACTACATTTATTTTTTAATTTTACCAAAGTACAATATTTAGATTGAGAAAGGTTTATATAATTATTTAGCCTTGTTGTGCAAACAAGCCTGCATAACTTAATAAATATAGAATTTGAAAAATAACAAACCTAAAAAGAAACACTAGGTATGAGGTACATGAGTACCTATGATACGGTGATACTTTTGGTAAACAACCATTTGACTAACATGTGTGTCTCACCTGCTCTTGTTCATCTCTGTTCTGTCCTCATTCTCCATCTCCCTCTCTGTTCCTCTCTCCCTCTTTGTGCTGACAATCATAAAATATACAGATATTTACAAACTCTTCAGATAAAAACACAAACACTTTTTAATTGTAACATCAAATCAGACTAAATGTTTATTTTTTTAGATTGATAAATATAAAAAACATATTTGTTAACTTTAAGAGTAAAGAGAGAAACTATCTGTATTTCGTAATTGCAAATGGCACCAAATTGTATTCAAAATTGAGCCACACTTATGGAGCTCCACAGTTCTTTTCCTGGTGTTTTGGTTGACATCTCTTGATTTTCCCATGTCACAGAAACAGGCTCTGTGTTTTGCCTTATATGCATCCACAGCTGTGCCACCAATTTACTCACATGGACTCTACTAACCTATCAGAAGCTTCTTCAGCTCAGAATGGAATCGTCTGGAGTTTTCTTATTAATTAACAATAAACTTAGTGTATATGTACTCCTAAATTTGATGAAAGTGATAAAAAACAGAAAGCTCTGTCTCTCTTTATTGTGACATTTAACTAATTCAAAAGATATTTCAATATTTATCTAAAACAAAAGTTTACTCTAAATTGATGTTGTGCAGTAAAAATGTTTTATGTTTTCTCCCTAAAGTGTAAATATCTGGTTACAAATGTGAATATCCTGCTGTGTACTGAAATTCCTCTTGTTTTGCATACAAATATACTGAACAACATACAAAGCATAATATATAAAATAACATTTACCTGAGTTTTTCTTTGAAAGAACCCTCTAATGTCCATTCTTATATTTCAGTACATAACTGAAACCGATTTAGTCGGGGAGGGTAAGAACTGAAAATATGAAATAAACACACGTAAGCTAAGAATCTCTAAAAAAAAATAGCATTTGTTCGGCTTTTCATTTCGCCATTTGTTGATTCACTTGAAGAGCAAGTAACGTAATATTGGTCAAGTGATCAGTTTGATATCAATCTTTCGTGATACACCGTCATATTTACATTATTTGTACGGTACGAATGATTTGCTTTGGTACCTGGTCAAACTTAAGCTCTCCTTAGTATGGCTGGCTCCGTCTCTCCAACAGCGCACTGACGGGCAGCAGCTGCCCCGCCCCCTCGCTCAGTCGCTTAGTGCCTGAGCTTGGATCATACCAATATCAGGGGGGGATTCACGCACAGTCGTAAATTCCCACAGTGTGCACTATGTGCTTCGAATATTGTGTGTACTTTTTGTTTTATACAGTTGTCAGCCAGGCATCTAACTATGAAAAAATTGCACTCCAAAATACCCCGGGCTTCTGACAAAACAACCCGGGCTTAAGCCCAGTAAGCCACCCCCACGCTCCGCCCCTGGACTGCAGCGTTTAAAGCTTGGAAGTACTGACCTTATTTTGAGTTTGATTCCATAAAAAGTGACAAAAACATTAGTGTCCGTTGTGCGTGGGAAGAAAACTTCTTTTTAAAGCAAAAAAACCCCCTAAACTTCCAAGCAAGCACCGAGTGCGCTACCACATAATGGGAAACTCACAGAGAAACTCGCAGATTCTTCCACTGACCGCTGCGGCACACCTGCACCAGGGTAAACCTCCGCCTATGCCACTCCTGCTTTACAGGTGAAAATAGAGCAACAGGACCGCTAGTCTTTGATGTTATTTATTTTCTGCTGTGTTTTACTTGCATCTATTTGAAAGAGTGAGTGTAAACACACAAAAAAAATATATTTTATGTGCTGGAATGTGCAGAAAATAAGTTTAAATGTTAAACAAATTTCTTCCAGTCCCAGAATGTTGCATATAATTAAATTTTTGCTTGATGCATAAAGTTAAAAGGTTAAAACTAATAAAACAAGTTTTAAAAAGAGACTTTTCCATTTGATTACATTTTGTATGATGGATTGTAGAAAAAGTAGAATTGGGCTGAAAGATCTATTTCTTCATTACCTATTCAGGTTGTAAATCGTGTTTTTAAAAGGTAACTAAGTAACTAAGTAATTAATTACTTTTGAAAATAAGTAATCAGTAAAGTAACGGGATTACTTTTTAGGGGGAGTAATCAGTAATTAGTTACTGATTACTTTTTTCAAGTAACTTGACCAACACTGTTTGGGACTGACAGAGAAGATTTGAAGTTTTCCATGGGTATAACCTATACGCTCAAGTCTGTTGCTCGACCCACGATTGATTTTCCTTTAAAATGTGAATTATTGCCAAGGAGCACAGCTGAAACAGAGAAATAATCAACCAAGCAGAATTTTTCTTAGAAGCATGAGTGTAGGTAGAAACAGCAGCTATGATCCTACAGGTGTCTGTTCGTGACTGTTTTGTTACCTGTTTATGATCAAGCTCTGACTGCTTGGCTGAAGTCTGCATAGTGATGGCATGCCAACAAAAGTGATCATCTGCCAAAAAGTGATTTCTTCTATTTGCCCCGAAAAATATTTAAACTGTTCGAATGCCTTGCTGACCTATAACCTCGCAAATACATCTCTCATGTATGCTATAAAGCCATTTTGTACCCAAAAATGTCAGCACACACTGGGTTCTTCATTAGCTTTGTGTTAGCATGCTATCTGTGCAGATGGTTGCAAAGAGTTGACATTGTGTTAGGGCATGTGTTGTCCCCTGACCCCCAACCGGTCGTGGCAGATGGCTGGCGCCCCTGGCTACCTAAGCCTGGTTCTGTCTGAGACGTCTTCCTGTTAAAAGGGAGTTTGTCCTTCCCACTGTCACCAAGTGCTCAAAAGGGGGTTGTTTTGATTGTTGGGGTTTTCTTTCTATTATTGTACAGTAGGATCTTTACTGTAAAATATAAAGTGCCTTGAGGTGACTGCTGTTGTGAGTTGGTGCTATAGAAATGACTGAATTAAACTGCACTGTTAACAGTATAATGCAGTTGTTACTTTCCTAGATAAGATTTGCACTTTATCGTCACACCTCTTTCATTTTAAAAAATATATACATAATGTTCTTTTCAGGATGAAAACTATATGTTTAATTTTAAATTCTTTCTTTCTACCCATTAGCAACTGAAGAACGTTTGTAACCCAAAAAATTGACTTTAGTACTATGACAATCCATCTTGTGTCATATTATAAAGCAAAGCAAAATGTAATAGCATAACAAATTACTTTCTGCAGGGGCTGATTTAATAACACAATACATCTTTAAGTTACGAGTGATGTGTAACACACTGACAAATCCAATAATATTAATTTCTGCACAGATAAAGTCATGTAAGCCATCGGCTACTGGTTTTGAGTAAGTATTGCAGATTCATCAAAGTGGTTATCAGGTAAAAGGGAAAATAAAAACTTCTTAAAACCAAGTTCACCTAAATCAGACTTCATTCACACAGCAGCTTCACAGCAAGGAGAACAGCAGAGAGTGGAGTAACTGTAGAAGCCCAGTTGTCGTGCACTAAGTGGCCAACGTGACTACATCGTCCTCCAAAAAACAAGATAATGAACATTAGTCAGCAGACCCCAGGCAGACACCAGTTTCAATCTCCTTAATCACGATGGCAAGTGTCGAACTGCTTCCATAACAATATTACAGAGAAAATGACTACATTATAGTGGAACAAACACAATGACAACAAAGATTTTTAGTCCAGCTAATGCAGGATCTGATCTTTGGCACATCTGTTACTGTAACAGTAGTGAGCAGTGAGTATTTCAAAGTGCATTAGGCTAATGCACAATAGGTCCAATCAAGCTCTCAGAGCACACAATACTGAGACTGTCCTTCTTAAGGTCAAAAATGACTTTCGTCTGGCCGTGGACAGCAGATGATGCTCAGCTGTAATCCTCTTAGCCTGGAGTGCAGGTTTTAACTCTGTGCTGCTTCATTTTGATCAGTTGTCTCAGAAACTGCCTCTGACAATGCTTACACAGCTTCTCTCAGCAACTTATTGTGTCATGGAAATCAGTGATTGAGGCATTTTTTTTTTCATCGTGACATAAATTTTGTAGTTTGTAATGTATGGCTGACCACTGGCAAGACTTTTATATAATTATCTTTTGATGAGTAAAGTCAGAGCAGTTTAGAGAGAGGTAATCTGCTTCTACAACTACAGCCCTCTCTAACATGAGTGACATTTTTAATATCAGTGCCTGCGCAGATTCAGGATCTGAGTGAGTATTCATGATGAAAGAATTCACTGGCACGAGCGTGAGGCTTTGGTTGGGCATTATGCTGTTGAGAGGGAGAAATTGGGGCAGTCCTCCGGAGTAGTAGTTGGTATTCTCAGGAATGCTTTCAATTAAAGGCTTCTCTGTTTTCCTTATTAATTAAAGCCTAAGTATTTGGAAAATTAAAACCGCACAGAGAGAGAGAGAGCAAGGAAGAAAGAACAATGACTTAAGTGTAGGTGGCTTGTGCCTTGAGCTGTGTGTGTGTGTTTGTCGGTGTGTATGCACACACTTTTGTTCACATTATGGCTGGCAAAACTGTCAGGATGAGGAAGAAAACAGGCCACATGGGGGGGAAAATTAAAGGGGAAGCACAAGAGCTTCTTGCCATTCTTGTCCTTTTCTTCTTCTCCTTTTCATAACCTCACTGTGTTTATCTGACTTCTGCTGCTGACTCCCTGATCCATCATGGTTTAATGTGTTTTTATGAGTCTGCCTAAGCCTTGCGCGCGTGTGTGTGTGTGTGTGTGTGTGTGTGTGTGTGTGTGTGTGTGTGTGTGTGTGTGTGTGTGTCGGTCTGTCTGTCTGTGCATAGCAGGTGGCTGGTTACAACAAAGAATGCTGTGTATTTGGGTGTCATCGATTCCGAGTCACAAGAATATTCACTATATCCTTAGAGAGCAGGGCTGATGCAGCGCTATAATGTAAATCTTTGAGGCAGGAATTCAACTGACAACATGTTGCCATGGTATTTATTGACAAATCTTTCGCAGGGAGGGTCTCCGCAGTATTTATCATCATTACAGATACGAATTTTGTCCAGTGGGCAGCTTGTAGGCCAAAAGAAAAGGCTTCAGAGACTACTGGATGTAAGAAATCAGTGAGATCATGACTGGCTCCAGCATTTACTCTATATGGATTAGATCTGTAAAGAAAAACAACTTTTCATGTGTTGCAGAGCAAAGCTGATTGGGCACACAACACAGATAGGTCCACAGGTTTTTGGAAAGTGAGCTTTTGTATATATTTAATCTCTCCACCACAATTTTAAATTCAGCTGTGACTGAAATGCAGATTTTTAGCTTTATCTCAAGAGGATTAAACCGTGTTATTACATAAAGTATTTATGATTTACAGCCATTTGTTTTAAATTTTCACAAATCTAAATATAAAGAATTTTTTTAACACTTTAATGAAAATATTTTGCATTTAATAACTACCTGAAGTGTGAAACACATTGACGACTCTTCCAGGCCTTCAGTGGTTGCTTGTTTGTCGGTCTCCCCACAGTTTGTCTTCAGTAAGTCAAGAGCATGCTCTGTTGGGTTGAGATCAGATAACTAATTTGGCTGATATTGAAAAATATCCAATTTCTTTGCTTTGAGAACTGTTGCAGTTTGCTTTGGATCATTATCCCTTTGCACTGTGAAGCGCTGTCTGATCAGTTTTGCAGCATTTGGCTGTATCTTAACAGACAGTGTAGCCCTGCATGCTACACAGTTCATCCTGCTACTGCACAACCTGCTTTTCTAAGTAGGTGCTTTCTATCTAACATTCACACTCCGATGGATGCTACTTGGGGTTATTATCTTGCCCAAGGATATTTGGCATGCAGAATAGGAGCAGGCAGGGATCGAACCACCGATTAGAAGATGACCTGCTCTACCTCCCGAGCTACAGGCAACCCCATTTCCATTCATTATAATGTCTCTTGACTCAAGACCTTTACAGTGATACTTCTGCTGCTTATAGAGTGTTTTGACTTGGTTAGATAAAACCCACATTTTAAACACAAATTCAGTGCTTAATGGCAGATTGGCTTAAATTGGCCACAAAACTGTTCATCTGTTAATTGTCCAAAAACTTTTAATCCTCTGAAAATGTTCATTGTAGTGACTAACAGAGGCAAAAAAGTATGGCTCATTGTCCAAAAGCTGCAGTTCACACAAAACTTTATGGTTATATAATTTTTCAGGCAATTAAATTGAGACTCAGTTGCTTTTGGTGGAGACATTTAGAGAAGAAAGTAATTCTTAAAAAGTGATCAACTCTAAGAATATTAGGGTCTTGTGTACTTTTCCAGGTCAAGGGAACAGTGTATTTATCCACTTTAATCTAACTATGCACATAGTTCACACCTCATAAAGCAGAGCATTTATTTTTTAATATAACAAATATTATAGATTATAGTGATAATCAAGGAGAAAATTAATCAGTGAGTGAAAACAAAGTAAAAAACAAATAAAGAAACTATTAGCTCACACATATTACATTTAATTTTAACCAGTGTTTACAATCAGTTTCCCACCAGTAATTAATGTTGTGCATTTTTAAAATATGCAGAGTATTTCATTTAGGTTAACACAAATAGTTTCTATTATTTAACACAATCCTTTTACTCCATAACTGGTTTTTTTTTTGTTTGTTTGTTTGTTTGTTTGTTTGTTTGTTTGTTTTGTTTGTTGGTGTGTAGGTGTGAAACGTGGTGGTAGTTATGCAACACTCACAAGATTCACACTTGGCTCATCAACTGTTTCTCCCAGCCGTTAGTGTTTGTTCATAAATGACAAAAAGAGTAAAATATAAATTACACAAGAACAACAATAAGAAGAATTGCAATAATATTATAGAAACAATATTTAAATAGACTGAAATGTAATTCTATTCATATAAATCATATAAATACGTATAAAATATTTATATAAAATAACTTATATGCATGCGTTTTCCTTTTGAGTGAATATCTTTTTTTAATTAAAATTAATTTATTTAAACAGGACAATGCGGTTTAACATATTTCCAATACAGAGCATGAAACTTACTAATTTCCATCCCTTTCGCTTTCTTTGCGTTTACATTCACACCGGACAAACAAACTTTACAACATTCGATCACATAAAAACATAATACACTATAAATACAAAACTACAACATGTACACTCGGTGTAAAATATATTGTAAGGATGACAGAGAAAGACTCAGATAGAGAAATTAAAACCAAATTAAAATTCTTTCTGTCTGTGATGTAAGACTGTGAGTGAGGCTGCTGCTTCCTGCATTGAAGACCAAGTTTTCAAGGAGCTGAGGAGGAAATAAAAGCATAACAAGTTTGAACTTTGCCTTTAGTGGAACATAAACCAAATATAGCACATAAAGCCCTGGAAGTGATGACTGAATCTTAAGCATACAGAGTTCAGTCTTGACCTTGGTATCGGCACGTGACTAATCTCAACCTTTGGTCTTATTTTGTGTTTTCATTATTTCCCCAGCTAGTAAGTGCATTGTAAGTTGGGATTATTTTGTCACACAGCCAACTGATTAGTTGTTGTGAGAGTGATTTATGACGGCTTGGAAGACAGCTAAAAGGGAGATGACATCTGGAAATGCTCCAACGAAGCATTTTCAGAACAGTGACAAATTATCCATCTTGTCAGTTGACATCTGCACACTGAAAAGCACAGGGTCAAAACCAACTGGGTGGTTGGTTCGATAGAGCAATTCAGACACAAAAATGGGTTAACTTGTTTCCAGCCTTGACAGCTCATCGTCTTGAGTCTGCATGTGTGTGTTTGTCACAGCAAAATTTGGTCTACTGGCGTGTGAAGTACCACAAAGGTGGTTTATAGGAGTCTGGCAGGTGTTTAAATGACTGTGAACAGATTTTGTCAGCTGCTGGTGGCACAACTGTGCAAGATGCTGTGACAGAAATTCAGGTGTGCAGCTAACATCCAAATGAAAGCTGAGCTCAAATCTGGGAGTAGTCCAACAACTCACTGGCATATCAGGTGCTGTGATCTCGTCACAAGACGGTCTAGTTTGACCTTTTGGTAAAACAGGATTATTCTGTCTTGTTTTCTGCAAATAATAAACATTACATCAGCAGGAACCATGGAAAATTACACTGCATCATACAGTCCATTGCAATGGTTTGTTTCTCTCTTGGTAAATATGCCCTGTAATATTAAGACAAATATTATGCATGACCAAACTAGTACTTAAAATCTGTATGAACTCATAATAGTTAATGGTCATTATGTTAACAAAACATTAAGTTCTAAATGAAGCTGAACTTGAGTTCAACCTTCATTCAAACAGTTACGCTCCCAGCAACAGCACATTCAAGGGGAACCTCACAGTTTAAGCTCCCCCGTGCTCTTTCTGTATGAATTTAAATGTGAGTCATGCACAATTACATTCTTCCTGTACTGTGAGCAAAAGACTGACTTAATCACAGAGAAAGATTTTTTCCAAAAATAGCAGGAATTGCTCCATAACTTTCTTGTATATCATCAGAAACAAATGGAAGCTGTAAAGTGCTCGTAAAAACTCCCCCCTCCAAAAAAAGGCACCCAGTGTTGATTGTCACTGTTTCTTTCTAAAAACTGCTTCCAGCCCTTGAATATCTGAGGAGGGGAATAGAAATGAATTTTTTCCCTTTTTTTTCCTCCACTGGACAGAGAAGCTGTCAGGAAATTATGTGGGAGGACAGCGAGTTGACAAGATTTGTCAGTTTTCACTCTTTTTCTCCCTCCCCCTCCTCTTGCTCGCTTTCTGTCTCTCACACACACACGAACACATACGCACGCTCGCTCCCACACAAGCAGGGGAAGCCTACTTCACTTAGAAGCGCTAACCGAATGCATGAAAAAGCCATGAAGGAAGACATAAGGATAAACATACTTATTTGCATGTATTACACTCTATTTACTTCTCGGTCCTTCCCCATCATCCCCACTCAATTGTGGCTTTTTGCTCTCTCCATCAAAGTGTCTCTGCTTCTCAGTTTCTCCATCATTCTGTCTACTTTTGTCTTACTCATCCACTCTCCAACTCTGTCACATCTCCTTATGTCTCACGTCTCAGTCTCCACCTCCCTCTCCTTTTCTGCCAGATGCCTATGATTCACATTCGAAGTGTTTATACCTCCTGCTGCTCCTCTTTTTCCTCCCACCTTCACACTTGCACCTCATTCTCATGGTTTTTCCTTCTCTTTCAGTCACTTATGTCTTCTTCTTCTCCCACTGTTTTTCTGCCTCCCCCTGTGCCTCTTAGATAACTTTCTTCGCTGTTGACACTTTCATCACTCTGAGACCAATAGAAATGGAGGAGGGTGCAACACCCATCCATGTCACCATGTCAGTCCTTCTTCATCCCTCCTTGTGGATTCCCCCCATATTTTCTTCCATAGAGCAGCTTTCTGAGATCCATCACTTCCCCCATCCTTGTCAAGTTAATCACCTCCTCCCCTCCCTGTTACTTTGTGAGACTTTTTCTTTGTTCTGCTGGGACAAAGTCATTATAAACTAGTCTCAAGTTGCTACACTCAAAAAAATGAAACGTTGACTTTAATTAAAATTATTTTGTCAACAGGTTCCACGAAATTGAATTATGTTAGTTTAAAGCAAAAATCTTTAGTTCATCTAATTTAAAAAAAAACTACTTAAGATTAACAAGACATATTTAAGACTAACTAAATCAAGTTATGTTGTATGAACAAAGATGATATATTTTCAGGTTAGATAGTTTAGATTAGTTACTTCAACACATTTCTTATTTGTGGCAGTAAAATGTTAAATTTAAGTTAGATTAATTCAAATATTATATTTTCAGCCACCTTGTGCTATATTAATTAGTTTTACATAAATCTATTTTGTCAACAGGTTCCACACAAATGAATTAAGTACATCCAACTTATTTTTTAAAATTTATTTTATTGCCAACACATTCAGTGAGCATTTGTGTAAACCCAGTCCAAAATAAAACACAACAGCTCATTAGGGTTAGTAATTAACAGTATGTAGACAGATACAGACATTTAATTTAAAGTCTTGATGTTGCATCTACCAGAAATAGAAGAGAGAAAAAAAAACGCATTGAAGATCACATAACACATTGATAAGATGACACTTGAGTTATGCACATGTGATGCTAGTAAGGTCTGTGAGTGTTTTTTTCTTTTAGTGTCTAAAATGGATAGCAAAGTTGCTATTTGCAATGATTGCTTAGGGTCAGTCCAGTAACACAATGCCAATGAAGTGCTTTCCTTTAACAATGCAAAGTGAAGTGTCCACCTCAACAGCCACAATTTAAAAAAAATTTATGTAACAACAACAACAACAACAACAATAATAATAATAATAATAATAATAATAATAAATAGTCCACTGATATTAGCAATCAAAGAAAATTACATCACCATCCCAAATAAAACTTTAACAAAACATGCCAACATTATGGTCTAACAATAAAACAGCTTGTCAGCGTTCAGTTTTTTTGCAACAGCACAGCAGTAACCATTTAACACTTGCCACTGTCAACATTTATTTTACTAGTGTTTGGGCAAAAAACTTCAGATGTAAACATTTTAACATGGAAACAATTGTTCGTCTTTAAAAGTCCACAAAATATACATTCATCCTGCATTCCCAACTTGGATGATCTGATATCCTCGTGTTGGTGTTGTTCCCAGACCATCATGAAAATGTTGTCACATTGTTGTGACGTTATTCTTTTGCGCGCCAAGCCATTTGTGCATTTATGAAATTCCAATGTTGCAAGGACAATATCAATTCTGCTTACTGTTTATTAAAGGGTTACGGTTAGGGTTAGGGTCAGTTGATCGGCGGACAGAGGCGGTTTCACGCAGCTTAAGTACAGTTTTTTGTTTTACGCCGGTTTTTCCCGAAGTCGCAAAAGTATGACGTCACAACATTCTGATTGGTCACTTGCAATGTTGATCCTGGAACAACATTTAGTATGATGATCTGGGAACAACACCAACACGAGGATATCAGATCAACCTCCTAACTTACCCTTATTTTTAGTATGTATTGCAATTACCTTTACAATGCACACAATGTAACACAAACTGAATATGAACATATTTCCACCTCATAACAATATGCCTTGAACGCTAATATACACACCACCCTTCAACATTTCTGGTGCAGTATCATCTCTCAATTAAATCCTTTAAATCTCAATACTTTTGATTGTCTCTTACTAGCCCCCCACAACAGTAAAATCTCTCAAATTGTAGTAGTTTACAAACTTTTCAAAATGTTCTAAATTTCTCTTAAATGTAATTTTCCCGTTATCTGTCATTTACAAATTACCATTTTATTCCCATTCAGCCTCCGAAAAACTTCTGTCCATCTGACAGAACATTCATCATCCAAATTAAAGGTTGGCTTATTCATTCAGTGTATTCTTGAGCAACTGTACCTTGGTCAAGAGTATGCTGACATACAGATGAAGGAAGAGCTTCTGAAGTACTTCAAAGAAAGCTTTCAGTCTTGAGGTTAACTGAGATTCAGTGCATATATCCCACCCATTAAGAGTGCACATGCAGAGGCCAGGTCTTCCAGGTCATGCAGGACACACTAGATGGTTATACCCACATCGGCTGGAGGAGTGCTGGCATCAGCTCTTTCGATGGTAAAGATAGCAAGGGTAATTTGTTCCAGCTCCCTCTGAACAGCTGTAGCTTAGACACAAAAACATAGAAAAATGGCATCCAGTTTTAAAAAAAGAAAGAAAAAGGGCCAAAGCTACCCTTTAATGACGTAAACACAATATTAGGAACATGCACCCCAGTGTGCCACTATTTCAGACTACAGATTCAACGATAAATATAAATAGTTTGGGTATACAAGAAGATTTCCCAAAACATTTAAACAGGTTCCATGCAAATTACAACAACAACAACAACATGCAACAACATTAGTTATTCAAAATTTGGTTTAATACAGATAAAAAACTAAACTAAAATTACCAACCAATTATTCTTTGAAGAGGATGCTTGGGTCTTCATTCAGGTAAAAAGGTAGTGCCCTGAGGACACACTCCCTCCCCTTTTCAATACTTTCCTTCTGTAGAGAGTGGCAGAGATACAGGAAGAGAAAACAGATATACTTTAGGATGACAGAAACTCACATTATACGCAAAATGAATGACATATCCACTGCACAGATAGACATGTACACAAGACCAACTAATCATCACATGGACATGAATAGTTAACCTGTTGGGCAGGGTTTCCACCACATTATATATGTCCATAATGGAGGTAAAGACAAACTAATACATCATCTTTTTTGCATTCAAAACATAACATAAAAACATTCACTTCTGGTTTAACCTAAATCAAGGGATCAGATTTTACATATGTTTAGGTAATTTAAATTTTCCAACGTTTTGAGTACCAAACTTTGTCTTGCTTAATATAAATGTAAGTGCACTGTGCAGCTACCATACACTAGCTGTTTAAATTTGAAAATGATCTTATTAGCCATAATATTTTGCTACCAACAGAATAACGCACCTGTGTGGCTGGGGCCAAAGTTTGTCTAATTTTCTTCCCTGCAACGCCTCCTTTTTTCTTGAAGACTTTTATGAGCTGGTCAGTGTATTGGTCAAGTTGTGTAAAAAGCCTTGGAACATGTGCAGCAGTAGTAATCCTCACATATTCTGCTTCCACCTGAAAATATGTCAACAAACACAACATACTGTACTGTAAATATACATACTATATGTACACATATACAAACTAAAACTAATGTAGTAAGACCTCATTAAAGCTATAATTTTAACACAAACATTTACACAAAATGCTAATGGAGCCATTGCAGCTTTTATTGTTATTTATCAAGTTCCAAAAAATATTGGTCACAGCTGATCTGAAAAGAATTTCATGCCTCAGGCCCTTGAACTGCAACCTTTACCATGGTTCAGATGTGGAGAAGAAATAACAGGGGCATGGGATGGGTCACAAAAGAAAACTTAACTTATAAAACAGTTTTGTTTTTAAAAGTATAACAGTTCACATACCACATACAAGCTCAGCAATACCACATACACCACATCAGTATAGGAGGGAGCAGGTAAAGGCAGGATCTGAGATTTATAAAGTAAAACAAGAAATTCATTACTTAATTTCAAGAAGCAAATTATTGTTTGAATTACAACTAAATAAAATACTACTCAGAAGAAAAGCAAGAGATTGACACTGCCATGTGCTAACTTTCTATAGAAGCAATTATCACCAGGTCTGTCGACCTCCATTGTCTGTCCACTCATATGTCTTGAATAATTTTATTAAAAAAATTAAGTGTGTACTTTCACAAACTGTAATTTATAACTACATTGATATGTATAACTCCGCTAGGAAACATGCTGTATTTACAGACCATTTTTACATAATACAGATTACTGATAGAGCAGAACAATGGTGTCACAGTGGCTTTCGCCCTTGACTTTTTGGATTTTAAATGTCACTTTATGCTATCCTTGCTATCCTATTAGATATTTCCGACTCTCGGATTACAGAAAAGGAATCCCAAGAAAGCAAATGGAAAAATAACCCCTTGAAAGAATAACCCCATGAACCCCTGTAGCTAATCCCTTAATAAAACAAAAAACAATAAAAATGTTTCTTACACAGTCCACAAAATAAGCATGTCCAGGACCCAGTAAAACTAATGTAAAACAAGCACACGCAAACGATATAACATGTCTTGTAAGACAAACGCAAAATATAACCATGCTGGACATATAGATACTACACAACATAGTCAAAGAAAAAAAGTGGTCTTACCTCTCAAAGAAACAGTAGCTTGGCGCCAAAACAGCCTTTTTCAGTTAAATTTGAAGTCTTGCGCATGAGCAGGCACAAGCCGTGAAACCTTCTTGTTCTGCGCGGTTTCATTACAACTGTTTTTGCATTACTGCCACCTTGTGGATATACAAGGTATATCGATCCTAATTGACTTAACTTAAATGTTATGCGATCAAGTAACACATTAGTATTATGTACGTTGAATAATAGACACAATTACGTAGACTTGATTAGAAAAACATATGTTAACTTAACAAAAACATATATTTTAAGTAAAATGAAAATAAATAATTAATATACACTGAACAATCTACCTCATTCATTTTTTTGAGTGTAGGTACCAATGTGATTGCGTATAAATAGCATGCTACTTCAGGCACATGCCATGTCTAAACATTTTAAATCTTTGTGTGTCATTTTATGGAGTTAAAAGTCTTGAGACACCCCTCATTTTTTTATATTTTGCTTCAGAGGAGCCAAACTTGTACATTTTTGAAGTCCTTTTGAGCAAACATTTTTCAGGTGTTCTGAAGCTCTTTCAAAGTTTTTCTTTGGATATTGGCTGCTTTTTCTCTCATTTCAGTTCAGCACATGTACCTTTTCAGTAGAATAAAATTCACTGTCATGAATTATTCAAGCTTTTTCATGTGTTTGCAGGTAAAAATGTTAACTTGGCAAAGAACCCATTTTAAATTGTTTCTTCAGGCACCTTTTTGCTTGTTTGCTGTGGCAAAAGCATATAATTTAGTATTTAATATAGTTTAAAAAAAATTCTACGACAAATAACAAAACTAATGCTAATAGTATTTTAGCACTTGACTTGAAAACGTGGTATAGCTTGGGATGGTGCCCTGCAAAAAAGAAGTGGCAGGACTAAAAAACTGCCTACAGCAGATGAACAGTATCTGAAAGTCATATCGTTAAGAAAGAGGAAATAACCAAGCAAAGATCTGACAGAGGCCTGCAGCTGGCCCTAAAGTTGATCCATTTAGCATTCACTGAAGTCTCACCAGAAAGGGTCTCAGTGGAAGGATGGCTAAGAGGACATCAGCAGAGAGGTACAACAGTGAGTGTCTGCAGCCAACTGTGAAACACGATGGAGGCTCTGTCATGATTTGGGACTACATTTCAGTCAGTGGTTTTGGAAACTTTGTTAAAGCTGAGTTTATCTAGACAAACCTTTCCACAAACATGATCACACATACACCATCAATTAACATCAATATTTTTTAAAACTAAAACTCACAATTTTTTATATTTTGATATTCATCATTATCCCCTTGCAAATTCAATGTTACATTCTCCATCTGGGTATGTTTCACATGTCACGTCATATATAACAGACACCAAAATTTGTATCTGTGACAGAATTTTGTAAAGAATGGATCATTTAAAAACATGCCCTATGGTCGGATTTTGCTGGTATAAAGAAATGAAGAGTGGCTCAAGACTTTTGCACACACATTGTATTCGATATGAAATGATTCGATTTGAAAGGTTAGACAGCCAACTCTTATTTTGCAACATGTCTTCATTTTGAATTATCAACCCACAGTTGGAGCTTCTCTTCTTTTGCACTTCTGTTCAAGATTTGACGAAAAGAAATCAAGAAACCTTTTCCTAAAAGAAAAAAAACCTTTCATGTTTGAGGTTTTATTCAAAGTACAATTTCCAGCTGCTAATAGTATGACTTTCCCATGGATGTTTTAGATTAAAATTGAGGCTCATATAATCAGTCTACCAGTATTGTGAAGTAAGGGAACACAAGGAGCTTTTAGGAAACATGGGTCCATAATGACGACAAGAGAAAGCCACTTTCTGTGATTTGTGCTCTACTTTTTCTCCCATCCTCTGAAACCTCCCCTGATTTATTACCTTCATGGTTATGAACAGATGCTGAGTACGACGCTGAGGTCTGTGTATTTGTCACTGATTTAATTTTTTTTAAAAGAAGGTATGTTTAATTTTATGATTTTTTGATACCAGTTGTTGCCTTGTATCATGTCATGGACTAACGGTAATTTATTTTGTATTGTTTACATTGAGTACTAAGGGTTATCAGCCATATTTTCCCCACCCTAAAATTCAAACCAACCAAATACCGTCTTTTAACACAATCTCTTCTCTTTCGAATGATTCTTTTCAGAGTAAAAATAGTTTTTCTCGCTAACACTCTTTGTTTTTAAGCTCTTCAGTCTGATGTAATGTTTGGCCTCACAGAAGGCAACGTATTACAGCATCCAACAGCCGCATTCTCCACAATCGCTTCATGCTATGCGACTGTGGTGTGGCTTTAGCTCACATTTTACAGAGAGCTTGCTTTTCATACTATTTCCTGCAATTCACAGTGAGTTCAGGCTTAAGTCACACAAACGAGCACACACAAGCACACATACACACACTTGGGTGACTCAGACAATGTGCTCTGGTGATACCAGATTGGAGGGTTTACAGCAGACAAATACAGCTGGCCATGCTTGCACACTCCACTAAACCATTTGTTCTGCAAGCACACATGTCAGTGCTGCAGACACAAAAACAAAGGCGCACATCCACACATGCCCACATGCACGTGAAGATGCTCACATAGGACCAAGTTTTCTCAAAAACAAAAAAATACAGCCGGGTCACAATCAGTTACATAACATCTTTCAAGGGTATTAGAATGTTTTTGGTTTTTTTTTAGTTCATATTAGATAAGAGCTAAAATAAAGTAGAGTCAAGGTCAGACAGGTATTTGAATCGACAGCCCTTTGTTATTCTTTTTTTTTTTTTTTTTAACTTTTTTTCTGTCAAGAGTGATAAAACTGCCAAAATGACCAGGTGCAAAGCTGTCCCTTTGTGCTGGCTGCTAAACCATCCCTTTGCAAACATATTCTGTTGTTCCAGATCAGCATTTTTAGCACTAATGAAAGTCCCCTATTTTGGGCATAAGGGACAACTGAGGGAAAACTGACCCAAAGCCCTCAGTTTTTTTCTTTCACATTACAAAAAGCTGTCTATTAGAAAGTCGACCAGAATCATGCTGTGTGAAGTGAAGCTCCATCTGGCTCCATCTTCAGTCCTCATTATTTTTGCCTGCCCACTGGCCCAGTACCACACAGGCAGCTATTTACTGATGACAACTAACTTACTGCACAGGCTGGCAAACTTTGGCTTGTGTTTTCTCTTCTGGGTAGCAGGGCCACACACATACATCCACATATATGCCTCAGAGGGACTACTCTTTAGGTTATGCACACACACAAAAAGAAATACACACAAATGCAGACATTGTCTCTGGTGAGTTGTTCGAGACAGATAGTCCTGCTGCCTCATAAATGCTAACCTACATTATTTGTGCGTCCTACTTCTTCATGATAGTCTGTATAACTCCCTGCTACCACCACCTGTGTTGTCTTCGTATAGCTTTGAATAATTACACAGCATCCACTTGTTTTTCGCGAGCGTCTGCTCCAAACATTTTTATTCTCTCATTCACAAATCAGTCTTCTTTTATAGAGGCATTGATGAGCCCTCTCAAATACAGCGCCCCCTACTGGCAAAACCCCATTAGCACATGAACACCCACACATCACCACACCACCCACCTAAATAAAACACAGAAAATAATACTGTACATCTAACTTTTGGATATAAAACATGTAACATTGCAAATCCCTGGTGCCAGTAACCTATTTTTTTACTTTCAATTTTATTTATAAATCACAAAGACAAAGTATTTGTGCACTCAGTTTAAATTCATTACAGATAAAACATCACAGCTAAGTTAAACTGGACCTATCATGCTTTTTCTTATTTTCTGTCATGTATATGCTGTTATAGAGGTTGCTGCTCTTATTAACCATGGCCAAAGATTCAAATAAGGAGGTTAGCATATCTGCAGATAGTCTTAGTGCGTTTTCACACCTATAGTGCATTTACTCTGATCCAAATCAGTCGATAAGTTTGATAACTTGTAGCTTTTCCCTGTGTTTTGGTTTGTTTTCACCAAAGAAAACAAGTGAGGTCTAATCGAATCAAGACACATCACTACAAACTACATATGACTAGTCAGTGTGCAGCCTGACCAAATGTGTCTGGGGTGCAAGTAAGAAAAGTAAATACAGGTAGAGGGTGCTGTTATCTGGTCTTTTGAGAAAGCATTTATGCTCATTTCACATCTAGGTGCTAGTTCTTACAGACCTTTGCACATCTATAATACCTTAGTTCACTCTACAATACAAAGCATACATTGCTACAGGACGTGTTTTGTTTTTTTTTTAGCTCGAACTAACAAGCATACCTGGTGTTTGGGTGGGATTGAGGTTGGTTCACATTCACACCACAGACGAGCTGCTTTGGAGTTTTGTTCCGCACCCGGGTGGGTTTGCTGTGTTCTCATCTGCATAAACAACCGCACCAAACAGGAAATCAAACTAGAGTTCGATTTAAATGCGCTAAAGTCAGCAGGTGTGAAAACACCCTTAGTCACGTGAAAAAGAAAGTTTCAAACATACAGGATGCGGGCAGTTTGTGAAAAACTACACTCGTGCTGGTTCCATAGGAATCAAGAAAATAAGTAGGTGCCAAGTGCTGCTAATCAAATGCATTTGATTAAATGATCATCAGTCTGCAATCTAGTAAAGACGTTTTGAGCATTCTGGTGTGTGTTAACACAATGCAGCAAGTATCAGTGAGAAACAATTATTATTGCTCATTAATCTGTAAAAGTTGTAAGGACATTTCCAAACTATTTGAAGTCCATCATTCTGCAGTGAGAAAGCTTATTCACAAATGGAAAACAGTCAAGGCAATCTTCCCAGAATGGTCTTCCTGCAAATCCACTGAAAGGTCAGACTGTGCAATGCTCAGAGAAACTGTGAAATACCCAAAAGATATGTCTCAGAGTCTACAGGCATCAGTTAGCATGTTAAATGTTAAAGTTCATGACAGTACGTTTAGAAAAAAAACGGAACAAGTACGCCTTTGTTGGAAGAGTTGTCAAAAGAAATCCTTGTTTCTCTAAAAACACAGACAGACAGCATAGCTTAAGTTTGGAAAGTTCCAACTGGACAAACTACAAGAGTTCTGGAACAAATTTCTTTGCACAGGTGAGACCAGAGTGGAGATATTTGGCCATAATTCACAGTGCTGAATTAGGAGAAACCCAGACAAACCCCCCATAGCAAATGTCAACATGGAATAGTTCTTATATGGCACTTTAATCCTCTACTCAAGCATTCACGCGACTTTTTTTTTACCATATTCACCCGAGCACTCTTCTAGCTAACACACTATTTAATTCATATGCCAGTGAATGCATTGGAGAGGGTTCAGTTGCCCGAGGATATTTGGCACACAGACTGGAGCAGCCAGTGATCGGACCACCAGCCTTCCGATTAGTTGACTTTACCCCTACTTTACCCCCTGAGCTACAGCCACTCCATAAATAGTGATTTAGGCATGTTTTGCAGCCATAGGACCTGGGCACTTTGTAGTCATTGGTAAATGATAAATGGACTGGTTCTTCTATAGTGCTTTTAAAATCTACTTAAGCACTCAAAATACTTTATACAACATGCCTCATTCACCCATTCATACAAGCACTTTTTTCTCCTAACAGACACACACTCTATCAGAAAGCAACTTGGGATTTAGTATCTTGCCCAAAGATACTCTGGTGTGCAAACTGAGGCAGGGATTGAACCACTGGTCTTTAAGGTTATCAACTCATCAACTCAAGTTGACTATGAACTGACTATTTTAGCCCTCGTGTGGCATTTGGGTTTTCAGTGTTTACCAAAAGGAAAACTTCTGGGATTTATTATTATTTCAACTGAAGCCGTCTTGCCTATGGCCCATTTTCTTTGAAGAACATAAGAAACACACATTTACACATTTGTTGTTTGTGTCCTGTGTGTCATAAAAGTGTGAACATGCTATGTCCCTCACCTCCATCCTCCTCCAATGTAGCCTGCTGTCAGTGTGCTTCTGTGCTCCTGTATATATGTGTCAGCCGGAGTGTGTTTTGTCTTTTTGCGCCTGTTTTTTCCCACACAAGGTTCAGACATCATTACACTTCAAGCACCTACACCTGGCTGTTCCCTCATTCCTTCACATTATAACCACTGACTTTCAGGAACTACTCTGTATTTTCTCATACTTTAGCCTAGTTGAAAATCAGGGGTGGAACACAACAAATAAATAGCTTTGCCTTTCTCGCTCCTTCTCGATCAATATGGTGAAATTCTCTGCTCAGAGAACCTTAGTGCTTTTTGAAGAGAGACAAGACATGGGAGATGATGAATAGGAATAGTTTTCAGAAAATTAGGGCTTTCCCCTTCATTGGATAGGAGGGCAGGGGAAAAGTGAGGAGGAATGACACACAGCAAACTGTCTGGGTCACACGCAGACCCTCGCAGCGTGCACTCTGGCCTTCAACACATGGGCCACCTGCTCAGCCAGGTGAGCTATAGCACCATCATCAATTCAGACTCTGACAGTGAGTTTGAAGATCAGGCAGCTCCAAAACAAGCTCATCAGCAGCCAGCAAGAGCCAAAATATGGATGTGAAAAAATTATGAAATTCTTGCCCAAAGAATAAGTCACCCCACATGGCTGTCAGCGTGGCACTTCTTCATATCAGGAGAAGTTCCCTGATCTAGTAGCAACAAAAAGAAGAGCTGCAATGTGTGTGGATCCAAGATGGCCAAGCCCATACGGAAAAGAAATAGTAAAAACTTATATGTGATTACTCATGAAAGTGGCCACTTTCATGAGTAAATCATATAAGGCTTACATGATTTACTCATGAAAGTGGCCACTTTCGCATTACTTTCATACATTGTTTAAGTAAGTATCAGAAATATACAAGTTTCATTATATAATTTTTCAAGGGATCTTATATCTGTTTTCACACTTATATGCTTTTCATACAAGTTTCACACAAGACAGATACAAACTTTATAAGATTTATATATATCTTTTCCATATGGGAGAAGACACAAAATACATGCATAGGTTGTAGTTCTTGTAACAAGAAATTCATATGCAACACAGCAAAAATGCCCCTAGTATATTGAATAGACAGGCGTGAATAGGCTTTTTGTTCAGTGGGACTGCTGTGTAGCATATGTTCAACTTCTAATTAAATTCAAAGAAGTAAATATGAGCAGTGATCAAAAACTTTGCTTTATTTATATTCTGTGAGAGATTTATCTGTTTTTGTAACAAAAAAAGTAATATGGACTTTTATTTATACGTAAATAGCTTCTAACAGAGGTAAAATATTATCCAAATATTAACCATATATGTGCTCCGTGTTACTTTGAATTGTTATGTACTTAGCAGCTGGTAAGTATTTTTTACATAACTTGTGGGTGTATTGATTTAATGAGCACATAATGCAGTGGGTTCACAAGACCCACCAGCATTGGCAGAGTAACAAAAATATGAACACCACACAAAGGCTAAATGTGTGTATCTGACACTGACCATAATAGATCCCCTTTAATTCACAGATAAAAGGTAGACTACAATAAATTGTGTGTTGGACTCCACATGAAGCAAAACACATCAAGATTGATATTTATTTCATATTTATGGAGAATACAACTGTGAACATAATTCCCATCAATCCATCAGGTCACCAGGTTTGTGTTCTCTTCCCAGAAGCGAACCTGAACATTTTTGGAGCCAATAGTACAGAAAAGAGGATATAGGCCTTACTTTGTTACCACATTTATTAAAGTCAGTGTGGGAATATTATTAATACATTAATAATGTCTTGGGTGTCTTGCTACAGCACTTCAATTTCATTTATTCTTCTGTTTAATCTGTCTCAATCAAATTTGCTGGTTTTTTTTGTTCTGCTTTTTTAATAAACCCAATTGATTTGTGATTGTTTTATTTTTAAAAATAAGAAGAAAAATAATACATTTCTTTGAAGAAAATGGATAGATGGCATAAAAACCCCAATCAATTTGTTTTTTAAAGGAAGACGGAAAAATGAATGAAATCATGTTTGACTTCTGTATGGTAGATCAGCTGCACCCTTATTCACAGAAGGCAGCTAAAGATGTGATGTCCTTCCTGGTGCAAACCCAAAGATTCATGTCTCTTCCCAGGATCAAATTGATGTTGATGTACAGTATTATTTTCTATCTTAAGAGTGGGCTCAAACACTGGTGACACTGCAGAGCAGATTTACATGCTGACAACCTTTAGTCAATCAAAACATTGCCTCAGATTTTTTAACGAAGCGCTCGCACTTATTCAAACAGCCCACTCAACATTAAGATCAATTGTAAACCAGAAACTGCATATCTCTACTGTTTTGTGCGTAACCTGGCACTCAGTGAACTCTTCATAATCACTTGATGTTAAGTAGTATCAGCGTCTGACTCTCCACAAATTTCCAAATGTGTTGCATACTCCACAAATGATTCACATTTAGCTGATGGCTCCTATTGAGATGATGAATTGATTCACTTAAGACTGAAGCTACCACTCCAATGCTGTGCAAGACATTAAAAAAAAAGGGGGGGGGGGCATACTTTAGCAAAATAGATGATCAGTAAACGCTGCATGTTGACCTTATTTTTGAGTTTCTTGTTTATAAATAAAGAATTAGGGTAGTGGAGTACATCTTCCTCTGTCTGCTACATTGAATAAACATCTGGTTCTTATTCTTCACCTTTCTGTATTTTACAAACCCACATTTAGGAAAGGGATTTTGTGCCCCAGTAAAGCATATTCGCAACATGTTGCCCCCGGAGTCAATGTATTTGGAAACCCAACAGAGTCATAAAGTAGCCCATCATTTGACCTCCTGAATGCAGTACATAAAATGCATTATGTATGGTATGACCTCCACCTGCGCTTTCTGGGTCTCTTTTCCTCAGGAATGTGGTTGAAGGGATGGAGGGAAGAAACGATATTATTTGTGAACAATGTCCACCCGTAGTCTTAAGACAACACAATAAGTCGCTATTCCCTTGAACATCCTCACTGCGAGACTTTCTGTAATGAAATATGTTATTCTACTGTGTAACACCTCTTTCAGCTTGCCATCCACAGCATGATAACCTTCCATCCAATTATGTCCAGAAACATGCTGGGAACAGAGTTCTTTGTGTTGAGGTAATACACTACGACTCTTGAACAGGCACAGAGACAGCTGTACTTTTTTTTTTAGAGAAAGAGGGAGATGCAGAGTGAGAATTTTTTAAAAAATGAAAACTCCTTGTGAATGATCTCAACATTTCATTAGTTTCTAAGTGAAATGGAATGCCTGATTAGGTCGAACTCATTAGCAGAAGGTGCAGGATAAATGGGAAGGCATAGAACTGAGGAGAGAATGATTCTATTTAGACTGAAGACAAAACGACCAGAGAGAATCTCTGTTATGTTATTACAAAGAAGGCTAAATTTAAAAAGGAGAAAAAAGATGCTCACTTGCAGAGAATTAAGAACGCCAGTAGAGTTAGTGGGTAAATCCTCCCATTGAAGAAAATCCAAAGCTACTTTTACCTTTTAGAATAAGTGTTGACATCTAATTATGGGAGACATTTTATGGCAAAAATAATGTTGCCACTTTTTAGCACAAGTTTTGATTAAATTGGTTTTGTGAGGGTTTTTAAAGCAAAAAAATCTAGGATAACAAAAAAAGTTGTTTTGTTTTGTTTTGTTTTTTTGTTTTTTTAATAGCATTAAATCACAACTGTTGCCTCAAAGTGCTTTGTAAAGTAAAGACTCTAAAATATTAGAAAGAAGCACCAACAATCAAGCAACTCCCTATGAGAAAGAACTTGGTGACTGTGGGAAGGAAAAACCTCCTTTTAACAGGAAGAAACCTTCAGCACCAGGGGTAGCCATATAGGGGCCACTAAAAATATTGGGGTGGCGCCCCAAAAACAGAATTTCCAGTTTTATTATGCTGTTGTCAAATGTGGGTTACTTGAAAGAGAGTGCTAAGAAGAGAGAAAGAAAAGAATTATATGCCTAGTTAATTTGCAGCTATTAAAGATTATATCACTGTAATTTAATTACATATGAAAACCAAATAAGATTTTGAAATCCATAATAATCTGTTTTAAATAACAAGTTCACGTTTCAGCTCATTGAAGGGTGTCTTCCTCTCTCTTGTGCTCATATTTAGTAAAATTATTACCAACACAGGACAAATTTTTATTCATTTATCTTTTTTATTTAGTTATCCCTTGGTGGTGCCCCTGTCAGACAGAACCCATTGACAGTCAATGGCAGAACCAGACTCAGGGAGGGGCACCTACTTTAATAGGAAGCAAGTGTACTGTAGCCAATGATCTCTCTAAGCTGCGCGCATGCGCAATTGCGCACTGCTGGCACGGTCTCTGCACACAGAAAATCTGTGTTGCGCACAAAAAAAAAAAATCAAACCTGAATTGAAATAAAAATAAATACATTAACAATTCATTCTGTTTTGCAGTGTGAGTCAGTAAGTGACCGCTGACTGGCTGCTCCAGTCAATGATGCGATTCACATTCGTATGTACGCAACTAATCAACGTCAGGCGTTGACAGGCCATGACAGCGTCTTTATGTGCCGACACCGGTGTTTTAGCTAGCAAAGCGGCGTGGCTGATGTGGAGTGAAGCCATGTTAATGACAACGTGTACAAGCATTGGAGATGTGAGCAGGACAGACGGAACAATTGACGAAAAAAGTGTGGACTTTATACCAGTTTTTATACCATTGTGTTGATAGGCCACGTAAAACCAGAGTTATGATAAAAAAAATATATGCATTGTTTGTTTGTTCAGTCTCCCTCAGCCTCCCTGGGAAAGTCTATGCCAGGGTGCTGGAAAGGAGAGTTCGTCCGCTAGTCGAACCTCGGATACAGGAGGAACAATGCGGTTTCGTCCTGGTCGCGGAACACTGGACCAGCTCTTTATCCTCTCCAGGATACTTGAGGGTGCATGGGAGTTTGCCCAACCAGTCTACATGTGTTTTGTGGACTTGGAGAAGGCATTCGACCGTGTCCCTCGGGGTGTCCTGTGGGAGGTGTTGCGGGAGTATGGGGTGTCTGGCCCATTGCTACGGGCCATTCGATCCCTATACAACCGTTGCAAGAGCTTGGTTCGCATTGCCGGCAATAAGTCGGACTCGTTCCCGGTGGGTGATGGGCTCCGCCAGGGCTGCCCTTTGTCTCCGGTTCTGTTCATAATTTTTATGGACAGGATTTCTAGGCGCAGCCAAGTGGCGGAGGGCTTTCGCTTTGGTGGCCTCAGAATCTCATCTCTGATTTTTGCAGATGATGTGGTTCTGTTGGCTTCATCGGGTGAGGGCCTCCAGCTCGCACTGGAACGGTTCGCAGCCGAGTGTGAAGCAGCGGGAATGAAGATCAGCACCTCCAAATCTGAGGCCATGGTTCTCAGCCGGAAAAGGGTGGAGTGCCCACTCCGGGTCGGGGATGAGTTCCTGCCCCAAGTGGAGGAGTTCAAGTATCTCGGGGTCTTGTTCGCGAGTGATGGGAGAAGGGAGCCGGAGATCGACAGACGGATTGGGGCTGCAGCTGCAGTAATGCAGACGCTGCACCGGTCCGTCGTGGTGAAGAGGGAGCTGAGTGTAAAAGCGAAGCTCTCAATTTACCGGTCGATCTACGTCCCTACCCTCACCTATGGCCACGAGCTGTGGGTAGTGACCGAAATAACGAGATCGCGGATACAAGCGGCAGAAATGAGCTTCCTCCGAAGGGTGGCTGGCCTCTCCCTTAGAGATAGGGTGAGAAGTTCGGCCATCCGGGAGGGGCTCAGAGTAGAGCAGCTGCTGCTCCACATCGAAAGGAGCCAGCTGAGGTGGTTCGGGCATCTGACAAGGATGCCCCCTGGGCGCCTCCTGGGTGAGGTGTTCCAGGCATGTCCCACCGGGAGGAGGCCCCGGGGCAGACCCAGGACACGCTGGAGAGATTATATCTCAAGGCTGGCCTGGGAACGCCTTGGTATTCCCCCGGATAAGCTGGAGGAGGTGGCTGGGGAGAGGGAGGTCTGGGCCTCTTTGCTTAGGCTGCTGCCCCCGCGACCCGGCCCCGGATAAAGCGGATGAAGATGGATGGATGGATGGATGTTTGTTTGTTTTCCTGAATACTATCGTTGTTTATATTTACTGCAGGAAGAAATGGCATTTTATAAGGAAAACGCTTGAAAGCACTCTCCGCCTGTGAGCAAAAACAAAACCAAAAACATCCCCACTCTTTCCTATAGGTGGAAAAATGTACCATGTCGACCAATCAAAAAATGATATGGCAACATGGCATTTAGTTGTTTAGGAAGAGGGATGTTTTTGGAGTGACAGCGGTGTTTTGAGATGCGAGAGATTTGCGACGTTTAGCACAAATCTTGTGTAGTTAGTGTGTAGTGTAGTCAATAGTTTTGTTGTGTGTGTCAGAACTATGAGGCGGCTGCTGAATGTTACAGGTGTTACAGGAGTGATACACCTCCTGCTGTCAGGCCTGCAGGTATCAGGCAAATTTGATGCAGAACAGCTGATTGTTCTGTAAATAGTTTGAAATGTTTATTTAAAAAAATGCCTTGGCTGCATTTTTAGGTAAACAGCTGCAAAAAACTGTGTTGTTTGCAAAACTCAGTAACTTTTTTTGAAGAAGTAACTATATAATTAATTGCCCAACATTGGTCACTATATACTGTATTTTGCAGACACTCTCTCCCAGACCACAGACTCATACTCAATACAAGTCAGAGCTTTATATAAAAAAAAAGAAAAAGAAAGTTGTGTTTTCAAAATTGGAGTTCAAGTTATTTTTACTTCCAATAGTGTTAACATACTACACAGGTCATGAACAAGATTTTTTTTAATTTTCACTGTAAGTGGGCTAAAGCACTTAATTAAAAGTAGTTTAACATAAATGCAAATGCTGTAATTTGATTATTTTAATAAACCATGTAACTTGGATGGATTCGATGCTGGCGTGACCACAGTGCACACGTCTACTGTTGCTCACAGTGGTCCAAGGGACCGCTCAAGGAGTTTGTGTGTTTGCTCAGACACATGAAAAATTAGAGGAAACACTGACTGTAACTGAGCTAGCAGTTACTCTTTACCTAGTGGAAGTGCTCTGAGTGGTCTTAATAGTTTCTGTCATAATTTCTGACTTTCACATTTTGTATAAAAAAATATAGTCACTCTCAGTGTTCAGGGACATTTACCTTGTTGTAGAAAATCTGCTTCTCTGCGTTATGGAATCATTTTGTACAGTTTTCTGTCTGAGATTAAAAGGTGAAAAAATGTGTTTGTGTGTGTGTGTGTAATACACAATACAGAAAAAAAATCCCAACCTGCAACATGCAAGGGCGAAATGAGCAAGTGGTAACGCTGCCACTAAACCACCAAGGGAGAAGGGAGGCTGGCTCTCCATTCAAAGTTTAATGGAATTAATCACAAAAAGTAGAATTTTTCAGAAATGGTATGAAACTGAAAATTTAAATAGAAGCACACAGTGCACAGTTGTTTTCAGAAATTAATGTCTACTCACTGCATTTTGGATCACCTGAAGGCTTTCAGGGTTTTTTAGGACAACCCGATAACAATGAATTACAATAGTCCAACCTAGAAGTAATAAATGCATGAACTAGTATTTCAGCATTACTCTGAGACAGTGATGATTATATACAGTGTCACTGGAGGCCAAGGTAATGCCATTCAGAGTAAGTATCTGGTTAGATGCCATATGTCTAAGATTTTTAGGGCTGAGTAAAATTTGATCTGTTTAGTAATTTATAAATAAATTCAGACCGTTTAATACCTATTTTCACTCTGCAAATTTGCCATTAACTTTCACTGAGCTCACACTGGGATACACAACATCTGATGACTGTCACTACATATTAAAAGTCATTAATATGTAAAACTTACGCTGAAAATCTCCTTCAGGAAGGACCACTGTTATTTGTAAGCAGCCAGAGCTCAGCATTGTTGTGTGTTTATAGAGATCACCTACTGAGAGAGACAGATTTAGGATGCAGAGCATATGACATAAGGATGTTGGGAACATGTGCTTATAAAATGACTTAAGTGCTGGTCTGAACCACAGTAGGGCTCCACTGATAATGCTGCATGTAACACTTGACTTGCAATAAAAAACAAAAAAGTATTTTTTCCATAATGAAGGGTGCAGATAAACAGCCCAGGAAGGAAAATGCATTTTTCTTAGAGGGGATATCACAGTCCTACAGCTTGTGTATACACAACAGATTGTTCAGCCAAATTTTCATGCATATCATTACGTGTGTGCCGTAAATAGCACTACATATGAATTTTTGGATTTTAAAAACTGCAAGTTGTGTTAAATAGACTCATTTTAAAGCAACAGATGTGGTTCTTTCTAAAATCCTTGAGCCATTCCTTACAACCATTATGCACAACATCTTTCTAATTTGTGCCTTCTTCAGAAGGATCACGCCTTGTTGCATTTAATTACAAGAAATACAAACAGAAAAGATTCAAGTCTTCAGCAGTACAGGTTGCAAAACTAGAGTTGATACATAAAATACTTTTTCACCGCTGTATTCTTTATTAATATTGCCAGGATATCATGAAAAAAAACCCAGTTATATATGTCCATATTATATAGGTCTGGTTTATATATAACATCAAGATAATAGCACTACCTGTGGGAAGAGGGAAAGAGCAGAAAGACAGTCACAGTCTAATGAAGCTGAAGTTGTTAAGCCGAGGAAATTACTGTTAATATGCAGCTTCATACAGAAAAGTGAGATTCCAGACCTCGTCAGTACAAACACCCGTGCTCCAGCCTACGAGTTTGGAAGAGGAGGAGGTGACAAGAAGATAGATGAACGTCCATTTGTCATTTACAGGGCTTAATCATATAATTTAGTCAACATGCCGTCATGACACATTACATAATAATAATACAGGTTTACTTTATTTGGAGTTCAGCAATAAAGCTAAGCTAAAGCTTTATTTATACAGCTTGAGGTATGGCATCTGGAGGCACCTACAGGATAGATAGATAGATAGATAGATAGATAGATAGATAGATAGATAGATAGATAGATAGATAGATAGATAGATAGATAGATAGATAGATAGATAGATAGATAGATAGATAGATAGATAGATAGATAGATAGATAGATAGATAGACTGCATGTAAATGGTTTCTTCTAAATGGGTTTGTGTCAACATGTTTTCATATTCTCAGGAATCTTTGCACAATCCTTGTGCTGTGCCCAGTTTTTGTTTGCTGTTTGAAGTGAAACCAATACCACCATTGATGAGAAATGATAAGATTTATAAAACACGTTTCTCTCCTTTATGTCACACTTGTCACACATGTGAAATACACTTGTTGTCTGTGTGAGTGTTTGCAAGTATTTCCCTCTTCACACCACAGAGTTTGTCCTCTGTGCCAACTGTGGATCAGCTGTGGATCATGCCACCACATGACATACGGACGCATTTCAGTATGCTCATATGGCCTCTTGTATGTGCGCGCATGTGTGTGTGTGTTGTGTGAATAGCTAACTGTTCCTTAACTATTCAACACTGATGGTGGTGATTTATGGCCTCACGGTGCCTTAGTTTTAACCTTTAAAGTAGCTGCAGCTGCCAAAATACTGTACTTGAGGAGGGAAACTTTAAGAAAGGAGACTCGATGTGTCCTTCAGTAAAGGTGACACTTTTTTTCCCTCTTCTTACAATATTGGGACGGTCAGCAGGATGGAGGGGCAGACTTAAGGATGTAGGGTACAAAGAAAAGAGAGTAGTACTGTGACATGACACACCCATCTGTCTTTTTCCTTCTCTCTCTGTTGCATTGGTTTGAGCAACACGTTGCTGTAACCTATTTTCGCATGAGCACTGTAATTGTTTTTCTATGACACAGACCAAATTTCCCCACAGAGACAATTGCATTTGCTCTCCTCGCCTCTTTAACATGAGCTGAAAGGCATTTTAATCTGAGCTAACAGGTTTAATTCTAATTCGATCACTCACTGTTGTTCCAGTTTCTATTTCTGTTGTCACTTATGTTTGTGTTTTTTGTGAAATTCATAAATGCCTAAGCACACACAAGACTTATAAATAATAATAATAGTTGAGCTGTTGAATAACAGATGGCTACATGTGTGAGCAAATATATATGTTGGCAAAATTCATATCGATATAACAGAAGACAAGCATAAGATCATTTTTACATATTAACTCCACTCTGACAGCCTTTACTCTCCAACCCCTACTTAATAACAGCTTTCTGCTTTTTTCCCCTCTTTAAAATCTAATTTAATAGAAGGTTGCAAAATCTTTCAGCTATCACCACCTCCTGAGGATGTGTGTTTAGGAACTGGGTCTGCAGCACTGTTTCTGGCTACCTCCTGCACTGATAATCGGGCTAAATAACTGAGCTTCAGACATGTGGTGCATCTGTGATTAGCTATTTCCCTCTGGGAGGGAGATTTATGAGCTTCAAGCTGCATTGTTTTATTCTAAGTCAGATACGAAGAATTAGAAGCTCACTAGAAAGGCAGCTGTGTTGTGTTATTTTGGCCCTTTCAAAAGCCTCTTTTCTTTTTTTAATAATCCTGTTTTAAAGGGTATTTGACTGCTTAATTAAATATTAAACTGGGCAGAAAGCTTTAAGAGGATCCTCCCAACTACAATCCACAATGATGTACCTGTGACGAATCCACAGATACGCACACACACTCACACACATGCATAGAGTACAGAGCTTCCACCCCACTTCCTTGAGTTTAGTGTGCACCACGTACTCAACATGTAACTTCTCATAGGGGTATAATTATGTTTGTGGTGTAAACTGGGTAATTAGCGGCATCACCACTTAGAGCAAGAAAAGCAGCAGACAGAAACATCACATCTGCTGACTCTGATTCTGCAGCAAGTTAATGCAGTTCCTAAACAAATCATTCACAACCACATGCCAGTGCAATGAAAATTATTCATATGTTTTCGTGTTTTGAAACATCCTCTGAGAAACCCAGTGTTGTCTACTGAACAGTGACTGTATAAAACAGGGGTGTTAAATTCACTTTACATAGCAGGCCACATATAGTACAGCCCAGTTTAGTCTTCAGTTTGCCAGGCCAGTGAAACTTTTTCTTTCATTGTCAAGACATTTAAGTATACTTATGCGTCATAAGAGTCTAAAGAGGAAGAAGTGCAGTTTCAGAAATACTCTACATGTTTTTCTCCGTTATAAAGAAATGCTGTAAGTTGTAGAAAATCGAAGAACATTGCCAGCATTGCTCTCTGGGCTTACTTTTATGCAGTTTTCTTTACGTTAAATAGGGAAAAAACATCCAACAAACTGATGCATTCTCATATAAATGCGTAATTCATGTATTAAATACATAGGAGTGAGTTTGCGGTTTATGGAAGCCGCAATGTTCTTTAAGCATATTTGAACATCTCAATACACCTCATTACTGCAGAGGCAGTAATGGTGTACTACGTATGTAGCAAGAGACTCCATATGTACTATGTCAGAGATGTCGAGGAGAACTGACGGTGTTTGCCTGCTGTGGAGATCACTATTTATTATCATCAGAGAAGGGGTCCCATTCACCAAAGAAATTAAAACATGAAGGGAAAGAGACAGCACCACTGGCATCTTAATAAAATATCTTCTTCCTCCTTGAGCCTCATCTCCTGAGTAAAGTCGGGGTTCTAACACATGAAAGCGTGCATAAAGGTGCTCATTTATTCACGATAGTGTCGCAATTATTATTGCAATCAGATTGGGCATGTGACCGTCCTGTCTCTGGAGAGCCAGCTAAACAACCGCAATGACTGCTTAGAAGCTAGCATTATGCCAGCTCCTCTGATAAACAGTTTTATTACATTGTCAAATCATATGTGAGTTTATTAAGTTTGAGACACACAACAAAACTAACAAAGTTAAATCAACTTCAAAGATAGTTTCACTAATCCCTGCAAATAGCAGCTAACAGAGGTTAACAGTAGCTAACAGCTAACTCAACTCAGTACCTCGAGTAGCTGTCATTGGTCAGAAGTGTGCTTCTCTGACTCATTGACCTGTATCGAAGACCTTTCACAAAGTTTTACAACCTCTTCCAGAGTAAATAAAAGTGGATGTTTCTCACCCGGCATTGACAGCTGCGGTAAACTGGGGACTGACAGCCACACAGATAGAGAAAAACTCGGGATCTGGATCTGTTCCAGTGAGTAGTAGAAAAACACAATGTGGCTGCAGCCATTATGGGGTAGAGTCTAAATGTCATGGTTTTAACCTCTCTCCTGATGAATACATATTTGTCACATAGCAGACACTATAGCTAGGATTATGCACTTGCATTAGGAGGGGTAAGAAAATAAACCTCAGTTGACTGCAGTCCAGGGGCGATTCTAGGATCAGAGCTTTGGGGGTGCTGAGCACCCAGAGAGCTGCCCAGCCAGCCAACATACACTTTACTCGTCACAATGAGACTTCTTCCCTGTCTCTGTCAGTCCCTGCATCCTCCCTGTCCTCGTCGTGTGTTGTCTTCGTCTCCGTTATCAGTCATCATAATTTTACCATCTCTGTGCAAGTCTGCAAATTTCTTTATTAAATCATAAGATTCTTAAATTCATCAAGTCTCTCTGTGCCTGGGTCCTCGTCACAAAACATGACATCACTGTTTTGTGCATTTTAACGCAATTTAACCCGCACATTTGTTAAAGAAAAGCAAAACACTTTTTTGAAAAGTCTGTAACAAAACCATCAAATCTGATAAAGGTTATTTAAATGCTGCAAAAGAAGAATGGATTGGAATAAAAAAAAAATACATATAGTTCCTTAATTACTGGGGGAAAATTATGAATGATGCTCATAGTGAGTGAAAGGTAAACTGAGTGCATTTTTTGGACAGAGATTCACTTTTAATGTGTATGTATTATATAATACAGATGCATTAAAAAATACTCCCAAAACAGAATAAATGATTACAAATAAATTATTACAAAATATTTAAAAATATATATATAAAAATGGAGGCAACTTTGCCTGTGGTAGAATGTATACCATGCATGAAAAAATCTTTACTGCAGATGCTAATTTTACTATTTTAATAATACTAATTTTGTGTTGTAAGAGTTATGAGTTTCATTTTTTTCATAGTGGTACTTAGGAGAGCTTAACATTTTTTATCAGGTGGTACACACTGTAAAAGGTTTGAGAAACACTGATAAGGTAAGTGTATGTGTGCTTTTGGAAAACATTTAAAGCTGCTGTACAGAAACATTTTTAGAATATAAACAGAGCCCTTTGCTTCTCTTTACAGCTCCTCACTCCACCTGGGCTCTGTTTGGCACTTTCTGATAGTGCGCAAATGTGATGTATGTACTGCGGCAGTCATACAGACAACTGGATGGTCCAAAAGTTAGCCTACCTATTACTGGCTGAGGTTTTAGTAGAGTTGTGGCTGAACCAATCAACCAATAATTGATCTCCCCAATCAATTATAATGTTATGTTGGAATGTTGTTAAAGAGGGTCAAAAATGTTTCAACCCAGTTTGTTTAGCAAATTCTGTATAGCAGCTTTAATATAGGGAGAACACAACTTCCTGATTGTGTGAGTAAAATCAGGTTTTTTCTCTTTGTCAGTTTAACAGTTTCTGTTGTGCCTGTCACTATTCCCTGTCTGTTTTCTTACCTGGTGCTTCCAGTCAGTTAGCTAGTTAGTATCCATTTAAAACAGGACAGTGGTAAAAACAGTAGGCTACGGACAATTTTAAGTTTTAGATTTTAAATAGGCTGTATACATTTCAATGGGAGCAACAGGAGGTCAAATGTTGCTGATTTTACTACAGAGCAGGACGGATTGTAGGGTAGCAAACATTGACGGAAAACATGTTTTCAACACTGCAGGTTACCTGGGTGTAATGTTTTCATGGTCTGACTCCTACCTAACTATATAAAGAGTAACTGGAGGTTAAATGTAGCTAGTATGTCCTGTTTTAAGCCAGGCACTTACACCTCCGCTCCGCTGAGTCACCATCGCTCTAGCAGCAACGGTGCTAGAGCCAGAGTAGGGGAGAGGCGAGCTGGAACAAACCATTATGGGGGGGGGGGGGTATCTATACTTTTGTTGTTAAAATGTTACGTCTCAACCAGGTACTGTATGCTTTTTATATTTTTAGCAGTGTTTCACACAAACAGCAAATATTGTCAAAAAAGTAAGAAATCTGTGAGAGTCCAAAAATGGGTTAAAATCGCCCCTGCTGCAGTCTGCAATGTACTCATATGTAGTGGTGACAAAATGTACACACTGTAACTTTAAGAAATAAATATGTTTCACTGCAGAAAATTCAGCTCTTTCTGTGGACTTTTATAACATTACATTGTTTTGTTAATTCACATAGCATGTCTTATTTATTTATTTTACTGGGAAACAACAGAAATTCATATAATAAATAGTGAGAAACAGAAATGTTTCTGCTATAATGCCATTTTTTAATCACTTATTTACTTTGATGATGTCTTTCTATGTAATAAGGCTATAAAATTGAGAGAAATACAATTAAAAGTCTAAATTTGTAAACTCTAAATTTCACATTTTCTAAAGCCATCCTGTGGACCTTATTGGACCCTTTGGAGGACCTGTTTAACAAATCTAGTCTAAACTATTTACATATGAGGCAAGTACCTTGTATTTCACTTCTGTATCTTGTAATATTGTTAACATTCAGGACGATTTTGAGTGTTAACTGATATAAACAGTTAACACTATGCACCAGTAGGCAGACAACATTTGAAAAGCATTTTCAGCAGCGGTAGTGCTCATGGGCTGTTTAGAATGGTAACAGCAGAGAACACAAGGGATTCAAGGAGTTGTAGTTATGGTTATGCACACATCTTATAGGTCCTGGAGGTGCAGCTGGTTGTTTCCAAAGGTCTTGCTGACGTTCTTGATCACATAGGTCAGCTTATTTTTGTGCTTACATACCAGAAAACAGTATTAAGAAAACTGAAAACACATCCTGAACATCATTTTTGGTTGTGTTGAAGCTTCTACTTTTCCCAAGGAGAAAGAAAAGATGGCCAGGTTTTCTTTTAAATTCAGTGCAGTCTGCATTGATCTTAAAGGTGTGTTTATTGTCAAGGATTTTTCCCAAATACTTAAATTGAGTGATCGGGCTGACTTGCTGCTCTTTTAGGATAACTGGTTTGCAGACAGCTCCTTTGCTGCTTGCTCCTCTCCTCCCTCCCAGCCTCAGCTCGTTGCTACCTGCTGACACTAAGTTCAAGGAAGCTGCTGTCAAACCAGGTGATTTAATCCTGTAGATAAGCAAAACAAACAAGTGGGAGTTATCCATATCGTATCTCAGTGATCAGATTTGAGGGTATGAAGATAGAGGCTTAAGACAGTTATCTACTGGCTCATCCAGCAGCACTACAGGCACACATGGATGGCAGCCCCACCTGATGGGTGACTCAGCAGAGAAGAATAGAGAATAAATGTAAATTTGAAAAACATATTAAATGAAAATCTTCATCTTGTACCATTGTCTCCTACATTGTTGAACAGAGTGGGGTGTTAAAAAATTTGGTGTGGTTTGTTTTCCTAGCAGTACTCACAGAATAAAGAACAATCCTGTCATGGTCCTGGGCCATGTGGGCCCAGTATTCTTAGTTTTCATGTATTTTTGTATTTTGTTCTTTATTTAGGCCATGCTTCCTGGGTTGATCTGTTACGTTGTTCCTTATGTGTTTTCCCTTCGTGACTCTTACCCCCTGCGTGCCCCTCTGTGTATTTATGAGCCCTCGTCTCTCTTTGTGCTTTATTCTATGTTTTCCCCAGCCCGTTATGTCTGCGTTCTCCCCGTGCTCTCTCTCCTCCTGTTTGAACCTCTGTGTACTTCCTGCTTTACTTCGCCCATCTCCCATCAGTGTTACGTTCACTCCTGCCGTGTCTTGTTATGATTATCAGTGTCACCTGTGTTCCCCGTGTGCATCCACTTCCCCTGATCATCCCTCATGTGTATTTAGTCTCTGTGTTTCGTACAGTCTGTGTCGCGTCGTCTGTGTTCTCACCTCCATGTTTTCACGGTCAGTCCTTGCAGTGATCATCATAGTCTGAGTTTTCTTAGTTTGTCGCAGTATTAGTTTTCCCAGTTTAGTTATAGTCTAGTCACGCCATCCCTGCTTTGTTTGTGCACTTTGTCTTCAGCCATAATAAAGGCTCGCTTTCTGTTAAGTCCACTCCCGTCTACTCACTTGTGTATGCACCTGGGTCCATCACACACACCACCGCACGGCCTGTCTCTGCAGACCGTGACAGTACGACGCGACCATGTCGGACCCAGCGACACAAGAGAGGGAGATCCTCCAGACGGTGGAGTCGCTATGTGGTAGATGGCTGCGGTGCTCCGGAGAGGAGGAACGGGAGGAGTTGGCCCGCCAAGTGGGAGTATGCGTGTCTGTGTTTCCCTGGCTATGGGAGGCACTACACCCGCTGATCACCGACCTTCTCGTCACCGCTCTCCAACTCCGTCCGCAGCCACGGCTGCCTAGTGTGCAGGCTATGCCGCCAGAGCCCTGCTGTTGTCCCGTTTCCCCGCTGCTTCGCGAGCCAGAAGCAGTTGCAGTTGGAACGGTGAGGCTCGCCACCGACACACCTTCCGCTCGCGCCCCGTCGGCTTCCGCGTCTTCACCGCGGTCTGGCCGCACGGCGTGGCGCACGGAGACGACGGAGGCCATGGACTTTGGCGAGGAAGAGCGGCAGCAGGTGTTACGGGCTTATCGGGAGGAGGAGCTCCGGTGGAAGCCCTGGCTCATCTCGGAGCAGGACCTCTCACCTGCTGCACAGCCTACCAGCCGCTCGCCGTCTCCAATCCGCTTAGACTTTACTTCGCCTGCCTCAATTCTGGCAAGGATGTGGGCGGACAACGGGGAGATCGCCGCTACGTCACCCTCTGCATTGGTGCCATCAGCGCCCATCGCGCCAGCTACCAGAAGGGGGCGGCGCCGGCGCCGCCGTTGCACCGCATTAACTCCGGTGAGTGACTGCGTTTTCGTGCCTCACGTCCCTTCTATGAAGCAGAGTGAGACGAGCATTGATTTGCCGGGGCCGGAGACTATAACGGAACTGGGCTCCAGAGCTGAAGGAACTGTGTGTGACTGCTTTGAAGGAGCACGCAACGAAATCACAGACCATGTTTTTGACTCTGTAAAATCTGGGACTTTTTCTAGCGTTGCTCTCATAGTCGCACCACATGAAGCCCAGGTTCATAAGACGGCGAAAGGGGTCCACACGTCGGCAGTACAGGTTGCTTCTGAGCCTGCTAGGAATGGCGTGAGCTTTCTCTCCGCCTCAGACTGCCTTCTACCTCAGCCGTCTGTTCCCGCTGGAGGGTCCGAGGGGCCCGTTCAGCCTCAAGCCTCGTCAGCTGAAGGGTCCGAGGGGCCCGTTCAGCCACCTGTCTCCGCTGGAGGGCCCGGGGAGCCCATCCAGCCACCTGTCTCCGCTGGAGGGTCCGAGGGGCCCGTTCAGCCTCAAGCCTCGTCAGCTGGAGGGCCCAAGGAGCCTGTTCAGCCACCTGTCTCCGCTGGAGGGTCCGAGGGGCCCGTTCAGCCTCAAGCCTCGTCAGCTGGAGGGCCCAAGGGGCCCGTTCAGCCACCTGTCTCCGCTGGAGGGCCCGGGGAGCCCATCCAGCCTCAAGCCTCGTCAGCTGGAGGGTCCGAGGGGCCCGTCCAGCCTCAAGCCTCGTCCGCTGGAGGGCCCGAGGAGCCCGTCCAGCCTCAAGCCACGTCCGCTGGAGGGCCCGGGGAGCCCGCCCAGCCTCAAGCCTCGTCCGCTGGAGGGCCCGAGGAGCCCGCCCAGCCTCAAGCCTCGTCCGCTGGAGGGCCCGAGCAGCCCGTCCAGCCTCAAGCCTCGTCCGCTGGAGGGCCCGAGGAGCCCGTCCAGCCTCAAGCCTCGTCCGCTGGAGGGCCCGAGGAGCCCGTCCAGCCTCAAGCTTCGTCTGCTGGAGGGTCCGAGGAGCCCGGCCAGCCTCAAGCTTCGTCTGCTGGAGGGTCCGAGGAGCCCACCCAGCACCACGCCTCGTTAGCTGAGGGTCCTGGAGGACCCAGCCAGCACAACCGCACATCTGCTGGCGGTCCGGGGAAGTTTGTTCAGCTACCATCTGCTAAATCATCCCCTGTGACTCCTACACCGTTGCCTGAATTCACATCATCACCATACGCATCACCGCCTGCAGCGTCGCTGCCGTCAGGTTCCGCAGCCGTCCCGCTGCCGTCAGGTTCCGCAGCCGTCCCGCTGCTGTCAGGTTCCGCAGCCGTCCCGGCCTCCGTGTCTTCTTCCACGCCTGGTCCGGCCTCCGTGTCTTCTTCCATGCCTGGTCCAGCCCGTGCTTCGTCAGCTGCAGCTCCAGCCCGTGCTTCGTCAGCCGCAGCTCCAGCCCGTGCTTCGTCAGCCGCAGCTCCAGCCTCAGAGTCTTCGTCAGCCGCAGCTCCAGCCTCAGAGTCTTCGTCAGCCGCAGCTCCAGCCTCAGCCTCAGCCTCTTCGTCCTCGTCTGGCCCAGCCTCAGCCTCTTCGTCCTCGTCTGGCCCAGCCTCAGCCTCTGCAGCGACGCCTGGTCCGGCCCCCGCATCGCCATCGGCTGGTCCTGTGCCCACCAGGCCATGGCCAGCACGCCTGAGACTGGAGAGCCGCCGCTGCCTTCCGCGCGGCCGGCCCCCTGAACTGCTCCGTCGTCTCCTTCGCCGCCGCCGCTGCCTTCCGCGCGGCCGGCCCCCTGAACTGCTCCGTCGTCTCCCTCGCCACCGCCGCTGCCTTCCGCGCGGCCGGCCCCCTGAACTGCTCCGTCGCCTCCCTCGCCGCCGCCGCTGCCTTCCGCGCGGCCGGCCTCCGGACCAACTCTGTCACCTGTGCCACCCGCCTGGTCGGCCCCCTGACCGTGTGACCCGTGAACTCTTGTGCCTGTGGGCTCTGGGTCGGCCCTCTGAACCTTATTTGGACTAGTCATGTGCTCCTGTGTTTTCTGTTGTTTGTTTTGTTTCCCGTTCTGGTCCCTCCGTCCTGGTCCCCCGCCTCCCGCCCTGGGTGGGGTGTTTTCTGTTTCGCTTGTGTTTTGTTTCTCGGGTTTGGGCTGTCGGGAGCCAGCCCTTTAGGGGGGGGGGGGGGGGGGGGGTGGTGTCATGGTCCTGGGCCATGTGGGCCCAGTATTCTTAGTTTTCATGTATTTTTGTATTTTGTTCTTTATTTAGGCCATGCTTCCTGGGTTGATCTGTTACGTTGTTCCTTATGTGTTTTCCCTTCGTGACTCTTACCCCCTGCGTGCCCCTCTGTGTATTTATGAGCCCTCGTCTCTCTTTGTGCTTTATTCTATGTTTTCCCCAGCCCGTTATGTCTGCGTTCTCCCCGTGCTCTCTCTCCTCCTGTTTGAACCTCTGTGTACTTCCTGCTTTACTTCGCCCATCTCCCATCAGTGTTACGTTCACTCCTGCCGTGTCTTGTTATGATTATCAGTGTCACCTGTGTTCCCCGTGTGCATCCACTTCCCCTGATCATCCCTCATGTGTATTTAGTCTCTGTGTTTCGTACAGTCTGTGTCGCGTCGTCTGTGTTCTCACCTCCATGTTTTCACGGTCAGTCCTTGCAGTAATCATCATAGTCTGAGTTTTCTTAGTTTGTCGCAGTATTAGTTTTCCCAGTTTAGTTATAGTCTAGTCACGCCATCCCTGCTTTGTTTGTGCACTTTGTCTTCAGCCATAATAAAGGCTCGCTTTCTGTTAAGTCCACTCCCGTCTACTCACTTGTGTATGCACCTGGGTCCATCACACACACCACCGCACGGCCTGTCTCTGCAGACCGTGACACAATCCAATGGAAACCTGACACCAGGAACCTTCATATAGAATACAAATCAGATGGTAGGTTGTAGTGGATGAGCAAACATGGACAGCACGATCTGATATCCTCGTGTTGGTGTTGTTCCCAGATCATCATACTAAATGTTGTTCCAGGATCAACATTGCAAGTGACCAATCAGAATGTTGTGACGTCATACTTTTGCGACTTCGGGAAAAACCAGCGTAAAACAAAAAACTGTACTTAAGCTGCGAGAAACCGCCTCTGTCCGCTGATCAACGGACCCTGACCCTAACCCTAACCGTAACCCTTTAATAAACAGTAAGCAGAATTGATATTGTCCTTGCAACATTGGAATTTCATAAATGCACGAATGGCTTGGCGCACAAAAGAATAACGTCACAACAAGTCGCCACCGTGCACCAACAGGTCATCCAGGTACACAACGCAGTGGCTACGAGGGATATCCACGAGCACCCTCTCCATCAGCCTCTCAAACGTCGCTAGTGCATTGCAGAGCCCAAATGGCATGACCCTGAACTGCCACAGCCCCTGTCCAATGGTGAATGCAGTCTTAGGCCTTGCGTCGGGGGCTAGCTCCACCTGCCAGTAACCGCTGCGTAGGTCGAGGGAGCTGAACCAACTGGAGCCGGTAACGTAATCTGGGGCCTCGTCGATCCGCGGCAGCGGGTACGAGTCCTTCTTGGTGACTGCATTGAGACGGCGAAAGTCCACGCAGAACCTCGGGCTGCCATCCTTCTTCCCCACCAGAACCACGGGTGCCGCCCATGGACTATTGGACGGCTCGATCACCCCAGCCGCAGCCATCTCACGGATCTTCTCCTCCGCTACCTGCCGTTTTGAGAGGGGCAGCCAGTGTGGGGGCGCAGACGGATGGGCTGAGCAGAGCCAGTGTCGATGGTGTGCTGGACCAGACTCGTCTGCCTACAGTCCTTGTCACTGGCAGCAAAGATGTCCACATTCTCGTCCAGGAGGCACCTCAACCGCTGGCGCTGGTTGGCGTTGAGGCCTACGCAACTGCGCTGCCAAAGGTCATCGACAGCCTTGATGGTCTCGGTCGAAGGAGGTTTGTCGGGCTGAGAGGCTGAGGCTGAGGCGAGTGGAGATCTGGCGACTGGGGGTGGAGATGACCCTGAGCCACTGGCATCTGAAATCTGCTGAGCAGCAGCTGCCTGACGCCTGACTCGTCTGGTCCCCGCTCCCTGCTTTTGGCCGCGCTGGAGGGCAAAAGTCTCTGCGCCAAGAGTGACAGCTAGCTTCGCGGTGTCGACGCAGGCCCCCCAGCGGCTCAGCAGATCCAGGCCAATGGGCAGGAAGCTGGAGCAGTGGTCCCCTCGGTACACCGCACCCTCCTCCTCCTCCACCGTCGCAGCGAGAGGGCGTCACCCGTCACCATGGCAACATACACAAAACATAACTGTACAAAATATGTCTGTGAAGGTTCTCAGTCATCCAGGTCATCGTAGTCAAAGGAGCTTGCAAAGAAAAGCGTCTGGACTTCTTTAAGTTGCTTGAAGACGTTTCACCTCTCATCCGAGAAGCTTCTTCAGTTCTAAGGTCAAATGGTGGAGAGTCCCAGATATAAACCTAGTGGGAGTATCCCCCCACAGAGGGACAAAATGACCCCCTCATGATCCTCTAATCGCCTGAGCCAAGGTGTGAAACTGGGTGAGTTCATTGTGAAACCTGGCCCCACCTTATCATGCGAATTCCTGAGATCAGATCGCCCAGGATGTGAGTGGGCGTTAAGGCGTCTGGGAAGGGATCTCAAAACTGGATTATATATGGCAGAGAGTTGGTGTCGTAAACCACCGCCTCTGTTCAAAGATGGTCGCTCACAGTGGACATAGATGGCTTCTTTCACTCCTCTTTCAAACCATCTGTCCTCTCTGTCCAAAATGTGAACATTGGCATCCTCGAAAGAGTGTCCTTTATCCTTAAGATGCAGATGGACTGCTGAGTCTTGTCCTGTGGAGGTGGCTCTTCTGTGTTGTGCCATGCGCTTGTGAAGTGGCTGTTTGGTCTCTCCAATGTAGAGGTCTGGGCATTCCTCGCTGCACTGTACAGCATACACCACATTGTTAAGTCTGTGTTTTGGCGTTTTGTCTTTGGGGTGAACCAGTTTTTGTCTGAGCGTGTTGCTGGGTCTGAAATACACTGGGATCCAAGCACGACATCCCAGTGTATTTCAGACCCAGCAACACGCTCAGACAAAAACTGGTTATATACTCAAAGCTTCATAGAACTGAAACAAACATTTATTTTTAGGTCCATTCTGCTGCTGATACATACTTAAGGTTTCTGAATATTAAACTTGTTGCTGCCTTTCATTGTGTTTAACTTGAAGGCCCTGAGTACTTTCTCCCACACTGAAAACACTGGAATGATAAGATTATTTGAACATTACCTAATAAGACTGATTCAGGACAGACAATTAGTTATGTTAAACTTTTCTAGCAGTCCTTCACAAACAGGGAACAGTCTGTCTATTCTCTCCATCTGTCAGCTGCTGCTGGCTCTTCCTCTTCCTCACACACTGCTGAGTTTGTCCTGGTGGATCATCGGGGGTGCAAAGCCTCACAGATGATGTGCAGCAGTGGGTCCCTCAGTCTGTCCTCACGCTGGACACTTGTGACAACTGCAAGTGTCCAGAGTGAGAATTCAAACACAGGTGTAACGTATAAATACATGTTCATACTTTTATTACACAATCAGAGAGAAAGAAAAAGAGAGAGAGTGCAGGACAGACAGACAGGTGACAGTCTCATGTGTATACACTGCTACAAAACAGCACAAGAGAAGGAGGATTTAGTGTTTGTGTTATTACGAGTGCTAAACAAGAAGAGTTCCCAGATAGTACAGTGGACACATGTGTGACTCCTGTGATTAAAGCTTTTTCTTTCAGCTTAATGAGTGAACCGTCAGCTCGTTCAAACACACGTTAAAGTCCATTTGGCTCGACACCACCGAACAGAGTGTAGAATGTTTAGCTTATTTTAGAGTTTAGAAATGTGTTATCATAGAATGTAGAACTATTGTAGAGACATTGATACTGCCCTTAAAGTAATAAAGGCCTCACTGTGTCGTGAACTTAGGAGTAGATTATAGGAGGCCTCTCCCCCACTGAGTGGAAATTCCCCAGAGGATGTTTTAGGGTGGGGGTCTCAACATTTGTAACTGTGGTTTGGAAGGGAGAGGGGTTTTATGACCTTTAGGGAGTTACCTACACCCACAGTGTTTTAACTGTCATGCACACACATCCACACGCACACTCACTCATGTGCACTCACACATACACACAGGTATGCGTACAGTCACACACGAGCACTCATATAGACACGTGGGAACGCGCACATGTAGGTATTCATGTGCTCGTGCACATAGACACAGACACAGAGTTTGCAGCACATCGTAGGGGGTTTTATGATGGGGACAGCCTCTATAAAGGCGGTGAATCCTGCTTGTGCCGTGATATTCAGGACTGCAAACCGAGCAGCATTCACTGACTTTCAGCTTGTTGTGTTTGTGGATATACAGGGAGTGCAGAATTATTAGGCAAGTTGTATTTTTGAGGAATAATTTTATTATTGAAAAACAACCATGTTCTCAATTAACCCAAAAAACTCATTAATATCAAAGCTGAATGTTTTTGGAAGTAGTTTTTAGTTTGTTTTTAGTTCTAGCTATTTTAGGGGGATATCTGTGTGTGCAGGTGACTATTACTGTGCATAATTATTAGGCAACTTAACAAAAAACAAATATATACCCATTTCAATTATTTATTTTTACCAGTGAAACCAATATAACATCTCCACATTCACAAATATACATTTCTGACATTCAAAAACAAAACAAAAACAAATCAGCGACCAATATAGCCACCTTTCTTTGCAAGGACACTCAAAAGCCTGCCATCCATGGATTCTGTCAGTGTTTTGATGGTTCACCATCAACATTGCGTGCAGCAGCAACCACAGCCTCCCAGACACTGTTCAGAGAGGTGTACTGTTTTCCCTCCTTGTAAATCTCACATTTGATGATGGACCACAGGTTCTCAATGGGGTTCAGATCAGATGAACAAGGTGGCCATGTCATTAGTTTTTCTTGCCAGCCACACTGTGGAGTACTTGGACGTGTGTGATGGAGCATTGTCCTGCATGAAAATCATGTTTTTCTTGAAGGATGCAGACTTCTTCCTGTACCACTGCTTGAAGAAGGTGTCTTCCAGAAACTGGCAGTAGGACTGGGAGTTGAGCTTGACTCCATCCTCGACCGTTCATGGGCAGTTATTTTGCGCCTTGGTTTTTCCACATGCTTCTTAGGACCCTGTTGACTATTTTGAATGAAACGCTTGATTGTTCGATGATCACGCTTCAGAAGCTTTGCAATTTTGAGACTGCTGCATCCCTCTGCAAGATATCACACTATTTTTGACTTTTCTGAGCCTGTCAAGTCCTTCTTTTGACCCATTTTGCCAAAGGAAAGGACGTTGTCTAATAATTATGCACACCTGATATAGGGTGTTGATGTCATTAGACCACACCCCTTCTCATTACAGAGATGCACATCACCTAATATGCTTAATTGGTAGTAGGCTTTCGAGCCTATACAGCTTGGAGTAAGACAACATGCATGAAGAGGATGATGTGGACAAAATACTCATTTGCCTAATAATTCTGCACTCCCTGTATGACTGACTTTAATTATCTATAAAATCATCACATTCTCTGTAAGATTAAAGTCAACTATTGAACGGCGTATATTTTGAAGTAAAAGCTTTAAAACCAAGTTAGTACAAACATCGCTAATGTCACATAACTTTCCCGACATGTGGCCAACAGTAATGTTTTAATGTTCTTCATCATTAAACATTTGCGCATAAATAAGGAACATAATATTCAGTACTTACTTTTGAAAGTTTACTCTTCGGCCGTTCTGGTGAGCAGCCCAAATCCGGTCATTGGTACTTCCTGGCTTGTGTAGTTACTAGGTAACAAAAGCTCAACACTGCCCCTAGCGTCCTGGAGCACTTCCGTTGCGTTTTAGAATTTGCATGTGTTTTGGGGTTTGTACGTTTTTTGGAGTTTGCATGTGTTTTGGAGTTTGTAAGTGTTTTGGATTTTTTAAGTGTTTTAGAGTTTGCACGTGTTTTGGATTTTGTAAGTGTTTTGGATTTCGTAAGTGTTTTGTAAAATAAAAATAAAAGTAATGTCCATATTGCCTCTCCACAAACGCTGTAGACTGCCTGGCACACAAACTGATATCAGCTGATTGAGTGCGGGGGAAGAAGAAGGTATGTTTGTTTGAATTGTTTTTTGTATCTTCCCAGCCTCCAGATAACCAAAGAATCGCTGTGATGCAAGTAAGGACGCATTATAATTATCATGTAATTACTGAATTTAGTACAGTAACACGTTACATTACTGCATTTTTAAAAAGTGCAACGTGATTACAGTAACATGGAACACGGTAGCCACAGTGCTAGTCTAAAAGCATTTTTTGTACCAGGCATTAAACATGTCTGTTTCTTCTGAAGTTTTGGACAAGTTGTTAGTATTGACTTGTTTTTAGAGTCAACCTGAAGTTTAGAAATTGCAGTTCTTGGCACGTCCACATTTTATTTGGGGGTATTTATCTAACTAAATAATTTTATTCAGTATTGTTATTAATATCATTATTATTTATGTAGTAACTTAAACAAAAGTAAGATGTTACTGATTAGCCCAATTAGCAGGTTTCCCAATGGAGCATTATTGAATGGTCATATACATCCCTCATGTACAGTATATGTTCAACAAGTAGGAGGAAGCAGCTTTTATAGAAAGACAGTCTGTATTTGATGCCAGTAAAGTGACATTTTCTTTCGCTGTACACAGTTTCTTTTCCCACCCACTGATATTTTGCCGAATTACTTTGAACTTGGATGCAGCTTAAGCGAGAAGAGGTGGCTGAATAGCTGCGGCGGTGGCAATCATGAGAAGCAGCGCAATTTGGATGCCATGCATCACAGGTATTAGTGCTCATGCCCACCCATCTGTCACACAGTAGCACAGCATGCGGTTTTGTTTTGATCTTTTTTTTTAAGGGGGGGGGGGGGGGGGGGGTTCACGGACATGCTTCAGTGGAACTTAGCACTCTTACAGGCCCCGGGGTGGAGGGAACATCTGCATTAGTGTTTCCAGGATGAAGGGCACATCCTGTCAAACATCTCCTGGAGGTAATCGTCTGAATTCAGGCATGGTGATAAAAGTCATAGGTCATAAAGGTCATAGGAGTCACCTAATTTTCATACCCATGTATTATTATTTAGTAAGATAACACAGTGTTCACTCCTTGGTGCACTGGTATTCTGCACTGCTTGATGGTAGGTGTAAATCAGCAGAGCACATTTCTGATCAAATGCATTCTGTGTCAAAATGTAGTCAAAATTTAAACTGAAACTCTGAACTCTGAAACCTTTCAATTTAATTATTAGGACTATTTAAGCCTTAATCCAACAAAGAACAAACAAACAAACAAACCTTGTGTTTCTTAGTTTGTTTGTCAGTCAGAATGTTTAAGCTTAACTGACTGAATGATGCCTGTGCCCACATATCCATATTCACTCTCGAGGATTGTAACGGTCCAATGTCTAACTTAAAAGTGTGAACAGCTCCAGACCATATATTACTAATGACTGATTTTCATGAAAAGAATTAGTGAAAAGAAATGTGCATTTTACGTTTTATATCATACACTTTTAAAAGCATTAGCTGTTGAATAAACATATGAACCAATGTGTTATTCAAAAGAAGAATATTTTACTGTGTCTTCAAAAAAAAAAACCCTCGAGGGGATGTTTAATTTTTCAGGACTGAAAAGCAAAATGGCACACAAATTTTTCCAGAGAGATTGCTTATTTGTTTTGCATCTAAACTAAATGGCTCTTTAATAAATAACTAGCAGTTTGTTGGTACATTAACCCTATAAGGTAAAAACTGGCTTTTCTTTTATTATTTTTTCTTCTGTAACACTTTATAATAATTCATAATTTATAACGCATTCCTCCTCCTTAGTATAAAATTTATATTTAATTCTTGATTAATAAGCTCATTTATAACATGTTCATGGTATCATTTATAAAGTTTAAGTAGGTAATTAAAACAGTATTTAGTTGCATATTTATTTATGTAATGAGCTTGTGTGTTAATAGATATTTTGTAATTACTTATTTCATAGCAAATTTTAATTCGATAATACTTACAGGTGCACACTGCTGTCGTTCTCTCAGGGCCTCTGCATAACTTATTTTTCCTTATTTGCACCACATCACTCCTATGTTGTTTTGCTATTTTCAGATTCCCTCATGATCATTCAAAGACCAGCATGTGCCTGTCCTTGCAGGAACCTGGCCAAATGTGGTAGGAGCACAGACAGGTCTCATGACAGTGTCAAAGTCCCCCTTGAACTTACCACTGTCCCATAAAAAATACACACAGACCTGTAATGTATAGCTTCACAGTTTCAAGATTCCTCAAACCCCCACTTTTTCTTGGTTTGATGGATCTAAAATCCATCAGTCAACAGATGTGGGTCTAATTTGACCCAGAACAACCTACTGTATAAAAAGTTGTAGCATCTGTACAATAGTGTAAAACTTTAAGATATTTGAATTTTTGTGTATTTTGGGTCACTTTACAAAAATAATCAAATTTCAGCCCAAAAGAATGCCATTTAGGGTATTTATACTGCCATCAAGTTTCACAACAGATCAAAAATGGACAAAAAACAGTATGAGAGGGTTTAATCGTGCACCCCACTGAAGCCTGCTCTGTGGGCGCAGTGCACTCAACTCCACCACAGTAACTCAGGGAACTTATTTGTAATGGACATCCATCTGCCATAAGTGCTCTGTCCTGCAGTCCTAGCACATTGCTAAATGAAAAGGTTATCTGCAAACAATTAACGTAACAATTAACCCACCTGACACTGCTCCCTGAATGGCTGCCCCACCTCTCCACCTGCACTGTGCACTGTTAAAAAACTGGGCTAGGGTAAAGGATCACTTATAATCAGAGTACAGCATCAAGTCAGTTAAATTTCTGGTATATTGATCTGGTCAGTTAAGTAGCAGAGATGGTTGTTAATCACTTTCAACTCTTTTGGTTATAATGAAATTAAAAACAGGTGCACTGGGGTAGGGTCAGTGTCACTACTGGCAGCATGGGGCGATACCTGGATCCCACAGAGCTTGCACAGACAGTCCAACTCCTTCTGAATGGTACATCATTACGTGCCATTGCTGGAAGGCATCCAGGCACAATAATTCTTCCAGTTTTTTTCCAATCACATATGCAATGTTGACAACATCATGAGGTAACCATTGGAGCGTGTTTTTGATCTTCCAAAAATCTCAAATATCATGAGACATCTTCTTAAAAGAGATATTCAGGAATAGAACATTTTTATATTTTCTAAGCTAATTAAATTTAATGTGTCGCATATTCACTCACAGCAGTTCTGCACCTCCCACACAAGCACATCAGTCTCCTCTTGAGAGAAACTTTTGCTGTGAATACACTCCTGACTGTTCTTTGTGCCACAGACTTGAGCTCCATGAAGCAGAGACCAATCCTCTAGAAATGAAAGGCAAAAGGCAAATTTGATTGACTGAAGTGAGTCTCTATCACATCCTGATAATCACGCCCTGTTTCCAACTGCACTTCAATGGTACCACATGCCTCCAGCAATAAAATATCAAAAAAGTCCACCACCACAGCATGAATGCAGCACTCTGCACCACTGACTCTTTAGAACAGAGCCCAGAGACACCAATTTGTCCGTCAACAGCAGCCACGATAGACCAAACTACAATGCAGTGTTTTGAGTAATGTGTACCATTCACACATTTTTCTTATTCTGCTACACATAAATTTCTAATTCTTCTGCTCTCCCTCTCTTTCTCTCTCCCCTGCTGTCATTGCTCTTCTTCTATATAAAAAAGTGCAACAGCTTGTCAAGTCTGAAGGGTTCTGAAATGTATTCATTACACTGTTAACCAAAAAGGAAGCAGTCTACATTCAGTTATATGAACTATAACTCTATAACACTCTATAACAGTACTGCTGAGCAGGTTGTTGGCAGTAATTTCAGTAAGAAAGATTGTATTTTGTCATGTTCTACTGTCACTGCGCTGCTATGTAAAATGTGTGTAAAAAGCACAAAAAGTCCTTCAGACTAAATTTGATTGGCTCATTCAATCCACAACATGTAAGCATTTCTAATAAAAGAAATACGTATTGTTGCTTTAGTTAGCCCTCATCACAAAACAATTAATGCTAGTTTTGGGGATTCTTTTGCCTTATTTTTGCAGTAGTAAAAGTCTTGCCTTCTGTTAACTAAGTAAACTGAGGTTATTTTATTCAGCCCTAAGAATGTTAGAAACGTGGTGGCTAACCAGATATTAACATGGTATTAACTTGACCTCCAGTGATGTGAGAAAATTTTTGGAGTCATTTTGTCCTTCAGTGTGGATATTAAGTAAATATGTAGGACTTTTCTTGCATTTGCGCAATATCTTGTAAATTAGAAACATCCTGTTTTAGAGTGATGCTGATAAGATAGTTCATGCATGTATTACTTCTAGGCTGGACTGTGTAATTCATTATTATCAGGTTGTTCCTAAACCTCCTTGTAAAGTCTTTAGTTGACCCAGAACGGTCCAGCAACCATATTTCTCCAAAATTAGCTTCTCTTCATTGTTTCCACGTTAAATTTAAAACTAAATTTAAAATCCTGCTAACATAAAAGGTCTTGACATATCAGTAATGTTTTTGGTCTTACAACACAAATGGGAAAGTAAATTGCTCTCCCATTTGAACATATGTCCAGTATACATTATGTACTGCTCACAAAAAGTTAGGCAAGACTGGGATAACACATCAGATCTGGATGAATAAAATATTCAACTTCTTTAATGAATTAAATGTTGTAATTTATTGAAAATAAAGTCACATAACAATGAGAAATGTAAACTAAAATTATCAACCCTCTGAGGCCTGGATGGTAGTTTACACAGAGGCTACAATTCACAGATGATGATCATCATTAATATACATTGCCTGGTCTGATGAGTCTCGCTGTCTGCAGCAACATTCAGAGGCAGAATCTGGTGTAAAACATGGATCCAGCCTGCTTTGTGTCGACAGTTCAGGTTGGACCGTTTTCTTGGAACGGTTTGGACCCCTTAGTACCAACTGAACACTGTTTAGACACCACAGGCTACATCCCTTTATGACCACACTGTACCCATCTTCTGATGGTTGCTTCCAGCATGGTAAAGCACCATGTCACAAAGCTCAGATCATCTCAAACTGGTTTCTTGAACATAACAATGAGTTTACTGTTGCCTCCACAGTCACCAGATCTCAGTCCAACAGAGCACCTTTGGAATGTGGTGGAACAGGAGAGTCACATCATGGATATGAAGCTGACAAATCGGCATCAATTGTGTGATGCTGTCCTTTCAACATGGACCATCATCTCTGAGGAATGTTTCCAACATCTTGTTGAATCCATGCCACAAAAAATGAAGGCAGTTCTAGCAAGTTGTACTTAATACTGTGTCCAGTGGGTGTGTACACTGAGATGAATGTGCAATGAAACAAATTTATTTCCAAAACAGATCAGAAAGATGAGTCATATAAAGAAAGACATTCTCTAAATCAAAACCAGAATACACCTGATACAGTCATACACATATATTTGCCCTACTCAATTTTCAAAATGCTGTATAAATGCATTATAATTGGATAACAGGTCTCAATGTTACAAGTGCTTGATTTAAAGTTTGTGTCACTTCATCTGATGTTATCTTATAAATTCCTCAACTGATCAGGTATGCACACCATATAAACATGTCAGTGTCGTTTCAGTTTTTTCTTACCTACTGGGATTAACCAACGATAGGCACCTAAAACTTTATGTCATCACTGCACCCGGTGATTTAAGTTATGATCCATCAAATTCCTTGATTAATGTTGTTCACAGAGTCGTAAACATGCTCATGCTGGCAATTTAAAATCTTTCCATCTCTGAAGAGTTACCATGCATAAGTACGGACACACAGTGCTTGCTGGCCTTGGTGTTGATATGGCCTCTGGCTCCTCAAGAGGAGCAGAAAAAAAACATAGATGCCCTCAGGCCAAATCTGTTTATGATAGTGAGAGAGGGCAATAGGCAAGGTTTATTTAAGTGGTGGTGGGTAGGAGAGAAACAAAGACGGGAGAAGATGAGAGGCAGCGCAGAGTGAAAAAAAGAAATCGATGAGGAGCTCAGAGAGAAATGATGATGGTTCTGTAGAAATTGTATAAAAAAACAACAGATACTGTAGGTGGACAGGAAGGCAGAAGAAAAGACTGATGAGGAGAATAATGGAATGAGTAGGGAGCTGAAGGGGGATTGAGTAATTTATGTAGAGTGGAAGGAGGCATGAAGGAAGACTGAATAAAACAAAGAATGGCCTCCTACAATAGAAAAAAGTCGACACCGTTAATGAGAAATCTGGACCTACAGCTCCCTTAAACAAACATATAGCATGAATGGTGAGACAGTAGAGCAGAATACCTGTGCCGCTACCTCTGGAGCTCCATTTGACTGGGATAACTGAGATCATGCATTCATGCTTCAACACACACACACACACACACACACACACAGAGAGAGAGAGAGCAGAGCCTATAAATACCCTTGCGAGCATGAAGTGTCCTTGATAACACTGTGAAATCCTTGAACAGAAAAGGACAGTCAAACTGTCTGTTAAAATGTTCTGTAAGCTCTGCAGAGAATTAGTTGGCAAACCAAAGGGGAACGTTCGCAGAGCTTCGGAGGGGGAAAAATATCTTCCTGCCAGCGGACGCATGTTGTGGATTAATCAAAGAAATTTTAAGTTATTCACATCAAAGCACAACATGTAGATAGTTGATGGGGTTCTGTGTGCAGGCTGCTTTTAAATTCTTTATTTATTTTTTAAATCACATAATCAATCAAACATCCATAAACATTCTATGAACCAAGTCTGTGAAATTAAAAGTTCATTCTTCTTTTGGCAGAGACAAAGAAATGCCTGGTTCACTCTTATTGTGTCACCACAGCTTTCAGGTACAGACTGTCCAGCCGATTTAAACATAAAGACTTTCATTCTAGAGATAAAAGTGTTCTGATTGTTGACTCGGACACATATTTTACCTGGCATGCTCTGACATTTTGGTTCTGTGTTTTGTAAATACTCTTCATAGAGTGTATATTTTTGTCTTTGCAAATGGTAATAAGATATTCACTCAGTTTCCTAACCCGTACTGCCAGTTATGGGTTAGGAAAGTTATTATTAACCTAACTGGAGGCTGGAGGAATCCAGCCATATGCAACTACCATCCTAAGCCTCCTAGGTGTATTAGTAATCAGTATGTGGTAGCAGCATATATGCCCACAGCAGCACACCATCATTGAAACCAGTGATGGACTGTAACTAAGGTTACTCAAATAAACTACTGGTCAACCAGAAACACTTGCATACATGCTTTGAGTTTTTCAGTTTTATACCCTAGAGCAGGGGTCCCCAATCCCAGTCCACGAGGGCCGGTGTCCCGTCAGGTTTTAGATGTGTCCTTGATCCATCACAGCTGATTTAAATGGATAAATTACCTCCTCAACATTTCTTGAAGTTCTTTAGAGGCCTGGTAATGAACTAATCATGTGATTCAGGTGTGTTGACTCAGGGTGAGATTTAAAACCTGCAGGGACACCGGCCCTCACGGACTGGGATTGGGGACCCCTGCCCTAGAGAAATATGCAGTTAGACCAATTAGTTTAGATTGTTCATGCATAATTCACAAATGTCAAAATTTAATTGATCTGAAGTTTCTGATCAACAGGAAGACTGAGCTCTTGAGGTAGATGTAAAATCCATTGTCAGAGAACAGAAACCAGGGCTGTTATGGAGAGACTTGGTTTTCAAAGAGCAGCAGTGATACAAATATAGTCTATGTTCATCACACAGATGTTGTATGAGTATAAAATATAATACAACACTGAGGATTAAACTATCCAGTGCTTTAGTAGTTAAACATAGATCAATATATACAGCAGAAACTTCAATATGCATTTTTTGTTTGCTTTGTTTTTTCCTAATGTTGCCTCTGTACACCACTACAATGAATTTTAAACCAAACAGTCAAAATGTGATTGATGTGCAGCGTTTCCGCTTTCATTCAAGGAGATTAATAAAGTTGTTGCATTAACTGTTTGGCCAACGCCCCATTTTTAGGGGCAAAATATGGCTACAAAGACTCCTATAGAGAGATCTGACCCTTCAGGTGCTCCAGCTACTCTTCACTGAGGCCTCATAATAAATGACCTCAGTTTAAGGGTGACTTTGAACAAGAAATTCTTAAGGAAGGGTAACAATGAGGGCATCTGAGGTATACCAAATCACTCAAGAACTGTAAAGAAGTCAGGAGAGACGTACAGCAGTGAGTGTCTACACCCATCTACAAGATACAGTGTAGAAAAGACAGTGCTGGAGACACAGTGTCAAAACTGATGGAGTGATGAACACATAAAAGTACTAACAGGTTTTGAAACATCACGCAGTTCCATCTGAAAAGCATCTGATTGGCTTCTTTTTTCATCATGACAATGATCCCAGACACACAAGCAATGCAATGCAAATGTACCTAGAAAAGACACAGTGAAACACTGTGAGCCATGGATTGGCTTCCCCAGAGCCCAGACATCAACACTGAAGCATGCTTGGATCATCGGGACAGAGAACAAAACAAAAAACAGCCAATATCCAAAGAAGAGCTTTGAAACTTCATTCATGAAGCCTGGAGAATTATTCCTGAAGTCTATATTACAATGGAGCTCAGGCTGTGTTGAAGAATAAAGATGGTCATAAAAACCTTGACACTTTTTCCTTTTTTCCTAGCAAAAATATTTTTAAAAATGAGAGGTGTCTCAGGACTTTTGATCAGTATTTACTTTACTTTAACATTTAAGAACAGTCCAATATTTATCTTAATAAGTTCTTATGTTACTTTCCTGGAATGTTTTGCATCACCGTCTGTCTGCAATGCAACATTTGTCCTTGACTGAAACAAAAAATATCTCTGTACACAACAGAATCCACCCCTGCTACTTTAGTCAGCTTTCACACTGTCAAAAAACACCAGTGACACATTCGACTGGTCCCAGTTAATTAGCTGATTTTAGAGGTTGTTCTTTTGTTTTAGTAATTATGCGAGTTTTTGATGTACAATATTTGGTATTCAGCCCAGTAATAAAAGATAATTTGTTAAACACTTGTTCTGCAACTTAGACAAATAGGTAAACATGTCTCTCTACAGAAAAGGGAAACAAAGGAGGAGGAGGCTGGAGCAAACACAGTTAGAGGTGCATTATTGAATGATGGGTTGTAAGAAAGTTAAAGCACGATATACTTGAACTGATCAGATTGGAGGGCTTCATTCCAGTTCCTGTTTTTATATTGCAAGATAGACTGCTGTAGAATGAATGACAATTGTGTTGCATGATCTAGCCGTGTCAAGGTTCAACTATTAAACCTTTACTACTGTGAATTTCATGAATCCAACGATATTTGATAATCTTGTCACACAAGTCCCAATGAGTTTTCCTTTAGGCATCAGATGAACCTGAAGAAGACAGGGGGAATTCTGAGTTTTCTTTAAGGATGTCGGACTAACAAACATGTTGTGTCACTTCACATTTACTGTATCAAATTGTGGCTAATTGACAACAAATTCCAGGGCTGCTTTTGTTGTTGTTGTTGTTCTTTTGTTTTTCCAAAATTGGAGTCCTGTCTATCTCTGCATGTGTCTATGTGTGTATACATGCACACTCAGATTCATAAGGAGAGAACTAAGCCAACACGCTTTCATTTACTGCGGCTGGTAATTGCTGCTGTCATTCAGTCTGTCTTATTAAAATGACAAGAAACTGTGCCTTGAGTTTAACACATACACTCGTGCAGACTGCACACAGAGCTTTGGTTGACTTGTTTTTACAAGACATAACATAGCTGGTATTTTTTCACCGTGTGTGTGTGTGTGTGTGTGTGTGTGTGTGTGTGTGTGTGTGTGTGTGTGTGTGTGTGTGTGTGTGTGTGTGTGTGTGTGTGTGTGTTTTGGAAAATTGTCATCTAGGAGATGCCTGCAGCATGCCAACACAAAGGAGGCTTTGAGTACTGTGGACAGATTTGTCTATATAATAGAGTCACAACAGCACAGGTAGATACAGTCATGAACATCCAGAGGTGTGTAAGGTGAAATCAAAATGATAGGTGGGCGTGGTCCAAGTAATGCCAGGTCCTGTAATTGTTTAATTGTCATTTAGTTATCTCTACATAGTAATCATGGGTTGAAAGCAACAGGTTTACAGGTATCAGTGATGTGATCTTGATGTGTTCGTCTTCGTGAAATTAGTTGTTCTTTTTTTCTAGCTATATGTTCCTCTCAGCAGGTATCTGTATCTCAAGAGCTGTCCACTTCCAATTTCAGCCCCACGAGCCTGCTCAGTGTTTGTTGTCGTGCTTAATCCCCATTATTTTTATTATCAGTAGTCCATGCTACAGTGTTGTTTGGCCTGTTTATGCTGTTGGCAAACTGTTCTTAATCATACTGAGAAAAGTAAAAACAAATAAAAAATAAAAATAGGAGTGGTGGATGTTTATATGCCTAAAATGGGTCATTTCAGCCTGTTGCTAGGTAGTTGCTAGGCATGTGAAATTCAACTTTAATGGATATAAATGAGGTATTATTGTTGTGAAATTAAAATGGCAGGATGACTTCGTGAGGTGGTAGAGGTGCATAAAGGCTAAAACCAAGTCATTTTATCCTGTTGCCAGGCAATGTGATAGCGCCATAATACATCATGTGTAATACTAATTTTGTGAATATAAATGAGATGCTGTTGGGATAGGATGTTTTTATAAGGTGCTACAGGTGCCTAAATGCTAAATATTGTCATTTTAGTCCATTGCTATTTGGTTGCAAGGCAACAAGGTGACATCATATTATCTCATTTAGTGGAGGATTTTCAAGGGTCTAAGTTGTACCAAAGCCATTGAATGGAAGAGTTCCGTCTTTTTCACAGCAATGGCCGCTCATGGAGCCTCACAATAGATCCCAAAGGAAGCGTCATAAACTAAGTGCGCCATAGAGATATAGCAGCACAGTCTGAGATTCAATTTTAAAATATAGGAAGTTAAAAAACAAGTCTGTATGTTCTCAGCACACATTTCAACTGCCCTTTAAGCAGTTGGAGGAACTATTTGAAGGCTACATGACCCACATTATGACCCCAAATTGGGAACCCCCACTGATAGGACTCCGACTTATTCAAGGACTCTGAATTGTACATGTGTGCTCAGCTCCTGGTGGTTTAGAAGGAGTTGGAGGACAAAGACACAAACAAACACGCAGATGGAGATAGTAAGATTACTGCTATTAAACCAATAAGTATATTTGTTATTATGGTCGTCATCATCAGTATGGCAACCAGTTTGACACCTTTTGAATTGAAAGCTGTTCCAGGTGTCTCCCAGATCCTAATATATTCTCTCTTTGCTATTCTTTTCCATCCAGCCATTCAAGGCAGAAAGCTGCTTATCCTGGATCTTGTCTTGGAGGTTTCCTTTCAGTACAAAGAGAGCTTTACTCCTCAAGGATGAACTGCCGGCTTTCTCTCTTGGTACTGTAAGGTGTTGACCTCTGTTTGTAAAGTGCATTGAGATGAAAAACTGCATGTCATGATTTGAAGAAAAACTAAAGTGAACAAGCTGCAGAAATAAGGAATTGTTTTTCAATGACATCTGTGGCTCATACCAAAGGTCTTCATGTTGTAACAACGAACACTAATAATGAGAAAGGTTTAGCCCAGAACAGCTGAATGAATAGCTTTTTTCAAATGCCACAAGTACAGTATTATAGACAAGCATGTGATGTAGAATATGTAGATGCACATGAAATATTCATGTGCAAATATTCCCTTCTTGCACTCTAACACCCCACCTTCCCTCCCCACTTCACACACATATCCGCACAGACAGGATGGCCTGCGGACAGATTGACTGTGATCAGGACTTTGACCTCTGTGATAACCGCAGCTCATTTCCATTTGCTGTCCTTGTTGCCTCACACACCTCGCGCAGATAGAGAGACAGACTGTGTATTCACCGGACTGAAACTCCCACATTCCCACAAAGAAGATATGCCAGCCTCACTGGCAATTCAGTTCACTACTTCTTCGCACGTCACATTCAGATAAAGTTCTCAAAGGATAATAAAAATTCTCCTAATCTCTTCGCTGTGTCCTCCTCTGTCCCACAATGCCTTGGGGCTGGCTAAGGCTCCAGATTGACATGTCTCCATCTTAAGTCTCAATCATCAGCAAGGCTTTAAGTTGGAAATGACTTTCTGATCTCATGGACTCCTTTTTAGATTTTCTGAGCAGAACAGAGGGTTACACTTACTCTACCAACTTAATCTAGCAAATAACAAAATACTTAAAAAAAAAAGTCTTGATTTGATTTGACCTGGAAGAGTTTGGGAGTAAAGTGAACCTCAAAAGCTGGAGTCACTTCTGCTGTAAGTGGTTTGGCCAGTGTGGGACTATTTATGTTTGTTAAAAAAGTAGTATGACTCAAAGTCAACCTTTAATCACTCACGTAATTCCCTTCACACTTTGGCTTTAAAATGCTTTCTGTGTTAGTAATTGTCACTACATTCAATGTACGCTGTCTAATTTTTATGTCTTTAGAAAGTGATTATTAGAGAGTGACACATCAGAGCACTGAACAAAAACAACAAAAAACTCATACAGAGATAATGGAATAAGTTGGGCAAGAGTTGACACATGGATAAAAAGATTACTGTGTGCATTATAATCTCCCAAATCTCCACACATGGCAGGCAGCAGGCAGGAGATGTTACTGCTGGTGCTTGGGAGAGGAGGGAGCAGGCAGCTTGCTGCCAACATAAATCAGTGTCATGGCCTTGAGCCACACCTTACTGGAGGAATGCCACTGAAGCACTTCCCTTGCTTTCTAGTGTCTTAATGCATACTCAGTGAGCAAAAAGGACTCTCTAATATTGATAGAGACATTTAATGTGAAAGTTATTTCGAACTGAAATGCCTGATTTATCAGTGAACCGAGTGTGACTTTTAATCACTGCATTCACCCACCTGTCTCATGGCTACGCCAGTCACAGTATGAGAGTATTTTTCTTAAACTGTGAGGCAAAATATTATATATATATATATATATATATATATATATATATATATATATATATATACGCACACACACACAAATATATATATATACGCACACACACACAAATATATATATATATATATATATATATATATATATATATTTTTTTTTTTTTTTTTTTTTTTCCAGTGCCCTTTTTGGTTCTTGAGATAAAACGCCACAGAAAAATGTCCGTCAGCCTTTAGCTCAGTTGACTGCTGACAAGCAAAAGAAAAAAAGTTTTTACGTCTCCTTCCTAAAACTTTTAGCTTTCAATTTGATTATTTACAAAGCACGCCAGCTGCCTCAGGTCACCTTATCCGGTGAGGTGAAAAACTTTATATTTCAGAAAGAAATCCAGGTGTTTAATATCTCTAAAAAATATAATATTTTCTGATCTCCCAGCAAATGCAATTTTTCGTTTTGTAAGCCTACCTGTTACGACAACACAGATAAAGACAAAGACACTTTCTATTTTAATGTCCTTTTAATGCCTGTTTTTTTCTTGTCTGACATTTCTTGGAAGCACAAAAGGAAACCAAACACAAATGCGCGCACACGCACACACCCAGGGTATCTTTTAAGAACAAGGCGCACGCTGTGAACGCAGCTTAAACACGTGCACCCCCCACGCATTTTTTCCAAGACTCTGTTTGAAGAAAAAAAAAAACAACAAAGATTAAATAAATGTGACTCATCTACGTCTTACTCAACACTGAGCATCACCAATACAAAACCGAAGAAATAAGTCACGTTGATGAAGAAAAAAGAAAACACTACAATCATAGTATTTACATGATGCATAAGACGTGAAAATGTAAGCAGGACACGGTAAAAATTCTTTAAACTGAAAACACAAAGTTAAATTGCCATTAAAATAAAGCTGGAAGTCACTTCCATCAGATCTTTTTGCCTTTTTCCCCTCCGCTCTGTGAAGGAAGTCATCTGCTAAATATCAGTCTTTTGTTTGGCTGCCATTTAGATGAATCACTGGCCGCCCCCTTTCCTGTCTCAGCCTGATATGCTGTTATCTCGCAGGTAGGAAAAAGTCGGACACTGGTTGCAGAATGGCGAAAGATGCGTTTAATGACCAGACAGACATTTGAATGGGTGGGACTGAGTTCATCTAGCCAATTTGTAGATGTTTTGCAGGAGTCTCCGGCTGTATTCTCTGTGGTCGACCGGCTGGACTTCCATTACAGTTACCTTCACTCGACTCTCATCCTGTGGAGGAAACAGAGAGTTTGAGTTCAGTGCACAGCATCGGGTAAGGAAACAACAACTTTAACCTCTGTGATCAGCACGATTCAAGACTGCACATAATCATTAATCTACTGAACCAATTAAGACCCAAGCGGTGGAAAGTCTGCTTTAGGACTGAAACTTCCTGCTACTGACAGAGCTTTGCTGTCAGCTCAGACTTGTACCAACAACCTTCTTCTCAAAATCTATGCAAAAAGCCGCAAGGCCAGTAGATTTTATTGTATGGTCTAATTTCAGATCCTTTGGCAAGTGTGAGCCATGATGTCGTTAGTCATCTCGAGCTGAGCTGCATAATTTACATTTTAATTTGCATTGCCTGCTTCTTCTGTTTTGATACGTTGGAAAATCTCACAAATGTAAGAAAACGAGAGCGGCTTCCCCCCCCCCCATAATGTAAGCGAATCTTGTCATCAAAGCACTCTCTTTGGGAACCAGACACCTCTGATGATGAATTTAAGCATTTCACCTCAAACGATGAAAATTCAGCAAGTCAGACTGAGTCCTGACTGTCGCAAGACTAAAAAAATAAAAAATAAACAAGAACACAAACACTGGCTACTGCACGATCACAGACTTCAGCAATATTTAGCATAAACTCGTGTGATTACTCAAACCCAATGTACTGTGTGATTATAAATTGACCCTATGTGGCCCCAAGGCGGGAAGCAGAGCAGGAAAGGTGACACTTTCCATGTCATTTACAAAAGTAAGCAAAAAGAAGGATGTTCCACCTGTTCCCTTTATATTAATAACAATTATATCAATAAAAACATATTCTAATCTGCCATATTATACAGAGCTACAGTGTTTAGTGCCTCGTAGCTTGAGGCTTCCTGGATCCACAGGCCAGCTTCTGTGTGAAGTTTGCATGTTCTCGGTGTGCCTGCGTGGGTTTCCTCCTCCCACAGATCAAAGACATGCTGGTTAGGTTAACTGGAGATTCTAAATTACCCATCGGTGTGAATGCGTGCTTGTACTTTCACAAACACAACAACAATTGAGATCGATAATTGTGTACGCAGATGTAAGCTGTCTCAACTGTTTGCAGTAAGAGTCACCATCAGTAAGTCAGATTCTGTACCATCAAACAATGGCATGATTTCCAGTGAAAGCATAAAGTCAAAAGCTCTTTTCTGTCATAATCAGTGATAATTATTAAAGGGTTCAATCCAGAGAGAATTAGCAATTCACTTAGGATAACCAGCATCAAGGATTGAACATTTGTTCACATGTTGATTCCACACTTCTACACGTATTTTCAATTTGCATCTACCTCAGGCAAATTAAACAATACGTGGGGGGAGGGGGGTTTGAATCGGAGGTTCCACTTGACAAAAGGTGACAACTTATTTAAAAATAATGGTTTTCCAAATGGTAGGGTACTGAGAGAAAGAAAGCTTGGTAATTTAATATGCACAGACTAATACTGCAATCGCATCTGGAGAAAACAATTACTTCGTAGCCAAACATTCACCCTTGTTCTCGAACTCAATTTCAGGCGGTGCACTGAACGAATAAATACCAGCACTTCTGGATGTGTAGACAAAAAGAAAAAAAAACAGAACACACACACATGCAAAAGTACAGCGCACAACTAGCCAATAAACATTTACACTTACTGATGCCACATCTTCAAAGAGAATAATTAAGATGCTGTACTGTACTGAGCAAAAAAAACAACCCAAAACTACCTGCAGAGAAATATTATTCATTAACAATCCAGCACTTAGGTCAAGACTGAAATATCTTAACACATCCACACAATAGGTTTTATGGAACTGAAATGAATAGGATAAATCCTACTACCATTTTTCCCATATATCCAGTAAAATGTATATGCAAGGCAACCTTGATAAAGGATTCTTAAAACTTGTCTGAAAGTGAATTAAGCCTCTGACAAGGTCACCAACCACCTTCTGTTAAATTCTACTGTAGGACTTTTGGGTCAAAAGGACTATTTTGGCCTATTTGCGAGAAAACACTGGAAAACTATTGCCCAGGAACACAAGTTTCTAGAAAGTCTGGCTCCTTGGAAACAATCTTTCTCTCTCTCTTCCAGAATTTTCAGAAATCTTTTTCCACACTCAAGGACAGCAAAAAGGTCTGAGTGTAATGTGGTGTGAATGCTGTGTTACGAGTGTACTCTGAATGGCCTGTCTGTTAAAACAGGGAAAGAAAAACAGATCCCCTATGACACTAATAGATTAAATGAGACACAATCAATGTATTCACTTCAGACTGATGCACTTGGACTCTGACACAAGCACAGATATATGTGCACTAATACAGCAACACATATTTAAGATGAATAATCAGCCAGCCTGGAACAGATTCAAAGACTAAGACTTGAACTTAATTATCACATCTGAGTACTGGTTCGAAATCAGAAATCAGATACACATTTCTTTGGATTGTCTTTTAAACAAATGCAAATTAAAAGATTATGTGTAAACAGCGCTCTTTAGTGCTCCGTAAATCCAATTCACCATGTTGTGAATTGTGTGTGTGTAGGAGAGGAAGATGAGCCTTTACTGCACTCAGTTCTGGAGTAGAGCAGGGCGATATGGCCAAAAATATTTATCACAATATATATTTGAAAATTTGCGATAACGATATAACTGACGATATAATTGATGCGAGACAAAATACAACTCCACAACATTACTAGCGCAAAAAGACAACCTTCCATTTATTTTCACTTAAACAAGAAGCTGGTTTTTATGTACATTAAAGCTTTATAAAAATGCAACAGTGCAAATGCAAATTCCTTGCTGAAAGTTTAACCAAAAGGCATTTCCAGTAGAAATGGGCTGACATATCCTGAGCATAACCATGTATAATATCCACTGAAGTTAAAAAGAGGTGCTTTGCAACATTAAACTGCAGTGTGCAGTACGTATGTTTCGGACCATAAGGTGCACAGGATTATAAGGCACATTAAGCGAAACAAAGCAGTCAGATAAATCAAACTTTATTAAACTCATTCTTCTTGCTTCCTCCACTTCTGTACCATTGATTCATTAATGTTGAATTCTCTGGCAGCTGCTCTATTCCCATGTTGTTGCAGTATATTAATGACTAACCTCATATTGTGGATGGATTATCTCAGTTGTTCTCCTGACTGAAGTTTGGTCCGTTTACAACATCCTGCCATGCGATTGCATTTGTCTCTAACCATGAGGAACCTTCACGTTAACTTTTATAAGTGGAAAAGTGTTAGTGTTGGTCCTCCAGCTTCACTGTTTATGTTATGCTAACATAGCTGTGTCGCTAGCGATCACGTAGCACATCATTATATACCAGCTAGCCCAACTTCAGTAACCCTACAAACGTCACTGCTGTTTAGTTTCCTGTCTTCATTTATGTTGGAAGTGATAGCAGAGCTGTACGTTTGAATTTTTTCAGAAATCTCTCAGTCAGAACATGCAATATCATGCTTAGGTAACTAGCGAAACTAGCGAGCTAACTTCCGCTAGCTTCCTGCTAACTTCTAACTCCGTTAAATGTAATAACTTTTGTTTTCATGGATGCCTGGAAGTTAAACTTTATAGTTACACCTGGTAAAGCAGCAATGCTGATCGTTTTATTAAAGATGAAAGAATTTAGACAGGTTTTAACTCTCAGTGATGCTGCAGTGTTGTTTGACCTGAAGAATTAAGGAGTTTAGGACCCAGATTACTCCCAGATTTAAGAGCATCTTAGTCCGACAAATATGACAATAACAACGGCCGCTTGCATGTTCTGCAAAAAAATGTGCTTTGTTGTGTATCTGACGGACAAACACCAAACCAGTTCCACATCACGGAAGTTGCACCATTTTTACAAACCAATTCTGGTTCATCTGTTTCACTCAACAATCGGCCATGTGCGTATGAAAACAAAGGCACTGCGCATGCGCGTTTTACTCCCATTCTATCGCGATATTTCATTTTCCTATCGTTGCCTAACATTATACCGGTATTACCGTGAACGGTATAATATGGCCCAGCCCTATTCTGGAGCACTAGTTTCTGATTCACTGCACATGCTCCTGCCTTTGTAAGGCACCACCTTAATGAAACTCGGCAGACAGTTAAGACAGAACTTTATTTAAATGCAGCATTTACATTTTTATTTACGACTGTTGCCAGCTGCGTTGGACTTTTTCATCGTGTGAAGGATTTGTAAATTTGTTTACCTGGTTGTGAATATAGACCAGATGTTGTGATGATAAATGCACATTTATCATCACAACATCTGTATAAGAGTCTCCCACTTTTATACCTGTCGTAAAGTATAAAAGCAGGCCAATTTTATCAGTTACTGCTTTGCTTCTTGTACTTTCTGCTTTCAGAGCTCACTTGAGCAAAGTAATCTATTCTTAATATAATATTTATTAAATGCCAAATGTGAAAAACTCCAAAGCTTTCAGAGACTACACCCCCCGACAGAGGGGTAGTCAAGTTGCCTTAAGCAATTTCTGCAATTTTCAAAAAAACAAAACAAAATGTCAATCACGTCTTCCTCATGTAGAGATTAGCCAGGTGAGAAGGGGGACAGAGGGAGTCTGACCTTCATTCTTAAACTCTCAATTATCATTCTTCACACAGCTGTCACCTTTAAAGCAGGGCTAAAAGAGACTGATGCTCTTCAGCACCGTCATCACCATATTTAAACAATTATTGTGGCTTCTCTGTAATTCTCATTAATCACAAAAAAGCGTACATATACACGAGTTAGCAATTGGAATGCTTATGTGTGAATAATATTTGTTTACTTACAAAACCATATACATTACGGTCCTGGGATTAAAGAGCCATTTTGCTGGATTTGAAAATCAGAGCACTTTGGCCACATCGTGACGGCTGCCACAGCCCTAAAACGAACCTTACCCATCGTCACGCAACAAAAGAAGCCTTAAACAAACTGAAAGGAGGTCATCTGGTCTGATGAGTCCTGTTTTCCTTTAAATCCCTCGTGTGCTATTTACTTTGGGAAATAACGTCAGTGCTGGTGTTTGCTTTTGGTGAGTGTGCTGCTCTGGCGAATGCTCTGAGCATCCCACATGGGTCCATAACACTGCTATAGACCAGGTACAACTCAGTGATTTCCCCCCATCAGGAAAAACGGGCTATGCCACACTGCCCGTTGTTCAAGAACTGATTGAAGAACACGATGGACTCAAGGTTCTGTGAAACGTTACCTTCAATTTCCTCAAATCTCTAGAAAAAGTAGACACAACTACACAAATTATAGGCCTTCATAGGTTAATAATGTTAGGGTGACCTATATGCTTAAGGAATCTGATATTAAAACATATGAAACATTTTTTTCTTCCACACGAAATAAACAGATTTAGCTAAGATCTCTTATGTGTAGCTATTTATTTACATGCTTACATTCTTCAGGACTGCCCCCTGGTGGTCAAACTAAGTACTGCCAAGACTCATGCGATGGTTTTAAGGGTCTCCTTTTTACTTCTAGATCCCATTTCTTGGCCAATATATATGCTTTTACTGGCCGGGCCCTTTTTTAAAATATTATTTTCCTAAAATAGGCGATTATATAATATGAATTACCTTTGTGAGAGAAAGAAAAGAATTTATCATAACCTTGTCTAAACAGGATAATGGTCTGAATAGGAAGAGTGACTGATAGATAGATAGTACACTGGTAGAGTTGATGACTGAACAAAAAAAACATGTGCTTGTTAAGTCGAAAACCTGGTAGTTTGTCATCTCGCTTCTGTTCCTAAAAATAAGACAAACCTTAAAATATGATCCTAAGCCAGGTCGTTCTCTCTCTGCGTGTCTCTGTTATGACAAGTGACAAAGCACACACTTTACAACTTCATTAATCTTATTAGGTTCTGACATTTCATTGCGTTGTTCTATTTTTGTGAAAACAATGCGGTAGGACTTTTTGCCTTGTGTCACACAAGTGTGTAAGAATGAAGGCTTCGGTAGAAAGACAAAGTGAACAGCTCGTGTTTTGAATCGCAGGCTGTGCCAAATGCAGACGGAAAAAATGTCTGAATACAGTGATAAGCCTTATGTAGAACACGTTTCTATTCTGAGCTCATTATATCTACTTTGTTGAAAACTGAAATGATCAAAAAAGTGCTCCTATTTGTCTTGAACTCTTCCTGACACATCCTGCAATAGAAAAATAAGTATTTACCTAAAAAGTAAAAAAAAACAACAACTTGATTTGGATGCATTTGTGGTCTTGAAAAAACATGTTGTGAAAATGCTCTATGTCTCTCCACAGTATCACCTTTGATGCATAATTAACAGGTGATCAATGATTTTCTTTTTATTAAGTGCCAGCTGCAATTCATTTATTTTTAATATTGTTGAATTAACTGAATAACCAGAGCACTGAATTACATGAATAAATCTGTATCAGTCTCTGCCTCAAACACAGACATGCATGGCAAAATAGTGCCTGTAATGACAAGCGCTTACTGTGCCTGCATTTGCATTCAGGGTGGAAAAAAAACCTGATTGCTCAGTTAGCTGTTCTCAGAGCTGCTTAGTTGTTCAGTAGATCATTTAAACTGTGTCTAAAACACTGTTGACATATTCAATTTTTCATTTCCATTTGCTGCCAGCCAGGGCCCTCTGAACTGCGATGACTCCCCTTTTCTCTGTCTCACAATTTGAGCCCAGATTACCTTGAAATTTCCTTTGGACATTGATGGTTCTCAGTGGATAAATTACACAGAATGTTCATACTCCCAAGGTGAAGTAGTGTTTGTTTTGAAAAACTATGACTCCTTCTGTAATGCAGCCCCGAGGACGGCATTTTAAGCCCCACCGGTGGTAAGGCTGCAAGAAAAGCAAAATCATCAAAATGCTATTTGTTCTGACCAAAGCGTCTGCATTGTTCAATATAATGGAAACTGCAGCCTCCTCTATTTGCTCCTCTAACTTCAGGCTGGCAAGTAGACGTGATATGCTGAAACAGAGCGTAAACAGTTTCCTCCGCTTTCTACATAAAGATCACACTTTACTGAAATAAACATTATTGTTGGTGAAGTTAGACTTTCCTCACTTTATGGTTTATGAACTCTGCATAGTTTTCCTTGTAGATTTTCTCGAGGTCAGGACACAGACCATTCAGAGCTCATCCTACATCTCAATCATTCCACTCAGACTCTCGGTATGTGCCCCAGCAGCAAATTAGACTCTGAATAATTACGCTAATTAGGCTTAGAAAGACAATAGCTAAATGCTAATTAGCGACTAATTAAGAGAAATGAATTCACAGCTGTATTTGTTTTCTGTTATCCAAAGTGCACTGGCTATAAAACAACTCCCCTGTCACTCTTATACTAATTGAAATGAGTTCGGATTCATGTTATGTGACTGACAGCATGTCGTGATTATACTGCTGTGGTGGGGCGTGGTCTGCGGTGCCGTGCAGGGAGGGCGGACACACCTGCACGGCATCCTTAATCACGCCCGCCTAGTTAAAAACACGGGGACTCAGGGGTTGGCGGGTGTTGTGGTGTGACAAATATTGAATAAAATGGCTCAAACCTATGATCCCTGGACCCGCCATGTCTCATTCACACCACAACTGCATATGTAGCCTTACATGCTTGGGTCTGCAGTGCAACCGACTGGAAGACAATATCTGATGATGAGTGCTTTAACAAACTCATGAATGGCATGCAGATCATTCATTAATGCACTGCAATAGGTTATTATTGACAAAAATAATGCATGTTCTAAGCAGTCTAAGCAGAAATATTTTTTCTGTTATATGTCTTTACATTAATGAGAATTTGAAAATTTGTTCATTTCTACGTGACTTCATAAAGAAAAGTGCCAATTATGCTTGGGTAAATGAAGCCTTTGTTAACACAGCTGGTTAAATTGTGGTTTATGTCAGCACTAACACTTCATATTGCCTCTTTTAATTTCATCCTTAAGGATCCTGCTGATCAGTAAATACCGTCCATTGCTAAAACTACAAGCTTTTCCTTATATAATTTTTTAATAATTAGGCTTTATACAAGTATCAAAGCACCAAAGACACTTCGACATGCGGACTGGAGGGGTTTGGATTCAAACCAAAGGCTTCCTGATTAGTATCCATTATTATTATTATTATTATTATTATTATCATGTGTGGCTGTGGAGTTGATAAGCAGAAAATGTTGTAATTTCCCAAAACAATTACATAATTGTAATTGGTCGCTGTCATATAAAAGAAACAGCTCACACAAACACATCTGTGTATTGTAGCTGCTTTTTATTGTGAAACTGACCCAGGGGATAAACCATTTACTAACTTCTACAACAATGTGACTTGTGTGCAAACCTTTTGTGCATTTTGAAAGCCTATTATTGCTGTATTGGGGAAATAAGATGCTTGCTGGTGTATTTGTTGAATATAGCGATAATACGGCTGTTTGTGACACTAGCCAATCAGCGTTGAATATTCCTCCAGGATCACTGAAAGAATGCTTGTAGGACAATGATGAGCACTAGTGTGTACCAGTATATTCTGCTTTGCTGCTAAATTGTATTGCACTGTACCACTTTATATTGCACAGCAGTTTTTAGCCACTTACGTTGTAGGTCTCTAGCTTGACTCTGTTTTTAAAGATGTGAGTTGTGAAGTTGGCTTTCTGGAAGACTTCATCGAAGGCAGCTTCATCCTTAGAAACAAAAAACAAGGGAAATACAACATCAGGAAGCACAGGAAGTAGTCTTTTACAGTTAAACCTTCTGGCAAAATTGCAAAGGCAATTTTCTTGTCCGCCTATGTGTCTTACTGTGTCTCTGAGATGTCCGAGAGTTTCTGCGCTGTGACCCAACAGGGCCTCAGCTGTCTCCTGGAAGCACGTCACCCACTGGTTATCCCCGAAGTCAGCTAAGTTGGCCTGAGAGAGGAACAGGCCGAGATGATGAGTGGGCGAGAGATTATTTATATGTGTATGTGTGGTCATGCATATTCATGTAGGTTACAATAATTCTCATCACAGTATGTATAACAACCACTATTGATGTGCACTGTGCACACTTACAGAAAGTAAGAGCCTGTATTTAAAGTTGGGGAACTCTTTGTTACACTTTTCGCAGCGGTACAGCCCGTTCTGCTGGTCGATGACCTTCTTGTTGCAGTCTGCAGATGGACAAGCTTGGTACAGACAATTCTCCTTACGAATGTACAGCACTGTCGCCACGCAGCTGAAATACTGTGCCTGTATAAAATGGAACACAAAAACATATTTATCTTATTACAGGGGTTGAGCTCGATTGCTATAAACACCAAATCATATTGCTGCAATCGGATTGTCTCGGAAGCTGCAGTTAATCTGTAGGTGCTGTGCTAACCAGCAGCAGTTTAATTGCATTTTGTCTATTATATTTTTCAGTCTATTACTCTTCCATATTAAATGTGAATGTGGCAAATCAACCAAATTACCCGAGACTTGTTTTAAGAACTTTGCATTTAATGTGCAATTTTTGCAACAGTCAAACTATTCCTGCTGGAACCGGGAGACAATCTAGCATTGTTTCACCAGCTAATTAACACCAGTCCTCAAAAGCATAATTTAAGTCGGTGTCAGTAAAAATATGGCAAATTGACAGCATACAGCTGGAGGAGAAAGGAACTCATGGCAGAATAATAGTCAGTGCCAGTGTTATGGATCATTTAGTTTTCCTGTTTAACTGGCAGCTTTCTCCTTTGAATGTTTGCAGAGCTGGCAGATGTTAAAACAAGAAATTAACTGTAGCCGTCCTTGTAGCTGGCTCATATTTGCCTCCTTTCATTCAAGCTTTCAGAGCAAAGCCATCTGATTGCTTTTTTTTTTTTTTTGGAGTTCTAGAGTTGAATAAAACTGTTACACCATCTTGTAGACTCTTGAGCCAAGATTAAAGTTAAAGGTATGCGTATGGACACTGAAAAAAAAACAGATCTGTACAAAAGTTTGAAACAAAAGTCTAAACAAATAATTGTAAATATAAATGCACTGTTCTTTCATAAAGTTATAAAAATAGTCCTGACTCAACAGGACTTATAAGACAGGTCAACAATAATCATTACAAACTGACAGCTGATGACATTTCCAGTGCTTTGTCATTCTATAATTCCTTACATTTTGTGGTAGCAATTAACAACTGCAGGCTGCTTTAAGGCAGCTGACAAAAGATCTAAAACTGAAGCTAACCACAAAAGACAAACAAACCTCCCATACAAGAGCTTGAGGAAGGTTTAGCTGACAGAGAAGAGGTGGTGCACCTTTCCCTTGTGCAGTGTTGATGCGTAAACAAGACTTACACAAAACAAGTTATCAGTAGGAAACATGGACTGCTACCTCATTCGGGAACTGAACATGTAATCTTTCAATAAAAAAGGAGCAGCATTTAAAAAAACGACAAACAAACAAAAAACAGCAGAACACAGGAGTGGAATAATTCAACAAATACCAAAATCTGTATGCAAATATCACGCAGTCAATCAAGAGTGAAGCTAAAAATAAGTTAGCTTCTATAAAGCAGCACTGATGCACAATCCCTTTTACTGTTTGTGATTTTTAAATTGATAAAGAAAAAAGGAGTGCACTAATATTAATATTGAGCAGCACATTAAAAGAAACATTCATCAGCGCTCCAGGTGAATAACCCTCAGTGGATGTGTTGTTTTCATCTAAACATTGTAAGTATTCTTTTGGTATTTTCTTGTGTTTTAAGCTGCCTTACTTTTAAAATCGTGACTTAAAAGTGATGAAATTAAACGATAAAATCCAAAAGAAATGTGAGATCGAGAGGAATAAAAGTGGACCTTTCAGAGCGGACAGTTTTAAAGAGGGTGAAAGAGAAATATTAAATAAAATAAAAATAAACTCAGATCAAATTTGGCATCAACTGTAAAGCTGTTGCCAACAAGTTGGCCCAGCTGGTAGATGCATGCTGTTTACACATCTCTATTTGACTTCCAAACAATCTTGGAACTGTTTAAAAAGAGAGCAGAGGGAGTTTGAGAATTCTTTGCATAATAAATGCAAGATGAGATGGATCTCTTTCTCTCTTCCTCTCTAGTTTTGAAATAGTGCTAATGTGCTAATGTATGCACACGGCTGCGGTGCAAGGTTATATGCAAAGACCCAAACTTGTGCATTTGCAATACACATACAATGAGCTGAACTTCTTTCTGTTAGGAATTTAAATTAAAGTGTACACAGTCAAACAGCATCAAATTAAAATGCAGCGATATTGCTGTAATTTAAACAGATATTAGCTCCTTAGGCGGCAGAACTCACACTGGTAAAATCAACAGCTAAAAAGGAAAGAAATGCTAATTCTATGGGGGGAAAAGGCTATTCTCTCATCCTGTGGAGACGCTCGGCATTTGATTTCCATAAATATAAATATAAAGAATGCACACAGCACAGGAACTGCATCTCGTTGGGAAAAGGCACGCACGTGGACGTGCCTGCATGCAAACATACACGCGGTTAAGCACGGGGTGATGAATGTGATATACCTGCACATGCTTGGAAAAACCACAGAAATTTTTTTTTCTTCGATTCACCAGAGGGTATTTCTTCTATCAGGAGAACAGGTCTTAAACAAGATGTTGGAATTGAAGCCAGAATTTAAAATGAAATGCTTTAAAATGCATTCTAAACAACAACTACAAGCTAGAGCTGGGCCAGACTCATTACTAATGTTGGCCTAAATGAGTCTATCAAAGACTCTTTCTAGGATGCCGGCCAAATTCGTGTGCACACACACACACACACACACACACACACACACACACACACACACACACACACACGCTGACAGAGCAATGCTGTTCCTTCGTTATACAGCCCACACTCGCTGTAAACTGTTTAGTAAGAGCATGGAATGTGAAAAGGCCATTGTGTTCACAGCGTCACTCATGAGAGGGTTGATGATGTCCTCTGTCCTCATGACCTCTACAGATACTGCCAGTCAGACTTGGAGCTCTTTGACACTTTTTCCCCCTCTAGCTAACACTGACTCACATCCTCATAATCTGTCCACCCATCCATCTACCCAGTACACATGCCACACGGCAAGAACCCCTCTTGAACACTTAGTAAGGCTTTTTTTTTTTTTTTAATTAGGAGAATTCCTCCCGTTAGCAACAGCGCTCTCCCCCTCAACACTCCACTCCCATTTTCCGCCTGCCTCATCACGTTTTGCAGACTTGGGCAGATTGGAGCGCTGGAAGGCTGGAGAGGTGGGAAGGCGATGAGTGGGGAAGGTGGTAGAAGGGTGGACGTAACAAGAGAAAAGAAAACAGGATGCTTTTTGGGGTTGTTGAGGACTCCTAATGTTGGCAGATGCTACAGACAATGAGCGGATAGAGGTCATCGCGATCTGAACCATAGTGATTCCCACAAAACTAGACCACTCTAAATAAATCCCACTGCATTTGTCATCATCTTTCCAGTTCTCCCTTTGTGTTTTATTCTCTCCCTCAGTATTCCAGTGTATACACAAAAGCCTTGGGGCAAAGTCTTAACCTTAAGCACACTGAGGAGCGCCTGGAAGAGTAGCATGACTAACGCTGCACATAAAAACACACACACTACAATGCAAAAATACGTGTGCACACTTACCTAAAGATTCAGAAACATTAACACACACACACACACACACATAGCTCTGAAAATAGTTTTCATTCTTATCACACCAAATCCCTGTGTCACCTTCTGGCACCTAAATGCAATTAAAATTTGTATGTGGAAGGGCAACCAAGTGAAAATCTACTTCACATAATTGACGTGGCTGCACATGCCAACTTTAATGCTTGTCCCCAAACCCCAACACAGACATTGCTACATTAATTAGAAATAGCTTGTATGCTTGCATCTGTGTGCGCGCACACACACACGCAAACAGTCACACACTTACATGGAGGAAAACAGGTAGAATGTCAAATTAGATTCCTTCAAACTATAAGCTAATGATTTGAATTCCATTATTATAACCAAAGCCGCAGCCTCAGAGTGCGCGAGAGACAAGCTTCTTAAAGCCTTTCAATTACAGAATCAGTAGGTGGTACGCAGGGCAGACAGCTAAGAAGACAGAAAAGAGGACAGGACAGAGGATAAGAAGAGGGGAAAAAATAAGAAAAACAAGAAAAAGAGGGATTTCTCACCTTTCAACCCTCATCCTGACTTTACCTTTTCTTAATAACCCTTGTCACTTCTATCCAGTCCACTCTTCACTACTTTCTTTACACCTTCTTCTGTGGCCTTGGTCCCCGCCCTCCCCCAAGAAAAAAAACATCCCTCAGTGCAGCTTTGTAAGTGACATGTAGCTTGAGTGGCTCTGCCTGCCTTTTTCCACTCATCAGCTCTCAGTCTCCCACATTTTCTATCTGTGCCACTTCCCTTCTGGTAATGTTATGCCCTATAGGCTTCCCACACCTCAAAAAACATAATTAGAAATTTTTATTAGAAGCGACATTGATCTTGAAGCTACCCGTAAGTGGCTTCCAATTAAATGCGAGGAATGAGGCAGACTAGTCTGAACTAAATCTCATTAATTAGAAATTTTAGGAGTGGCGCATCACATTTAGATGCACTCTGCTTTTGGTCAAAAGGTTGATAATTCTGTGCAATGACACCTCTTAAAATGGCACACATTCAATTTGAAGGTTCTTGCGTGCTCATCCAATGGCGTTTGGCTTTACTGCTAATACGTAAGCATCGCTATCTCCCTCCCACAGCTAAAACAAGAGAAGCATGACTCTAATCCATGAAGTCATAGCAAGGCACAGCCTACAGCTGCTCTGTTTACAATGAATGGAAGACTGACTGTGGATTTGTGTTTGTCTAAATGCTTACATTTAAATGAGGCTGAGCAGCAGTCAGGTCTAAAAATCGCTGGAACCATGTCTGTTTACAGAAAAGCTTCTTTGATAGTTTTTAATAAGAGGCCTTCAATCACATTATGATCCTGTGATGTTTAGCAGTAAGGATTGCTTTCATCGTGCATTTTGTGGGTTCAGTTCAGTGATAATGGCTTTACTTGCATGACCATATTCAGACTCGGCTGTGCTGTGTATGAATTCTGACATGAATTTAAAAGAAATTCTGGTTATTTTCTTACAGGAGAGGGAAAAAAATACAGCATTTTTGTTTTCAGAATTAAATGTAACTTTTCCTTTCTAACTCCCTGTCAGTTATTTGCACTTTGTGAGTTCCTGATTTTTCAGCAATTTCCCTTTCATATAGTGTATTACATTGCATATTAATTACATACAAAGTGAAATATTTCAAGCCTTTTTTTTAATTTAATTTTGAAGATGATGGCTTGCAGCTCTTAATGCTCAGAAATCCAGTATCTCAGATTATTATTCTACGATTAGATAAAAAATGTTGGGGCTCCTTTTACTGCATTGGAGTGGCGCTTGTGGCAAAGCTGAGGTGTTACTAAAGTCCAGATCGCTTGCTGCCTTCAGCTCATCTGGAGTTTGGGATTTTCCTCATCTTCCTCTTGAAAATACCCCATAGATTCTCTGTGTGGTTCAGGTCAGGCGAGTTGGCTGGTCAGTGAAGCACAGTAATAACATGGTCAGCAAAGCTTTTGGCAAAGTATGACGTACTTCAAAATCTCCTGTTTTACGCCCGCATTGACTTTGGACTTTGATTAAATACACCTGACCAACCTCCACCAAAACCAGCAGATGACATGGCACCCAAATCATCACAGACTGTGGAAACTTCACACTGGACTTCAAACACCTTGGACTCTGTGCCTCCTTACTCTTCAAGTAGACTCTTTGACCTTAATTTACAAATGAAATGCAAAATGTACTTTCATCTAAAAAGAGGACTTTGGACCACTCCAGTTCCTTTTCCTTCTGACGCCATCTGTGGTTTAGTAGTGGCTTTACATCACTGATATTAGCAATGCAACAGTTGTACCTCCTTTCCTAAAGACATCTGCGTGGTGAGTAGGGCTGCCACAAACGATTATTTTGATAGTCGACTAGTCACCGATTATTTTTGCGATTAGTCGACTAATCAGATCGTGCATCCATTGGACGTAAAACGTACAGCTTATTGCACCAGCATGCATCTGCTCTTATATAACTATCATTAGCTTACAGCTTTAAGTGTTTAAGGTATGTACTAACTAAAAATAAAGACAAGATGATAGTTTATTAAAGTTTAATTAAATTTGCAGATTGTTTCGGTGAAGTTTAATAAACTCCTTGCTTGTCATCCCATTCCAATGAACTTTTCACTAATACGGTTTGGTACACCACTCTGCAAACAGCCAGCTTTTTCAGCAGTAACCTTATGTAGCTTACTCTCTTTGTGGAGGGTCAAGCATTGTCATCTGGAAAACTGCTAAGTCAGCAGTCTTCCAAGTGACTGCAGTTGAATGTAATGCACTACACCAAAGGATGCACTTTCTGTAATGCTGCATTTTGGATTTTCATGACCTAAAAACTGTAATCGCCTAAATAAACATATCACTATATTTATTTCCATTCATGTGTAATGAATACAGAATATATGAAACAAAACACAATCATTTTTGCAATATTCTAATTTCTCCAGACGCAGCTGTATACTAGGGGTGCAATGATACACAAAATTCATGGTTCGGTTCGATACTTTGGTGTCACAGTTCGGTATTTTTTCGATACAAAAAAATGTTCATGCTTTTTTAATTTGTCATTTATTAAAATTATAAATATATATTTTAACTCAAAAGTACAGTTTTTAAATTTAATGTTGCTGAAACAACAAAATAATAATAATAAAAAAAATCTATCTGATCGAGAAATCACTCATCTTTGGAAAAGAGTTTATTACAGAGAAATGGCTCTTTCCAAAATAAAAGCTATAGTATACGCTTCTTCTGGTCTATATTCTCAGCAGCATATTAAACCTATCAGGTCCCCATAAGGAGAATCATGTGCTAACGGCTGTCTAAATGACTCGGGTAAAGTTTGTAGCATGCCTGCTTGTTGTTTTTGTCTGCTTCCACTTGTCTTTGCACTAGGATGATGTCGGCGTAAATGTGCAGTCATATTCGTTGTGTTCCCACTAGTGCTGTCAGCGTTAATCTCGTTAAAATGACATTAACGCCATAACGCGGCAAATCTCCGTTAACGAGTTACCAGGGATCGCCCCGTGCGTGGGGCTGGACGGTGTCAACACGTTAACAAGCTAACTGTGCTAACGCACTAGTTCTCACAAATTGAGCATTGCGTGGCACATCCGACATACTGTTTTACTTTTGTCCATGACGCGCTTACCTTCAGGGTCATACTTCACATGAAAACCAAGATAGTACCAAACGCCAGCTCTGGTGGGGGAGGTTCAATTTCGGGTAGCGTTGAGGCAGTTGCCATGTTGCAACGAGCTTAGCTTCTGTCTTGCTAGCTTGCGCTGCGCTCAGTGGATCCGCACTCGACAGTGCAGCCTAGGCGAAGTAGTCGAACGCAGATCCAGTGAGTGCTCAACACAGACAGCATCGTCAGAAGAAAAGTTGATAAAATAAATAAAAAATTTTGTGTTGTTCGATACATATGCGTACCGAACCAAAAGCACTGTATCGAACGGTTCAATATCGATATGAGTATTGTTGCACCCCTACTGTATACGTAATTCAAGAAAGCCCAATCCACACTGTGAAGGTAACAAGAGCAAGCAAGTTAAAGTTAAGAAATAAAAAATTTAAAAACAGCATTACACTCCTGACGTCAAAGTCCGTCAACATGATGGATTTGTCCCTGTGTGACTGGAAACTTTCAAAGCATTAAAGCTTTAACTCTTTGATTTTTTGGGGCTGGTGCCAAAACTCAATGTTTACAGTGCTTGTCTTACAACGCCGGAATGATTTTCTGTTATCAACCTTGGCTGTACTGTAGCTATGCTGATGTTACATCATCTGCACAGGGTCTCTTTCATTCCTCTTCAAACAGTAGCCAGCTGCCTGAGTGAGAGAAGGATTTTCTGACTCACATATCAATCTGCTTTCTACCAAGATTTTCATAAAGAACTGACTCAGAAATCAAACTAAAACTGCAACACCAACAACAAGATTTACCCTTTTGCTGTTTAACACCTTATGATTTAATTTTGATCAGATTCACTGCAGATCTCACACTGTGCATTCAATGTAGCAAGCACTATAGCTGCTTGTGGTTCATAAAACAGTTAATAAAACATAAAACAATCAAAGACTGTAAAACAAAGTCACCTAATCCTAACTGCAAAGAACATTTTAATGGCGTCCATGGATCTTACTTTAGTCTCGTCCACCCCATTCCTGAAATTTATTCTGATATTGGCTGCTATTTGGGTAAACCATCAGTGATTTTTATTTTATTTCCCTTTTAAATCTAAATGCATGTAATGATAATATCTTTGGAAATAAGGTAATGCAATGTGTGTGTAAGTATGTTTGCATGTGTTGAGGTCACCTTCTCTCCATGGCCCATGTCTTCATTCTTAATGTCGCTCAGTGTTTTCCAGTTCATGTTTAATCCTGTGCCTGCTGACCTGGTCTCTGTCAGCGACTGGCTGTTGACTGCAAAGCCTTCCCGGTCATACCTATAGAGATGACACGTACATGAATAAATATGCGTCGATTAGGCATAGCATTATAAGCACTGACAGGTGAAGTGAATAATACTGATTCTCTCTTCATCATGGCGTCTGTTAGTGGGCTGGATATATTAGGGAGTGATTGAATATTTTGTCCTCAAAGTTGATGCGTTAGAAGCAGGATAAATGGACATGTTTAAGGATTTCAGTGAGTTTGACGAGGGCCAAATTATGATGGCTCGATAACTGGGTCAGCGGGGTGTTCACAGTCACAATCTATTAATAGCAGCCCAAGGAAGGAACACTGGTGAACCAGTGACAGGGTCATTAATGGCCAAGGTTCACTAATGCATGTGGAGAGCGAACAAATGAGCTACTGTAGCTCAAATTGCCGAAAATGTTTATGCGAATTTCTGATTAAAAAGTGTCCGAATACACAGTGCATCACAGTTTCTTGTGTACGGGGCTGTATAGCTGCAAAACAGTTAGGGTGATTATGGCCCCTCTTCACCACTGAAAGTGAGGATCAGAACTGGAGCAGAGAGCAATGGAAGAAGATGGCCTGGTCTGATGAGTCACATTTTCTTTCACAACATGTGGATGGCCAACTTTGTGTGCATTGATTACCCACAAAACACCTGGCACCAGGATGCACTATGAGAATAAGGCGAGTCGGCAGTGGCAGGGTGATGCTTTGGGCAATGTTCTGCTGGGAAACCTTGGATCCATCCATGTGGATGTTACTTTTACATGTAGTAGCTACCTAGACACTGTTGCAGACCATGTACACCCTTTCAGTGAAATAGCATTCCTTGAAGTCTCTTTCCGCAGGACATTGCACCCTGCCACAAAGCGAAAATGGTTCAGGAATGGTGCATGAGGTATTTACTTGGTCTCAAAATTTCAAAGCCCTCAATCCAATCAAGCATTTGTGGGATGTGCTGGACAAACAAGCCTGATCCATGGAGGCTAATATCTTGGTCCAGATACCACAGCATACCTTCACGGATCCAGTGGAATCCATGACAAGTCAGGGCTACATGGCAGCAAAAAGGGTCCCAACACAATATTAAACAGGTGGTCATAATGTTATGCCTGATGGGTGTATGTCCAGGCATGCCTATGAACCAAAACACATTGGTATATTCTTTTTAAATTGTCATGCACATTATACAGAGAGCAGGGAAAAGAAATACGGATTTGATAAGTCAAAAGAAAGCACACCGTATGCTTGAGGACACAAGTAAAGATCCCTGGATACTGAAAATATTAAACTACACTAGATGTTCCATAAACACTGGACCTGAATATGTTCAGCAGTGTATCTATTTGTGAAAAAGAAAGTGTCAAAGCAAATGTGTGTATATTTTTTTACATGTTTGTTCTATGGCATTTTCTTGAGGAGTAACTAAACTCAATCACTAACTGCACTGTATCAATTATAATCCAAATAAGCATCTTCAGACATGTCTGAATCGCTCTTGTAACTGATTTCCAGACACAACATCCTGCAAAATATATGATCTGACATATGGCTGCCAAATGCATTAACAGACCATTTATCATTTTTTCTCTGCATACATTAGTATCCACATACACAGTTCATTCACCAAGTGAAAAATACAAATAAATAAAACCTATGCATAATAGTGTCTATGCATGCCTTTTATTAATTTATCTACCTTTTTAATATACCATCTAAAATCTTCATGGATCAGTGTGACTCCTGCTCAGCAGTCTAACTAAGCAGTGCAATCTAATCAACTCATCATCCAAATTCATCAGCTTCCTTGAATTATGCAAAGAAGTCTGGTCCAAACAATCCCACATAGCACTGCATCGCCACAGGAAGTAGAGTCAGACAGACCTCCTTTGTCTTTCTAAAGCACAGACCTAAATATAAAAAAGAAGTGGATAACTGTCTGGTACTTGACTAACTTCATTGTCATTCATTGACTGCTGCCAGCATGTAAACTTGAATAAGCACCAAACAGCAGCTGAGATCGAGAGGAAAAGCTGCGGATTAGAGGAGAATGGAAGGAGTGATGAAAGGAAGGAGGGTGCTGTTCTTTTACTTATTTAGCCCTTTAAATATCAACACCAGAGACCAATAAGACCAAGATTAAAGCTAGATCAATGCAGCCTACCCCTTCACTTTCTCCTGCACACATAAGTAACTGGCATAACTAACATAACGTACCCGTAAAAGTGGCCAAAATGATCAATCATGGAACAATTAGCAGAATTCATAATGCAGTCATTAACAATTTAAAAGTGTGAACAGAACCATGCCTTCGGGAACACGCCTGAAATTACTGTATTTACACTTTGAAGGTATGAGTGCTGTTTGACGCAATTTAGTGCCTACGAATAGATTTCAAGAGTAGCACACAGGAAATCATATGCACACAGAAGGATTGTTATGTACACACAAACACACACACACACAGAGGGAGAAAAAGGGAAAAAGCATTTTTGTTTCGACAGTGTCCAGACTTGGGAACAGCCTTAATGAGTGAATGAGTCATAATTCAAAATCCCTCCACAGGAGCTGCTAATAAGAATCCAGTTTGATGCTGCTCACCACGTTCCCATCTTTGTGAGGAAGTACAAAAGCAGTTAGGAGCTGGAAAACACAAATACTTGTGCTTTGTTTCTGTGGTGCTCCCTCCTTCCGCCCTTCTGTCTACATCCTGTCTCGAGTCCTGCTGGGACTGAGGGGGCACATGCCACCAGTCTCCAGCCAAGTAATCACTGGGGCTTTGCATTTATATTCATGTGTGAGACGCCTGGTGGAATTTACCATACTTCATTTCATTTGTATGAGCAATGCAGTAGGGTATTTTTTTTTTACAAAGAACTTCTTGATGTGATTATCGGTGCAAGTGTATAATTGTTGGTGTATTGCTGCACATCAGAGTGACTCACCAGGCTCTCAGTCTAAAGGCCTGTGGTATATCTGGGTTGACCATGACTGTTGAACTGAACAATGCAGAGAGAGATCTTCCCCCAAAATCAGACAATCGAGCTCCTTTGATGGCAACCACTGGCTGTGTAGAACCATCAAAATTTTCTGCCTGGAGAAAGAAAAAAAAAGAAGAAGAAAAGTGTCTAAGAAAGTAATTCAGGAGACAGAATGCGAGGCTGCAAAAGCAGTTGTGTTATTGTCTCTTACTTGTTTAGTCTGTGTCTGCAGCTTGAAGACACCAGAAAGTAATATTTGGTATGGTGTGCTTTCATAATTGGACAACCTACAAGTTAATTTGAAAGTCATTTTTGGATTTCTGCAAAAAGGAGGGGATTAGCTCTTGCAGATCGAATGAGCTTAGAGAAGAATAGTGCTATTTCATGCACATTCGAGAGTTATTTAGCCTTCTGTCTCAAATAGGAGACTCTCGTCCAAAAAATCACTGAAGGTCACAGGAATGATTTGACCGATCCAAATTTTACAGCCCAGAAAACCTAATCAGAGTGTTTTTGTACTCGAGAGCACCCAAAGAGAGATGTGTGACTACACATGCATGGCTGTATGCACACACACATACATGGGCAACTACATAAACACGTTCAATTAAAGAGTGCTCAACACTTTTTAATGTCAAATTGGAAATCAATCCATGGATACAAAAAGACAGAGAGTGAGAGAGAGATTACAGTTATTACCTCTTCGCCCCACAGTGTGACTGTCACGACTTTGCCTGTTTCGTCGATTATGCTGAGAGCCCTCTTGGAGACTTCTCTGCTGTTCTTAGTGGTGATACGGGATACATCCTCAGCACTCTTACATATTCCAATCACATCTAGAGGTAGAGAAAATCATTTTACAACTCCATCTCTTGATAACAGGAAGACAATATCCTTACAGTTGGGCATGAAAAAAAGCGTTATGTGAAGAGCACCTCCTGAGATGTCTCTACACAGTGTAGAATTTAAAAATGCCCCCTGGATATACTCTACATAATGTGAAGTGTTATCATATCATAAGCAGTAAAGGCCCAACAGAGCACAGAGCTGACACCCCTCTGATATTGCCAAGTTACAGCAGAGTGACATAAATGTCATACCAGGCTGGCTAACACCCAGAACCACTTTCCAAATGACAACAAACACACTCATCCCTCTTTCAAGTTTCTTGTCATGTCAAGGCCTAAACACTTCATTCAGGATTACTGCACTGAGGAGCAATGAGGAGCTCTAAGATAATAAAGAAAAAATGATAAAAACAAAATATTCAAATACAGATTTCAGTTCGACTTGAGTCAACAATTGCTTTGTTCCTTTACAAGATGGAATCAAAATGGCATGACTCCACCCATAAAAAGCATAAAGAAAACATGACTGAATATGGCAGATTTCTCCATCTAGGTAGTCTTCTTAAGAAGCTCATCACAATTTCCTCCTGCTATAACTGGATCACTCCCTGTAAGCTGTCTGTTTCAAAGTGCTGTAAACAGCCACATGATGGCATTCACTGTGGCATTCAGATCATTTGTTCCCTCAGATACATCAGAAAATGACAGAATTGTGCACTGATAGTCTAACCATGGAGGACAAACTGGTAGTGCACAAACATACTCCTGCTAATACACCTGAAGTTAAATCTGAAGTACCTGTACCTGAAGTGTACCATTTTCTGGTTGTGGCTAATAAAGCCGTTTGGCTTCTGGGTCAAAACCCAGCTCTCATCTCATAAATCAGGTACTATTTTGTGTTTTGCGGTCATTGTCTCCAGCAGTGTATTTCATAAAGTAATTATCGTCACACTGTGAAGAAACTGCTTGGTACCAGCATCTGCTGAGGTGTGTAGTCTGCTACATGTGCTGCAAACAGTACTGTAGTATTATAAAAATGCTGCTATGTAGTGACACCACTGATAAATTACCCCAAATATCTTTTCCATGCATTAAATTCTGTAAAAACAACAAGCTGTCATATTAACAAGATCAGACATTTACATCATATCTCTGATGGGTGATTATAGGTATCAGACAGGCGTTGACTACCTGTCATAAGAAAACACAAATATTTATTCATTAAGCAAATAACAAACTAAATAAATGTTTTATACCAAAATCTAGACAAGTCAGAAATTAATCAAGTATGACATCCATCCATTTAAACTATTTTTTAATCAAAAAATAATCATGTTTACAATGGGTTTTTTTGTTTTTTATAAAAAAGCAAATGTGAAAATGCACAGATAACAACAATAATTATATTTTAGTGTTAAAAACAACATTTGAATTAAAACGCTTGTGCATAAAGGTGGATTAACCATTACTGAAAGAGAAGAAATGAGTTTTGGTACAAAATACTGTTACAAATACTGTTTTTACTATTTTACTATTACTATTTTGAATATTGCCATCTCTGAAAAGCCTCATTGCGGGTGACCGTTGCCATTTCACTTGAGATAAATGATGTTTATAACATTATTTATCTCCTTGTGTACGTGAAATAAAACACAAAAAAATCTACGGGGGGGGGGGGTCTGTAGCACGTTTCATGGTGTCCTGAGGATTTACACATTTGTGTTCATGTATTTAACAAAATAACTACACTGAATAACAACACCTTTTTTCAGATCACTCATCTGGCCTTTCTGCCTTCTCTGCTAGCCTTTTTCTAAACTCTCCCCTTCCTACCCATCCTCCCGGTATTTCTGTCAGTGCTCTCTCAGCCCTCCTTAATTCCATTATGATTGAGACGTCATCCACCTCTGAACTCCATTATCACCACAGGAACAGGCTGACAGTTCTCATTACCATGTTATAATCCCCTATTTAACAAAGGAGTAGAGTGAGAGGCAGTCGAGGGAGAGAGCGAATAGAGAGTCAACAGATGACACACGGGACATGTAACACTGCCCCTCTGTGACCAACGCAAACACACTCCTACAGCTAAACTGCTCAGTGCATCTCTAAACTCTTTAGTGTGGTGCTGTGCTGGTAGTTTGCAATAATGTAACCATGTAATATAACTGTTCAGGATGTAAACCTACATGGAGCTTTCAATTGGTAGGGTACAGCCAGTTGCTTATATTTCTTTCTGACCATTAATTTCTTTTATAGTGTGTCCAGCACTTAAAAGATTCAACATGCCTGCTTCTGTGCTATCAGTTGTCTTACTTGCTCTGTTAGCCCATGACGCTACAACACTGGATTACTGTGCAATGCAAAAATCAAATCTCACACAGCGCACAGCTCTAGCATAAGACAAACGCAACAGACCTGAACTTTTCAACCTACAGACGCCAGCAGAATAGGTTTCATCCAAATAGGATTTAGTGTAAAATTCCTCTTTAATCTTGTTTTAAAAAGCTGTTTGTTTTTAGCTTGCACAAAAAATGTATTGGAATAAATAAAGAACAACTAAGCAACAAAAACAACATATTCCTGTGAGAATTACATCAAAAATCACAAACTAAAGTGAAGTCAGGCCAATAAAAATCAAAAGAGAAAACTGATTTAAATTTGACAAATCTCCCCTTCAAGGTAGTGTCCTTGCACATTTCTGGACTCCTTCCAGTCTGACTGCTATTTTGTTTTATTGTTAACTGAAGGCCCTTGTTTGTACTTGTGCAGACTATAAACATCAACTTCTGTGACGCTTTCACATTCAGAGCTCAGTCTCGTTGTACAAGTCGCAGATTAAACAAATGTTATGCATTGTTTTTTTTATAGTTATTAGTCTAGAGGGCATTCAGAGAAAATAAAGCCTGGAAAACAGTATATTTGTGTATATATATATATATATATTTTTTTTTTTTCCTCCCTTTATGGGTGGAGATGCAGATCTCTAAAACTGCAGGATGTAGCGTGCATACCGCCTAGAAAAAGTTTTTTTTCTTAATCTCTATTACCCTAACTATAAAAATGTCACTCATACCTGTACATCGTGACACTAATAAAAAGGACAACACTACCAAATTACTGTCTCTCAAACCTAATCTTCATTTGGATCATCCCAATTTATCTGCCATGAAGATAAAACTTAAATGTCACGCACACTGTGTCCAGGAGCCACAACAAAACTTAATAAAAACAGCAGAATAAACGTAATCGTCTTCCTATGACTTCTCTTACAGTATGCCTGAATTAACCTTGATTTTGATCCTGCCGTAACAAATTTTCCCAGAAAATCTGGCTTACAACTGACACGACCGTGCCTGTCAAATAGATTCGTTTTTTGTAGCATCTACACCTATGGCCTAATTGCCTAAACAGTAGAAGCAGAAAATCATGTCTTGTCATGTCAACAACAGCCCATTTCTAAAAACCATAAACCATTCTAATTTCACAAGCAATTTAAATTCACTTGTGACATACAGCAATTTCTCTTTCAAATTAAAAGTATAAACAAAATGGCTGGGCCAGACCAGTTTAAATTGCAATCAGATAGTATGATACTCCATGGGCAAAAAAACACTAACTGAACCAGAGTCATAAAGCCTTTATCTAAATGATTTTTGATTTTAAAGACAAAAAATGAATCCTAATTAAATGAGTAATATTCATAAGGTTTTCCTGTTAATGGAGTCAATCGAATGTGGTGTACAAGATAACATCACAGAGAAAAAAAATTACCTAAAATTTTGTTTTAGGTAAAAATATATAAAAATATTCTTTCATGGTTGAGAAATGTGTTGTATTCTTTGCCTGGATTGACTCACACAACAGTCACTGGTATGTTTTTTGTTTTGGCTTCTGATTTGTAAAACATACACACGCACAACACAGTTGCTGAATCACACTAAAGTTTCTATCTTTAACGCTCTGTTTAAGCAGTTGTTCCACAAAGTTTGAAGAGGCTGTGAGTCAGGTCATCATCAGAGCGCTCACTGCAGTCTGCCGATTGGTGTGACAAATTCCCATCTGGATGAGTTCATTAGTAATGTTTCTGAGCTGTGATTGCAAAAACCGAGCTTGTCAGATGCAGTTTGGTTTTGTGAGGCTTAAAAAAAAGAAAAAGAAGCAAGTAGTCACGTCTCCCGCTTTTGCCTTTTTTCTAACCATCCTTGACACTGAAGCACTACCTGCTCACTCACGGTTAAGTTTTTATTTTATCTGTTAAATTGGAGAAATGTATAAATAAAGTGTGATGAATGTTGTCTCCTACCAATGATAGCATCTTTGTCTCGATTTTCCAGCTCTGCGATGGGCACAAAGTCACAGTGCACTGTGGGGATGCTCTGATTGTCATCACATGGCACGATGGATGAGTGAGCGTGGAGGGTCATCTCGTAGTCGTTCTTCAGCGTGGTGTACTGTTTGTTGGCCGGCTTGAGTGTAGCCTTGGAGATGTAGTACACCTACCGAGAACATTAGATCAAAGTTGTTGACATCATAAAAATTTGACTTGAAAATCTGCAGTTTCCTGTACATTTAATGCGATTGATTGAGTGGGTCACCAATTTATTGATCGTGTAAAAGGAAATAATTATTAAAAGGCTGCTTGTGTTCAACCAAAACCTAATAAGAGCTGAAAACCTTCAGGTCCAACTAAAATGTGGTGCCATATCAGCCCCATCAGTCCTCTAATTCACCAGAAAATGAGAAGCAGCTGAGAGCGAGGCTGCTAAACAGCATAATTTAAACTCAATCTGCGAGGCTCACTTCTTCATTTACTCTCCCAAGTCTCCGATATCCCCCCTCTCTTTCCGCCTCCCAGTTTGTCTCTGTGACTCTCTTCTTTTTCCTTCATTCTTCCCCCTCTGATTTACCCCACACAGAGATGGGAGCATGAAACCAATGTGATAAGCATTCTGGCTGCTGAGAGCCAGTCACACCCACTCACTGCTCTGTCAATACCCAGATCACGAAGAGACGATGGATTCGTTCCTTTATCTTTGGAGGGCAGAGGACACAAATTGGATATGAGCCTGTGTTGGGAGTCACTGCCAGTGGCTGATACCTGAGCCAATGTGAATACCAAAATGATAGCGAGGGTTAATTGAGTTATTAAGCTCTGTGGGCGGGACTAAAATACGCAAGCGCTTTACCATCTGTTCTACCTGTCAGGTAATCGGACAGGTAGATAAGACAGGAACAGGTGGCTGAGATGATTTCGACTGGTGTTTACTTAATCTTTCTAGAAAAAAATTATTGTCAGTGATTATAGAAAGAAGGAATCTATGTGCAGTAGATTTATTTTTACTTGATTAAAAATGTACTCAGTTCTTTGAGGTTTCTTCTAAAACACAGAAAACTAAATTATATTTATATTACTTGCCAAAATGATTTGTATTCTTGAGACAAAATGAATGTCTTCAATTATTTTTTTTACCCACAAAACATTTACAGGGCTGAAAGTGCAAAAATGTTTCCTTCTGTATTAAGTAGTGGGTTAAACAAAATTTTGTTGCAGATAAAATTCTTGGTGACTCCTATGTTCTGTAACGTACACTGAACGTCATAAATCAAACACACGCAAACGGAGGAGGTAACATCACATTTGCAGGGTGGTGATACAATGAATATAATATATACATGGAAATCAAAAGAATTAGGATTTATAATATGCTACGCTCATTATAGAAAGATTTATCATTACAATGCAGCTGACACGTTTAACAGGACAAGGAAATTATTCACAGGTGGAGATAAACATCAAAATATCCAAAAACTGGTACACAGATTCCTATAAGTGCTTTTTTGATGAAGCCCATTGGTTATTTGAAAACTCAAGATGGTAGACAATTTCATATTAGCTGTCAAAAAAGGCAAGAAAACATAATAGTTTTCCAAAGTAAACTAGAAATCCAAGAATGTGTCACGGTTCGGGGTCATGTTGACCCAGCTTTCTGTTTCTCATGTTTTGGTGTTTTTCTAAATTATGATTTATGATTTGATTAATCAGTGATACTGTTTTGATTATGATTATTATTTAGTAGGTTTTGGTCAGTGTCAAGTCTGTCTCTCTCTGTCTAGTCCGTGTCTTAGTAAAGTGTGTTTTGCTTCCTGTTTTACTTTGAAGGTTCTTGTTCCTGTCTGATGTCAGTGTTCCAGATTTGCTCTCCCTGTCTCGTTAGGCCTTATTCCTCCCGGCTGTGTTCCCCTTCTGTCTCTAATTCCTTGATGACTCCCTCAGTGTATTTAAGCCCAGTGTGTCTTTGTGTCAATGTCACGTCGTTAACGGCTTCTACTCTCATGTTAACTGTGTGTTCTGTCTGCTCGCCTGCCTGCCTAGTTCGGTTTTTGTATTCCCAGTTTAGTGAGGTTCCTGTTCTGTTGCTATCAGCAATAAAGCTGATTTTTTTTTAGTTTATGTCTGCCTTCGAGTCCTGCATTTTGGGTCCTTTCTCTCCGTCTGCCTGCACACGGCCATGACAGAATGATCTTGATGTCAAATCATACACGACTGAACACAAAGTCAACTATAGAAGGCTGAAATTACTCAGAATTGTTTTTTTGTTTTGTTTTGTTTTTTTTTTATTTGCAAATATGGTTGTAGTAATAAACATCTCCTGCATGGACCTTTACACTCCTCACTGGTTACTCAATTCTCACCTACTACTAGGGCTGTTCGATATAACGATATATATCGGATGACGATATAAAAAACGTCTATCGTTTCATTTTACGTTATCATTTGTTTCGTGATGTCGCAAAATAAACTGTTTACGGCAATATATTTTTCATCGTTTTGATGGTCACTGTAGTGGCTATATTCATTTCTTAAAGTTCTCTCTTTCTCTTATATTTAATATAAACACACTACGGACGGAGAAGCGCCTGTTTTTATGGGTTGTGGTTAGCAAAAACGACGGTAACAGCATGCGTGTCCGCTTGTTTATGTTCCACATAAACCTTTCACAATAAAGCTCAAGATCCTGTTGAGACTTTTCAAAATAAACTGAATCACGTGAAAGAGCAAATTATTTACGGATGAGAAGTAAAAAAGATCCGCCATGTGCTAAAAAATCAACCTTAGACTCAAACGTTAGAACAGGCTTTTCCCTGCAGCACGCCGTGTAATAAATGCTCACAAAGAAAACGGCGGCCGTTACAACTTATGTCTAAAAATGTATAGTTTCATGCATCAGTTAAAACACTCGACTCCAGCTACATGACCCGCAGCTGGAAAAACTTCCCACAAGTCGAGCTGCCCGAGATTCACAGAATTTACAGAAAATGTTACATTTTTGTGATTTATATCGTTATCAGGACGATAGAGGTTTTATATCGGGATATGAGATTTTGCTCATATCGCACAGCCCTACCTACTACCACCAAAAATCATGTTGTTTATAGTGCCTCGGGATTGAATAAGATAGAGAATGGATTGGTATATCCTTACCCATCCATTCTGGATTGCATGTGAGTGTTAAAAATGTGTCTGTAGGTGCATATTTAAAAGTGCTTGGGTGCTAGGTAAGTGTAATCTACAGTCATTCCCCATGAACTAAACTAGGAGACATTAGAAGATGAACTAACATTAAATCTTGACAGTGTATTTTAACTACTTACATTAGTTAACCAAAGAAACAAACAGCTAGGCATCACAGTGTTACATTAGTTGCCTCACATTAAGGTTTTAGGTTTGAATCTATCCAAAGAGCTGTAGTTCACTGAAAGTAGCTTTTGGTGTGATGGTAAAAGGTTATCTCTGTGTTAGCATGTTACAAAATAAATGATTAAGAAAATTGACGACAGGGTGTGTGAGCATGAGAGCTGAGCAAAGGGTAAAGAAGCCTTCATGCATTGAACACATGGAATTCATTCAATCAAAAATTAAGAATAAATCAAGAATAAATTGGCATCGGATGACTGTTAAATGTCTGAACCTAGTCGTAAGCATGCTATCAAAGAGGTAAAAGGGTAATCCCTTTGCTTGCACAGCACAGTGCAATTTTTATTGGCCCACTGGAGCTTCACTGTCAATGTCTCATTGCAATTATTTTGTTTAACATTTGACAAAAAAAGGCCTGAAGAACATTCCAACTTCCCCTTTAGTGTGTTTGTTGGGCAGCTTAGATAATGTCACTACAGATAAGAATATCGCCCATATGGTTTTCACTGCCCTATGCATAGCAAAGAAAACAGTCCTCATGAACTGGAAAAATAAAAATAATCTTAATTCTAACCAATATAGGAATTATCTATTAGATTACATTAGTCTCGATACAGCCTCTGCCACCACATCAGATCAATTGCTCTGGGCTCCTTTGATTAGCTCCATCACCTAGTGGGGGTGGGGGGTCATAGTTTGGTCCCACCTTCGCTGTTGTGATTGGTGTGGGGGTAGGGACAGGCTTAGGGCATCGGGGGGGTTCCCCAGGAGCATCTTCCTTGGGGGGCTCAACCCGGGGTAGCGGTCATGGCCTATTAGGGGCTCTGTTGGCTCTAAGGTATCGGTTTCCTCGTGGCTGCGGGCAGCGGGGCTAGGGGAGGGTCTGTGCTGACAGACGTGGGTTACTGACCTGGTAGCCTGGCTGCCCCTGGGTGGGTCCGGGACGGGCGTGAGGTTCTGGGGGCGCTCAGTCTCTGGGTTGGGGCCCTGGCCGGGCCTCGGGGGCTTGGGTCCTGGTTGGTATGTTGCTGGGGTTGTGGGCGGGTGGGTGTATGGGGGCCCGGCCCTGGCGCAGGGTGCCGCCAGTGAACAGAGCCACCTGGGGGGCTCTTCAACTGGTGGGGGAGGTTGTTACACCTTGCAGGAGCTCTCCTCTCTTCAGGAACTCACTCTGCAGGAGGGGGAGATACAGGAGAGGTGGAGGAAGATCTCAGCCTGGGCGTCTATTGTCTTGTGTAGTCTGGAAGATGAGTCGATGACGGGGTGGGTGCAGTTTTCTGCACGTGGTGGGGTTGGGTGGACTGTCCCGGACTCTGTGGGGCCGGGCGTCGCTGCTGTTCTGGGCACCGGTCCGGATGGGCCTGGGCCCCCTTTCCCTGGAGGGTTGCGGAGTATGGGGGTGCCCACTGGGGTCAGCGGGGGAGCTGGCCCCAGGGAGGGGTCACTTGCCCCTCCCTTCCTTCCCTCCCCATCTCCAGCTGCCTCCCTCTTCCCGCCACAATCACCCACACATGCAGGGCCTTGGGGTATCACCAGGGTGCAGGGGAGGCTACCCCCCCTCTGTCCCCTTCTGGCTTCTTGTGCCTCAGTTTTATCTCACAACTTAGACATTCACATTACTCACACTCTCATCACACATACATATAGGATCTTGGGGGTGGGCATGCTACACGGACTCCAAAAGACCATCAGGGTGTACACCTCACCCCTGGCGTCGTTGCCCACCTCTAAATTTTAAATACACGTAGACATCGAGGGCTATCAGGAGGGGCTATGCGCTTACCTGCTGCTCTGTGGCAGGTAGCTCCATGCCCTCCTGGGTTTTAACCCTTTAAGACCTACCATAGAACCAAGTCCACCAGAGCTTATATTATATTTTTACATGTTATAGAGCCATTTTTGGGAGCATTTCAAGTTGCTATACCTCAATACAACGATTACAGCCTAAATTTTAATAACATGCATGCATTAAGTGCATAGTAATTACATAAATTGCAAAAAAGTGCAATAAACTACAAAAAAAATTTAAAATCGTTTTTGTTTTTTAACATATATTTCTAGTTAGAGAAATTTAAGAGGCTTATCCCTCAAAACTGTAAATACAAAAAAGTTGCACAAACTAGTTTCCCACCACAGGAAATTTATTTTGAGTGTCTTCATAGTTTTATTTGTGAAATACACCAATTTCTATACACTGCAGGAAAAACGAAAATAAATATTATAGTGCAAATTTGCAAAAAAGCAGCATATGCATCAAAATAAACTATTTCCAGCAGTGCAATATGAGTCCTAAGCATCCCAGAAACGACACAGAAAGTCATAAAGTCAAACATAACTTTTAAAAACACCAGTATAGGCTCATGAGGCCCTGGTGGTAAAAAAAAAACTACATTTCCGCGAAAATGACGTCACTTCCGGTTTTGGGCAGGTCATGGCGGACATGCGATAGTTCAAGCTGATGGAGTAGGAAGTGTTATGAACAGCTGATCGGATCGGCAAAGCAAGTTTCTGGAATATTATGTTTTTGTTGCTGCAAGCGCTTTTTATGCAGTTTTTGCAAAGCTTTATGTGGAAGGAAACTGTGACTTAGGACAAGCTGATGGCATAAGATGTAAGTACAACTCCTCTGGTTTCATATGCAAAAAAAATTATTGTGCTAGCTCACGTGGTTGCAGTGCTACCGGGATTTAAAAATAGTTACGCAAAACGGAGCGTGCCCGCTCTGACCGGTTTTAAAGGGTTAAATGCACCTTAGAACACACATGCATCAACACTACATATGAGCGGGCGGAGGCAGGTTTTGGAGTCTTCTCACACCCCCGTTCTCTGCGACCTGCTGGAGCAGGGGGCCAGGAGGAGGAGTTGGCCGTCCGACTGGGGTCTGGAATGTGGGACCTCCCTGCTGCTGCGGAGTTGGGGCGGTCTGCTTCTCCCCACCGCAGGGAAAAGGGTAACACCACCTGGGTCTGGGTGCAGTTTCCCCCTGCAGGGGCAAGGGTACCTAGACCCGGTTCTTAGAGTACGCTTGGGGAGTGTGATCGTGTGTACAGCGTCTCTTTATGTCTGTCTCCACGTTGGTTGAGTGTGGAGTAAGTGCATATGAGAGCATGAGGGTGGGAATGGATGTTTGTATCTGTGTGTGCCTGTATGCCTGTGTCTATATGTCAGGTTGGGTATCTGACGCCACCTTTCTGGGGACATCTCAGGCCCTCCAAGGTTTGGAGGCCTATCTCCCCCCACCACCACTTCCCCTGCCAGTGGCAGAAGCCCTCAGACGTCGGTGCGTTGGTGGTTCTTTGTGTCCGGGGATGGGCGCCCAGGTACACACCGGCTCACTCCTTGGTGGCTGCTTATCGGGGACTGGAGCCTGGGGCTCGCTCGGGCCACTTCGGAGGTGGGGTGAGGTGCTAGCGCAATAATTTTTTTTGCATATGAAACCGAGCCCCCGGCCGAGTTTCCTTGGTCTCTTGTGTTCTGGGGGCCTCTGGATGTCTGGAGTCTTGATCTCCTCCATACCTGCTTCATGCCCTGGAGGACGGGGCTGTGGCTCCCCACACCCTCTAGCAGATCATTACATGAAGGAACCTTTTAAAAACAAGCGCGTCCATGCTCACAGGTGTACACACGGGTGCTCACACACACAAACTACACCCTTTTTGGCTCCTACCTCAAAGCACACTGTGCGCTGTCGATATTACGTGCTGCACAATAATGTTTAATATTTAGTATTTACTGTTATATTCCCATATATCATCGTGATGTTGTTTATTGTATTGATCTCGTTTTCTTCTGCTTGTTTTCTTTTTTCTTTTTCAACAGGTGATCCAGGTGATTGATATATGTATTTTTTTTGTCTGCTTATTTAGTTGGTTTTTGGTTTTTTTGCCCTTTATCCCCGTCCCTCTTCTCCGCTGTTTTTTCCCCCTCTTCCTTTCTCCCTTTTCTTTTCCTCATTCAAGTCTGTCCCGTATCTAGCAGGTGAAAATAAAAAAATAAATAAAATAAACAATAAAAGGTGAATCAAATAGACCATTATGGCAAGGCTGGGATGGTCAATTTGGTAAAGTAAATCCGTTGGGCATCTTTCTTTGCCTTTAGACAATAATTCTGATGGCAAAAGAACCAAACGGGACAGGCAAAAAAAAAAAAAAAGGAAAAAAAAAAAGGCCTGAAGAAGTTTTTTACGTATAGTGAAGTACAGAGCTTATAAATCAAGACTAAAACCTCAGAAATGTATTGGCTGAAATTGTGTAGTAATAGAAATAATAGCCAAACTGGAAATGTTTAAAATTCGTAAAATTGAAGTGGCTAATGGGATTTCTCAGATTAATGGCTGCATAGAGACAAACATGAAAATTTTGGCATTTGTATCCACTTTTGAAAGATTGTTTTACTTATCTGCAGCACTATTACATGAATCTGTCTCACTGATCGTGTTTTTATGAATGTAGCCACTTGAAAGCAAGATGCAATGATTTAATAAAATTCTTATAATTAATAAATAATTATTCCTTACTATCATTTGGAATTTTTATAACCATACTTAAATTTGATCAAATATCTTGTTTGATTTGCAGCCCTGCAGTAAGCCCAAGGATCAGTGTCTGTGTCAGTTATGTGAGTGCAGCTGGAGCTTGTAGGCGTAGCATTTCTTTCTAATATGGATACTCTCTGACACGGGGTTTGAACCAGGGCCCTCTGGTCAAAAGATGATCCTATTACCACATGATATTTCCAAGATTCTTTAAGACCATCTGGTTTGGCAGAGACACACATAAGCATCAGTGCTCGACTTTCTAGTATTCAATCATACATGCCCATTTGCACATTGAGGGGGGTTACTGGTCATTTTAATCATGCTCACCCTCTAAACTTGAAGCGAAAAGAGACATTGCTTGTAGTGCAATGAAACTCAGTGTGACGAAAGCCTCTTTTATACTTAAATTACCACAGGATTTATCCACTAGACTGAATCTTTAAATAAAGGGTAAACCTTTGGGTATGTATTCAAGTAACTGTAGCCAAGTCAGTTTTTCAGAAGCATGGATGAATAAGACAAAAGACTACACAAATCGTAAGCAACATAGGAGCAAATAGATAAAGAAACATCTAGCAATTCATCCCGTAAAAATATTAAAAGATTATTCATCTGCAGGTAAATGTACACAAATATTTAGCAGCCCATAAGATTTTCTTGAAATATGTCAGCTTCATGGGTATCTTTCATATATTTACAGTGCTCAATATGTCTCAACCACACAGGTATCTATTTTAGCAAAAATGACTTAAGGAGTCTCCTCTATAAAATCGAAAAGTCCTCCAGACATGAGAAGATTTTACAGAAGGATTTTATTAGGCAGTATTTCACCGATGTTGTTTGAGGACCTGTGTGTGCATACAAAATAAATACCTGAGACTTAAGCCGCAAGCAGTGTGTAAATCTTTCTTTTGTCAAAATGAGTATTCAGTCAGATTTATTGGCGCGAATGCAAGCGCAAACCTTTCTTTACACTCTTGAGTCATAAAACTCAGTGTAAACACATGTAAAACGTATAATTTTTTGCCTGAAATTTCCAAGGAAGCACTTATCGCTTCAAGTGTGAATACAGATGACTGGGATCTGCTCACCTTGCCTTGCTCCACTAGAGAGAAAAACTTGTCCACTTCCTTGTTGAAAGCAGTGATCCTGATTTCACCCTGTTGACAAGCACGTTTCCATTTAACACCATTTCATTGCACATAGAAGGCAAAAATCAGCCATGTGTGACCATATTAAGATGCAACAGTCAGATTTAATAAGACCTCTCTACTCCTCTACTTACACTCTCATCCACTATTTCAAAGGAGAAGAGCTTGCCCTCTCCTCTGGAGTTACTCCACGTGCGAATGCTCGACTTGTTGGTGACTCTGGCTCTGATAGTCCACCTATGGAAAAAAAATTAAAAATGAATCTGTATTAATCAGTGACTGATAAATCACTAATCATTCAAGACCTCCTAGAGCAATTTTGTTCTGTGACTATAAAACAAATAACACTATTGTATATTATAAAAAGACTGATTGCTAGATAATTTTGTCTTTGGCAGTGATTGTATTAAAGCCCATTCGACCATCCATCCAATTCTGAGTCATTGGGGGGCTGGAGCCTGTCATAGCTCACGTAGTGCCAGTGGCAGGGTACACCCTGGACAGGATGCCAGTCGTATGTCAAAAATATATCCTCTTAACACAAGATCAAAGTTATTTTAGATGACAAACCATAAAAAACTGACTTGTTGAGAACTCACTGGCCTTAGCACACTAACTACTTACCAAAGTATTGTCAATTGTTTGGTCAATATGCTCTCATCTGGCCCGATAATTGGTCACTAAATCACCGGTGCTACTTTCATAAGGCAAAAAAGCATCTATACCATACAGAGCTGATCCATTTAAGTTAAGCTACTGTAACTAGCCTGCATGATGTTCCACCAACTTTAATCTTTGATGCTTTAGGCTACGGCTACAGCTTCACTGGCTCCAGTGTCTGCTGGTAGAAGTAGGTTCACATAGACCAAGCTCGATGTGAAACTTCCTTTTTTGTATGAATGGAAAAATTGCTCAGTCTGCTGGTATGATTTCACTTTAAAAAAAAAAGCACTCTTGTTTTAAGCACACAAACCTCCACCAAGGTAGCTCACTTTCTGGACAGTATTTACTTTTAAGGGAAGAGTGTTGTAAGTTGCTCCTAATGCACTCATTAGACTGTGAATGTTAGATAGAAAGCACTTGTATAAAAAGTGCTTGTATGAATGAATGAGACGTTATAAGTGGAGAATTTTTGTCAAATAAAAGTCCTTGGTTCATTAAAGCCCTGTACCTTGTAAATGCACAAATCCCTTCCACCGTGTTCCATCATCAGATATTCATTATGCAAATACAAACAGGACATTTAATATAAATACTTTGTTAAAAATAACAAATTACTGCAAATAAGTTGCCTTTAACAGCACAGCTGTGTGAAACTTAACTAAAGTAAATAATACTGCAGACTAGGGCTGTGCGATATGACCAAAATCTCATATCCCGATATAAAACCTTTATCGCCCGATAACGATATAAATCACAAAAGAATTAATATTTTCTGTGAATCTCGGGTAGGTGAAGTGTTTCCAGCTGGGCGTCGTGTACCTGGAGTCGAGTGTTTTAACCGATGCATGAAACTACACATTTTTAGACATAGGTTGTAACGCCCGCCGTTTTCTTTGTGAGTATTTATTACACGGCGTGCTGCGGGGGAACGCCTGTTCTAATGTTTGAGTCTAAGGTTGATTTTTTTAGCACCTGACGACTCTTTTTTTGCTTCTCATCCGTCAATACTCTGCATACATTTTCACGTGATTCAGTTTATTTTGAAAAGTCTCAACAGGATCTTGAGCTTTATTGTGAAAGGTTTATGTGGAAAATAAACAAGTGGACATGCGATGGTTTTACCATCGTTGTTGCTAACGACAACCCATAAAAACAGGCGCTTCTCCGTCCGTAGTGTGTTTATATTAAATATAAGAGAAAGAGAGAACTTTAAGAATATAGCCACTACAGTGACCATCAAAACGATGAAAAAAATATTGCCGTAAACAGTGTATTTTGCGACACCACGAAACAAATGATAGCGTAAAATGAAACGACAGACGTTTTTATATCGTCATCCGATATATATCGTTATATCGAACAGCCCTACGGCAGACACTTTAAAAAGCCTCCTTTTTTGTTAATGAGCATTCCAGCTCGGCACACATCAGTCACCAATGTGTAACACAACTGCACAAAAAGAACAATTTCCTAGGAAATTGAATGAGTGTCTCACAGTCTTTTTTAAAGTTCAGTGAAAGGGAAAAATAAAGCATATCACAACTTTCTTTTCAAAGAGTGAACTGGTTGTTGTACATCTGCCAAGTCCTGGATGTGCTTCTTGTTCTGTTTTTAACAACAGCCAGCCATGCTCTGCGCTTTATGAAGCAGGATTCTTTTTGACTGCATTGATAATTTTGCAGTGGAGGATATTCTTACTATAACTTTGCCTGCAATTAAATCCCCTATCATAAGAGCAGCTGCTGGCCTCGAGTGAACCCTATTTCCTGCTCAGTATGGATAAGACTGCTACACCAAGGTTTATGACAGTCAAAAGCCAATTATAGTCTGCTCTAGATGCTTTTACTTAACAATACCAGAATGGGATGGGGAAAGCCATGCGAACAGCCATAAAAGACCTTGCACACATAGAAAGCATCACTATATAATCAACTGCATGTAACACTGTGTCACACAACGACAACAAACCTCCACTTTTAATCTCACCCAAATGTTCATAGAAGGACTACAGCTGCTGAAGTCATCTGTTTTACTCACTCTAGGTACTCCCCAACTTCAAAGTAGGAACAGTCATCAGTTTATTACAACACCTAGAGGCACAGTTATCTTTACAGCCTACAATTTCAAACAGTGCTACGTTATCAGTGCCCAAACACAGAGAGAGTTGACAGGGTGCCTTCACTACAACTAGAGCTTGTTATTCTGTGCTCTTGTCTTTTTGTAGCTAACTTTAAGGTCAGAGACAGAGACTTATGCCTAATGAAACGATAAGAAACATGAGGGTGGGGGGGAGGGTGCAGTAAAAGCGAACCCTGGAGGTGAAACTGTAAGAGGGAAGGAAAAGGGAAAAAACGTGGTTAGCCAAATCCCCACCGGGCCAAATAACAAAATCAAAACCTCAGCAGCAGACCATAAAGACCCAGCAGTACCTGCTGCAAAAGTGTCCGTTTCCAAGGCAATATCGATCATTTCATTTCATTTCCATGCAAATGGGTTGTATAACATATGCACACTCAAGTTCACACAGCCACACACATTGTGAGCGAAAAAAATTAATGCTCATACATGCATGCGTCAACACATGCCCCAAAGTGCTACCAAGAAATGGTAGCAAGCGGGGAAGCAGAGTCACAGCGTGAGAGAAAGTAGTTTAGCTGATGAGCAGAAAAGCAACAAAATCAAAGTGAAATCATAAACATATACAGCTTAAAGTTTGTTTGGATATTAGGAAGAAATATGGGCAAGTCAGATTCAACTTCACAACTTTACAATGATCTGCTACAGAACTTAACTCACACACAGTACATGCATGTGAAGGGTGTCTAATGTAAGGTACAAGTGGCCACTAAAAGGTCCAATCCTGCCCACAGCAAAATGTCCAAATTGTTCATTTTTTTTTACCCAGATGTTTGATTTATCTGTTTTATATTCTTCTGAGATACAACAACACTATCTACCGCCCACCATAATACACCAAAGTAAGGTGGTTAAGCTACAGAGACATGTCAGCACGTTCCAACAGTTCTGTTTCTTTGTAATGACATACGACTGAATGTGGAAATAAATACAAAACTGGACAGTTAAAATTGAATGCCTCACAATCTAAGGGTTCATCTTCACACTAAAATAATTAGAAAGCATTTGGTTGTCTTTATTTTTTTATAGTCACTGTCTCCTAGGTCTGACCAACTTAAAATACATTTGAGCTGCATGCTAAAACGAGTCTTAGACCCCTGATGTATATAAAAGTGAGCAAATTTAGACCGAGATCACTTGCACTTACTTGCTTTGGTAGGGGTTGAGGCTTGCAATAGGATTCACTTTTGCTGAAGAACCTGGAGAAGCGCTGTTGGCCTTCATGGGCGAAGCTTTCATGGGTGAAACCTTCATAGTTAAGCCCTTACTGGGTGATGCTTTAATAGCTGAGGCCTTCATGGGAGAAGCTTTCATGGGTGTTTTTCCCGTAAAACTTCCTCCTCTGCCTCTGGGAGCTGAAACACAAAGAAGATACTTAAAAGAGTGTTGCACATTAACAACATGGTAATTTAATATTGCTGAAAGAGATCATCAACAATCTTGGAAATGGATTCACCACAAAAGCCATTTTCAAACTGAAATGGCAAACACTGGCTGGTTCAAACTTCTGAAACGAGAAGACTTGCTGATTTTCTCAGTGTTATTTTACTGTTGATTTATAGGTTTAAAACTTGGACTATTAACGTATGTAGCACGATCCCACATCCCACATCCGGTGAGACTACCAAACATTAGTTTCCATTCTATTTAATACCTGCATAAGCTATGTCTCTTATGTTGCAAAAGTAGCTTGTTAATAGTTTTTCATTAACTCTATCAAAGCTCCAACCACTGTGAGGTATTTATTAGCCCAACTACAGTGGTAGAGCACCTGCCAGTTTGCTATTAGGCAATACAATCTGAAACACGCTGCCAAAAATTTCAGCTAGGATTAAACATTAGTGGTAGTATTGTCATCTGATCTGTGAGCAGCTGCCAAAATAATAAAACGCCTGAAAAAGTTAAATTCTCCCAACAGAGATGCATGCTCAGAGTTACTTAATTCCCTGTTAACATCGGTTTGTGCCAATTAATAAAAATGTTTTTCTTCTTCGGGTAAGGCTGCCAATCAATTATTAATTTCATAATTACTATATCTGTACGTGCCTTTCAGTCATAGGAGAAAGAATAATTTGAATTAGTTATCAGACTATCGGTCTCATGGCCAAGAAAGCAAACATACTTGCCTTAATTATGTTCATGCGCCATGATTATTTTTTAACTTAGACTGAGTCAAAGACAGAGCAGTTATTCTAGATCAGTAGGAGAGAATATGGGAGGTTAATAATCAATGATTGCATATTTCTCGTCCTGTGTCTACTTCAACCACTAAATGCTAAAATTGTCAGAAAATATCAATATGAATGCTAATGGGTAATTACTCAAGCTGAGAGTGATTCAATAGCATAATATGGAATTTATGGAATTTAATTTTGCAGCGTTGATCTTATTTCTGTCTTTGTTATGTGCATACTCAACTCAGGACTAATTTAACTACCTCACATAGAAATAAATCAACACAACTGTATTTTTTTAAGTTAAGACGAAGTTTTCTTTGTATAAAATTAAAAAAAAAAAAAAAAAAACTCCACAAGTTTTGTGTTCTTCTTTGCAAGATACAACAGTTTGGACCAACCCACAGACTCATAAGGTGCTATCTCACCTCCCACAATGAAGTAGCATCAGCCCCATCAGTATGATTCAACCCAAACACTTATCTGCTGACACAATATTTTTTATGCAATTGCTTCTTTTGGCAGGAATAACATGCCATATTGAGCAGCAGTATTTTTTGGAAAGGAGGGTGTGCGGGGATTTTCAGGGATAAAGCGAATCAGGTCCACCGAGACCACTCCCTCTGATTTAAGCTCCGGTTGTAAAGCACAACAAATATGCACCTCGATGATACCCTCCTTTCTGTGTGTGTGTGCACCTCATGATCAAATTCCTTGGGGAAATTCACAGATTGAACAGCTATTTTCAGCCGAGGGGTAATTAACATCAATATTCATACACACGCTATCTGGATGGAGAGTTAGGAAGAGAGAACTGGTGGCGAAAGAGAAGATGAGGAGATGATAGGTGGTGGGAATCGGGAATGGACTGAAAAACAGCAAAGAGGGGGCAGAGCTTTATCAAGGATGCTCGTTTTCTGTGGCTTAGATCAATGCAGGCTTCTAATATGTATGCCAATACCATATTCGACAGCTCCTGTTGTTAAAGAGCGGACTGTGATGAGTATACACTAAGAGGGGAATATACAGTATGGATGAAAAGGAAATAATAATAACAAAAAAAGAGAACGTGAATGAGAAAGAATGAAAACGTGTGTGTGTGTGTGTGTGTGTGTGTGTGTGTGTGTGTGTGTGTGTGTGTGTGTGTTCATCAGAGTGAGGGCAAAAGGGAAAGAGTTGTGTGGGGGAAAAAGAAACCTACAGAGAATGGTTAGTGATGAATTATGGATATTATTTTAACCGCACTTTAGTGAGTGCAGATATCTTTTTGGAATTTAAATATCATCTACGAAGCAGTTTGAGAAGACTATTTCAAGAGATAGCTGCTGATGAATATTTAAATGGGAACACAGAACTACCTGTGACAACTGTGTCGTGGCCTCTGACTTCACACCTACTGCTGTTTTTTTGGGGTTTTTTCTGTTCTGTTATGTTTAAGCGAGAGAGGACTGCGAACCTAAGAGGTGCTCTCAAACAACTAGACGCTCAAAACACTTAAAATAAATGCCACAAAATCTTCAACAGGAAAAGTCTTTCTAACAGCATCCTCCTACTCCCAAGGTGTCAAAGGTCAGGAGTCTCTACAGAGCACAATGCCTACAGCAGCTTTCCATTCAGCCAATTACTGTACACTTCCTCCAGTTTCTCACTCCTCTGTCCTCTCTGTCCTCTGGTCTGTGATTTTAGAACTGATCTTAGGTTTGCATCATCAAATATGTTCCAGTTCTTAAATGGATAACATGTATGTGTTTGTATTTGGGCTCATTCAGGAGAAATGCATGTCGTATAAAGCTGCACAGTGAATTATTGTTTGGCCCAACCATTAATAAACTTCACTGCGACATCCTTTTCTATTGTTTTAGTAATGGGTTTTGTTTCATTATGCACTAATGCAGTGGTGTCAAACGTAAGGCCTGGAGGCCAGAATTGTTCCACCAAAGACTTCATTCTGGCCCACATGAAAGGTGTCCTCTATCAACTAAAGAAATTTCCGTATTTTTAGTGGGTCCACAGTAAAGACATTTTCTGAGAATTAAGAAAACCAGTCTAGGCATGGAGCTACTAGAACTTTTCCTGTAATTTTAACAATTTATCATGTCGTTTCACTGGTTAAGTGTTCAAAGTGTAGTGTATGTGGCTCATAATGTAAAGAGAGTCTGACATCCCTGCTCTAATGTATGAATATATCTACATATATATCTACATAAAGCACAGGAGCAGCAGTCGTAGAGTTTCAGTTAATACCTCTAAAATGTTTGTTTTAATATTTCTTAACCTTACGTCTACATGGGTGATAGTCATCTCATGAAAATGGTGTAAGAGTTAAAGAGGATGTGCTGTTTGGTAAATACATATCCTACATCTTTGTGTCTCTTCCCTGCATCTTAGGCTTCTCTGCCAATAGGATCCCTGCTGCACGGAGCTACAGTACAAGAAAGAGACATAATTGAAAGAAGTAATGAGCCAAGTTAGCCAAATGGAGGCACCCAGGGAGTCAGTATGTTGCTCAAAGACTGGGACGTCTGCACAGAGGTTTGAATCAAAACCCTCAAATACAACAACAGCCCCATGAGCCATTACATAACCCAAAGCTCAATGGAAATGCTTGATTTGTGGCATTTAGCAGTCTTGGAAACGCTCAAAAATGCATCGACTTAGTAAGAATGCAATTTAGAAAAATAATGAAACAATCAATCACTAAGTCGCATTCAAAAGGAGAAAAGGCTTGAGAATTTATGCACAAGACCCCTTCATCAACAGAACAATTAAATAGAGGAGCAGTTTTCATCTATCAGGTTGAATCTCTGAAGCAACACAGATCAAAGGATGTAATGAGGAAAGGAGTCTGATGAACTAGTTAATACGGAGCCTCGTCTTTGCTGAGTCAAATTAGTTGACTTCTCTCTCAACCCCCCCGCGCCGATTCTCCGTGTGCACCGCAACAACAGGATTCAGTCCACAACACAATATTCATGAAGCCATGAACTGGAGGAGCCACCGGCCCACACAAGCTCCCTCAGTCACAACACGAGCACACAGACACACACCTACACATGCACAAACACGCGCAATATACTAAGCACTCATTATCCACCCACATGCCTACATCCTCCACCGAGAAGGACTATCGGGTATGTTTCTGCCACATAACAAAATCAATGTCAATGCTAAGCGTAGTTGGTGGTGGTATAAAACAACTGAGTGAAACAAAGGCTAAGCTAATAAAAGCAGATCCAATAAAATGCAGACTACTTTAGGCATGATACATGGCAACAGCTACTGTGGCAGGAAAGTGAGTATCATTTGGGGCTCCTAAAATGTTACAAAACTCTGGTTGGTGGTAAAATAGAGGAAGAAGTGAGTTATGGACTCCCCCAGTGGCCAGTGGGCAACAAGATAGTTTGCCGCTCTGATGGCTGAGCTGTAAATATGATTTAAGTACCCAACGTGTTATGAAAAAAGGTACTTAGACTAAAGCGACTTCAGTCTACCATTCATTTAGCATTTCCTGTGGCTACCACAGTGTGCCTTATGATCCTGCTTTATCTAGTTCTTAACCCACCCCCAGACTATAGCCTTTGAACACTGAACTACTATGAATATCAAAGGGATGGACATCAGGATGTACTGTTTGGTTAGCAATGTCTTTCCAAGTCTCTGTTCTCCACCAAATTATAGCTGCAGTTTGGGGTGAAAACAGTGAGAAGACTGCAAATCAACTGTCAGCAGCATTTGCTTAAAGGGTGCTTGGCTCCCTCTGTTGGCAAGATTAGGTTTTATTAAGAAATAATATTCTAATTGTCCCTGAAATAACTGGACCAAATATTGTATGTTTAAGCTAAAACAAAACCCTCCTTTGTTCTCTGTTAATATTATACACACATGATTAGGTGCTCTATACCACTACAATATATGAATTGTAGATGACAAAAATGATTTGTAGCTCATTAAAGACCTTGTGGTAAGTACGGCTAAATGAGGACTTGTTTTAAATCAATGAGGTAATTAAATACTGTAATCTGCAAAGCAAGTAATGATATCCATAATCCAAGAGCAGGAAAACCTCAGGCCTTGGCACACTTTGACACCACCTACATATATAATGTTAGAGACCAAGCATAATCCCTCTTATGGCAGTGGCCTCCTCCAGCCAGACAATGCACCCCACTGCTTGGTACTGACACCAGGAACACTGAAAAGGGCCTAAGGCATTAACCAATCATGTTGAGCAATTGCTGGATTCACCAGAACAAGCCCAAACCACAAAGGCCCCAAACCACAACCCAGTGGTGTCCTGCCAAACACCACATGATGCCACCAGAGCTTTTTACACAGCATGACGGGATCATACACTATATATAGCAGGCCATCTTAATGTTGCGGCTTGTTGGATCATGTTTTTGGCCTTACTATTAATAGCTTCATCCTGATCATTCTGAAAGCAAAGCTTTTACTGACACTACACACTGCCCTGTCACACCTGGAGAAGAGAGACACGTATGTGAGGATGCTGTTTGTAGATTACAGCTCAGCATTCAATACCATCGTTCCCTCGAAGCTGGACAGGAAACTGCAGGATCTAGGACTGAGCAGCTCCCTCTGCAGCTGGATCCTTAGCTTCCTGTCTGACAGACGCCAGGTGGTCAGACTGGGCAGCATCACCTCATCCCCCATCACACTGAACACTGGTGCTCCACAGGGGTGTGTACTGAGCCCTCTCCTGTACTCACTCTACACCTACGACTGCACAGCCACTAACAGCTCCAACATCATTGTGAAGTTTGCGGACGACACTACAGTGGTGGGTCTTATCACCAACGGTGATGAGACGGCTTACAGGGAGGAGGTCAGCGCCCTGACCCACTGGTGTCAAGACAACCATCTCACCCTCAACGTCGCAAAGACAAAGGAGTTGATAGTGGACTTCCGGAGGTGCAGAGAAGTACACACCCCCATCACCATCAACGGCGCTGCTGTGGAGAGAGTGAGCAGCTTCCGGTTCCTTGGCGTACACCTGGCTGAGGATCTTACGTGGTCAGTACACACAAACAAAACAGTGAAGAAGGCGCAGCAGCGCCTCTTCTTTCTCAGGAGACTGAAAAGATTCGGCATGAGCCCCCGCATCCTCAGGACCTTCTATCACTGTGCCATTGAGAGCATCCTCACTGGATGCATCACCACCTGGTATGGCAACAGCACCGCCTACAACTGCAAAGCTCTCCAGCGAGTAGTGCGGTGCTCTGAACGGATAATTGGAGGTGAGCTTCCCTCCCTCCAAGACATCTACAGGAAGCGGTGCCTGAGGAAAGCGGGGAGGATCATCAAGGACTCCAGTCACCCCAGCCATAAACTGTTCAGACTGCTTCCATCAGGAAGGAGGTTCTGCAGCATCCGGTCCCGTACCAGCAGACTGAGAGACAGCTTTTTCCATCAGACCATCAGACTGCTGAACACGTCATAGACACCTCAGCTTCACTACTGGAACTTCAACATTATGCACTCCACACTGTATATAAATGCCACTTGTTTTGCACATATTCAACTCTGTATATTTTATATATTTTATTATTATTATTATTATTATTATTTTATTTTATTTTTTTACTATTTAATTTGTAAAAATGTGTATACACACACACACACACACACACACACACACACACACACACACGTAGGAAAATATTTAGTATACACATCCAGAAATGCATACACTATTATATATTGTACATATATTTATTAGTTTCAGGTTGGCCATTCTTGTATTTTGCTCGTTTGTGTTGTTGTGTTTGCACATCTCTGTTGCTTGTGGGGCTCGCACACAAGAATTTCACTCGCATGTGCTGTGCCAGTGTGCCTGCACATGTGATGTGACAATAAAAGTGATTTGATTTGATTTGATTTGATTTGATACTGCTGTTGTTTCCCAAATGTGTGAGCAGTACACACACACACACACACAGCAGATCGAGTCACTTTGAGGGAAGAAACTTTTGGATCCTGCGTCTACTGATGCAAAACTACCACTTTATGCATCTCAAATTTTGACTTGTTTTTTGGGGGGATTCAACTACAAATACTAATTAAAATTATTTCTTTGCTAAGTTGCCTGTCACGTGCAGATGCAAAACTGGTTCATATATTGAGCTAAGTTGCTGTTTTATGCATGAATGATCGATAGGTCTGTGTAAGTGGCTCAAAAAAAAACATTCCTCTGAAAATGCTCAGCTACAAGGACTGACTGAAAAATTAGAGAAAATGAAGACAACACCCAAAGGAAAAAAAACACGAGAACTATTGCTCAAGACCACTTTAAAAACCTAAAAGAAAATCTGGCTGCTTGGAGGCAAAATATGAAGAGATGAGGGGTTCCTCAAAGCATCTGCACAGTGCTGCATATCATATAATTAATGGCACATATTGTAAATGAATAAGTACACTCACTTTTTCTTCAGGTTCTCAAAAGCCATTGTTTTGCACTATAAGCGATTTATTCTGATACAGTGAGATATAAAGTAGTGCTGATGTCAACACAATGAAAAGGTGCTTCTGCCACACAAGTGACTAAATAACAAGCAGGAAATGGCAGCAGTATTATCTTATATTACCATGATTCATATACAAAGTGTTTGACAAAAAAACTCACAGCTGTAGTTCCTATAGGAGGGTCCAGGCACGGCAGCAGACGGAGGGGACTCTGGAACATAGGTACTTGATGACACCTTCTGTGGAGATGAAGTCTTACCTAAAAGAGGAACAAACACCATAAGGGGCTTCCAGAGGCTGTTTATTACAGTTTCTTACCTTCATCCATGCACACTTTAAAAGTACTATACCATCTGTATTATAAGGAGTGGGATTTCCAATCTTCCCCCCAGTTTCCTTTGCTGACTTTAATATATCCATGTCCATAACAACAACCACACGCCTGGAACAAAAAAAGGAGCAAAGTGAAAATTATACCAAATGGGAAAACATGAGTAAACAAAAGAAGAAAGGAAATAAAGAGTCAACACATACCTGCCATCAGCCAAAGTGTTGTTGATGGTCTTTTTCAACAAACACACACAGTTTGGTACCAGGAGGTTCTCTTCAGATAAATAGTTTAACTGGGTAGCAAGCAGGCAAGCTAGACACAAAAATACACAGAAATTTTCATATATAATTTCTAGAAAAAGAAATATCACAGTTTAACTGGCTATATCTTAGTATTTAAGACCTCCACATTATCTTTGACTTTTATTTCTGGTGTCACTTCCAAATTTAAAAGTTGTTGTACTACTGGAGGACACTCACAAGTCAGAGAGTGCTGGCCATCACTCATCATAAGTCGGAACCTGGGTGGGCTTGAGGCATTACTGATCTGACGGATGTTCTGACAAACAGAGAGGGAAGGAAAGATGTCAAAATCAAAACAACAAAAGGTCCCAAGATATATTAATAGGAATCATTAAACCGCTCTGTTTACACATGACAGCAAAGAAGCAATAAAATCAGTTATAACAAGCAGGCATTTATTTACGCAGCCCTTTCCCTCGAACATCTCCACAGAGATAGCAGATGAGTCAGGACCTAAGGGTTCTGCTGCCTCATCTGTAAGCTCTGAGCGGTAAAGAAGGGAAATGTTTAACTAGCTAGCCTAGCTGAGAAGTTATCAAACGTTCTAATCACAAAACAGGTACAGTGGACACATGTGTTTGAATGTGTTTGTTTAACACACAAGTACAAGCATAACACAGACTAATGAAAAGAAAGGCATTTTGTCTGCATGTGCTGACTGTGCTGTTTTAGTGAGTAGGAGATGTGAGAGGAGGAGAGAACAGGAGAGAGCAGAGGACAGATGAGCTGCTAAACGATCTGCTGTAGAGGTGAGGAAGAGGAAATTATCACATGAGACAGAGTTAACACTCTTTGCCTCAGCTCAAAATGAGCCCATCATACAATGAAATCAGAAGATGAGATGCAAGCTCATTCATTTTACAAATTTAACAAAGAATTGAAAAAATACAGAGCGTAACAAAAAGAATCATCTGATTTTTAAAGGTTATCTTTTATAAAGTAATGAAAATAGAAGCTTGCAGTAACTAAAAAAACATGGCTGTACATAAAATTTTACATACAAAACTTTCACTGTTGAGAAGTTCTCAATGTGTCCCCCTCTATATGTAACATTCCATACAACATATTCCTTGCCGAGTTAAACTTGTCTCATACTTTTGTGAGCATGTCTGTAGTCACTGCTACCTACCAGCAACCACATGAAACTCACAAATCTCCTCTTTCTAACAGTATGTGGCTGTGGAATTAAAGCACTTTAAAATCAGATGGTTCTTGTTGATACATCGTGTACAATCTCTATTACGTCTCCATCTGCAATGGCAAAGGTGTTTCACAATGACATCACTGGATCATTCCATCTCCAAACACTGTGAGCCTTCTGCTTGACTATGTCGTTTTTGCATAAAGACTAACAACAAATGTTTGCATTGAAAAGACCACTAGTGACGATTTCTGAATGATATATAGTTGTATTTAAACATAATGCAAAATAAAACACGTAGAATACTTAACATGAAACCTTTACTCACAAAATTGAAAAAGGAAATGCTGTCTTTATTCTGTGCTTGTGCTTGAATGTTAAGTCAAGTTGCACTGCAAAAAGAAAAATATAAGTAATCTAAAACTAGACCTAAATTCTTTAGTTTCCAGATGGTATTGTAATTATAACTCATATATACTCACATATACTCTGTACTTATGCTATAATAGAGGCTTCTATGCATATCATGTAATCTGAAATACAAGTGGGTTTCCACAGAGCCACTCACCAGCAGCTGCAGCACGGGCTTGTCCACATCTAAGCCTTTGCACAGGGCCTAGACATCAATAATAACACACATAGTCGTCGTTAGTTACAACTGCCTGTTTGTCCTCATTACATATTACAGTGTTGCTAAGGCAAAGTTACAGTGTAACAACCATTGGACAAAACTGCCATCTATTCTGTTTCTCATGTGGATGGTGACAAACACTTTCTCTAGACGTCAAATATTATCGAAAAACTGTCGAGAGGTAAAATGTCATTATAGCCCAAAAATAGATTGTTCTGTTGACCCAGCCTGATTGTTTTTGCTCTTCATCACAAATATTGCTCTTAGAGCTTTTTTTTTTAATCAACCGGTAACAAAGTTTATTTTTAACTGATCTGGTAATGCTACAGCTGATGAACCATTAGGACCAAAGGTAAACATTAGCGCACAGGGTAGCAGCCTGAAGTTACACCACACCACAATCAAGCTTGAGACACGGAGTCAAAGAGAAAACAGCAGCTCAGTCAGTTTAAGGTTTATGCTTACTTCAACCGCCCCTTTTGTAAGAGGTACGTTCATGTCTCTCGTGTGAAGCTTATCTCAAAGCTTGCAGAGTTTAGCTTTTCTGGTACGTAGCTCCAAAAAAAGCCATGACACTTATCGCGATAGGAGAGAGGCAAACGACACTTTGCCGAGACGTTAAAAGACCGGAAGTGTCACATTTACGCCTTCAAAATAAACGATATGCTAGGCCACTGCACGACATTGACTATTTTGCCAATCTGTTACATTATATTAATTTGATAGTTTCAGTCTGTAGCTACTGCACTGGTCTAAAAACTAAACATACTACATACATACTACATTATTTGTATTTATACAACAAACAGATTCAACAAAGCTGTGACCACCACTATGTGTGTATTTGTATAATAGCCAAAAATGAATAAAACAAAACTGCAAAGGCGAGGGGCAACAAAACTGAATAACACCAAAGGTAATCCAACTTGTATGGAGAGTTGTGTTACTACTTTTAAACACATGTTTCCAAAACTTACTTATTTAAATTCTGCCCTCACACAGAATTACTACAAATATCAAAATATTGAATATTGTTTCATATGGCAAATCAGATTCCGGTGCAAAATGTGAAAAGCGCCTTGAAAATAGTCACGAAAAGCAATTTTATAACCTCTAAAATGAAACCTAGCTTCAGAATTATTTTTGGATACTACCGAAAAATATTGTTTTACGACAATGTGATTAGTTTGAATTGTGTCATTAACCTAATAAGGAGAATATTTTTCAATTTTCACATACAGGATGGTCTTTGAACAGCCACGGGTTTGCAGTTTTGATTTTATTGTGAAAGATATTGCCGGGAACTGTAGTTTGGTCCACTCTAACGTGACAGCTGTGCTGAGAGCGCTGAGAGCTCATGTGAAACTAATTCAAAACAAACCCAAACTACTCTCCGGTCCTGCGGTCCTGTCAGCAGGGTGACGCGGTTCTGTTGTAATCCATAATGGATCTGCCGTGCGTTCAGTGGCAAGATCACGTGGCACAGAAGTGGCGCGCTCTCGAGCCCAAACTAAAGGAACAGTTTACGTCCCTGCTTGAAATAGATGACGTTTTCAGATGTGGTCTAAGTCTCGTGAGGTAAGCACCCAGTTCAGCTCATGTAGTACCAATGAATTTAAGACTACGAACCTATTTTATTAACCTTACACTGACTGGTAGTTCTGAGGCAGCTGCAACAGCTTGGACCACTTGAACTGGACTTTAGTCCAGGAAAAGCTTTTGAACAGTGCTCTGCACCTATTTTGTGTTTCTGTGTATTATTAAAGGGTTCTTTTTGTTTTTGCAGACAAGATGATCTGGACTTCTTGCAGCAAGAATCTGCAGTATATTCAGTACAGAAGGATGCAGAGCTAGCAGCCAAATGCAGGGTGAGGGGAAACTCCAGCTTCAAGACTAAAAACTACACTGCAGCTGCTCTGCACTATTCAAAGGTAAATTTGAAACAATATTATATCTTACTCTGGGACTGTAGGCACCCTAGATACTTTAATTAAGTTAAAAAAAAATCCTTTCTTTTAGCGGGAAGAAACATCCGGCAGAACCAAGCTCAGTAAGAGAGTGGCTATATGCTGCAATGGAGTGATTGGGGGGAAGACAGGACAAAAGACACACTGTGGAATAAAGCCAGAGATTAATAATAAGCAATGATTAAATGCAGAGTGGTGTGTAAACACTGAGACAGTGAAACAATGTGAAATACTAGCTCTGATGTAAGTTAAGTAAGAAATACTACGCTGGTGACTATCGCTGTTACATCTGAGGTGTATCTGGATTTTATTTTGACTCTAAAAGTGTAAGCATGCCTTTGATATTAAGCACCTTAAACATGAAAACACTGCCCACCATAAACCCCTACCTCGACTGTCTCCTGTTATTACAGGGCATCTGTTTTGCTCCCAGTACTTCGGAGCAGCTGTCTCTGTGCTACGCCAACCGCTCTGCTACGCTCTACCATCTGCAGCACTACCAGGTGAGTCTGTGCCACCTTCACCATTAAAACCAGCTGTGCTCAGTGGATGGCTAGTGTTGTCATGGTGTGAGCTACAATTGGCTGTAGGAAGCTTGCACAGAAAAACGTGCTGGTTCAAATCCTCATGCAAATGGTTGATGATCTGCACACAAGACTGCATAAGTGTTCTTTTTTTAACAATGCTGAAGACTTTCTTGCTGTGGCCAACAGGAAGGATACCCATGTTCCTCACATCACACCCGTTTCCATCACAGAAGCTTTACCTGGAACCATTTATAAGTCACTGTACCTCTGCGGGTGCTTTGCAACCAGGAGCTCATCTTCTATAATGATTTTTTTCATGATTCATTAAATAAAAAAATATCGGGCATTATAATATTTTTTAATATCCTATTTCTCAAACTTGTGCCAGGCACTAGGATTAAGTCAAAACTGTACAGGGCATTCATTTATCCTACTTACTTTTGAAGCTGTTATAAAATACCTTTGACTGCTAATTCCACACTGTTCTCCCCTCACAAGTCAGGTAAGAGTTTTGAAGCACCAGCTGAGTCCACAGTAACAACCCTGTTCTCCATTACTTGATGTATAATAAGCCTGTATGGTTAGGAAGTGTCTGTGGGAGGACATTAATCTACCAAAAAACAGGAATAAAAAGATTTTAAAAAAGTTCAACTGAGCGAAGTTAAAAAGCAGTAATTCCTGCAGTTTCTCATGTTTAAGCCTAACATGTCAAATAAGTTATTATCAGTTTATTAAATTTTTAACACCTTCAAATGGGAAGCGTGAATTAGATATTCTAGTTTATGAAGTTGTGCATGTTTAGCAAAATCTTGATAACTGTCTAAACCGAACCCCATCTGGTTTGGCTTTAACTCTTTTCTCTAATAAAGATGACATTTAACAACCTCCCCGGTATCCGTAATGAGGAGTTTTGACACCTCTGTATATGTCAATAAAGACGTGGTTTGGCGACTATTAGAATAGTTTTCAGGTTTTTCCAAGGGTAGCTCTATAAGCAGAGACCACCCTCACTAATATCTGATGCAAACAGTCATTTTGTTCTATAAGCAGACCTGACATATGAGAGGAACCACTCAGTTCAGAAAGGGTCCTCCTAATGGATTAAGAAAGAGTTAAAACAAAACTAGTTAATTATCCTAACCATAATCACTGGGATTATAGGTCTAAACCCGCCGTGGTTTTTAACGTTTGTGCCATGAGTCAACAGTAAACCTATCCAACAAGGAAAGAATGCACTACTGCATATTTCATTCATCCAAGGTTCAGATCGCAGAACAAAATGAACTCTTTTGCTTTTTTTCTTTAACTTCTCTTCTTGGAATCATAGCAGATTCTTTTTCTTCTCCTTCCTCTGCTTCTACTCCTCCTTCCTTTAGGGGTTGCTGCAGCAGATCATCTGTCTCCATCTCAGCCTTTCCCTGACATCCTTTTTCTATCACACCAACCCTCTAAACATCCTTCTTCAGTGCAGTCCATGAATCTTCTCTGTGGTCTTCCACCTTTTTCCTTCTGCGTGCACCATCTTAAACATCCTTAATCCAGTATATGTACACTATCTCTCCAATATATACTCAGTCCCTTGACTAAACAAAGTATTTTTGAATCACATTGACTGTCAATCTCGGGTTTAAGTGTGTGGTACAAACTCTCAACATCAGACTTAAAGCAAATCCTAATCACAACCACCACACCAACTCAAATGCTGTCCTCACACTAAAATTCTCTCAAATTCATGTTGGCCTAAATCTAAACTGCTCTTTTCCGAGTCCTCTACATAGACAACAGCAGGTTTGATGAGAATAGAGAGCTGTGAATGATGTGTGTGTCAGTGCATTGACTAGACCAGGGGTGCCCAATCCCAGTCCTCGAGAGCTACCGTCCTGCAGCTTTTAGACGCATTCCTTCTTCTGACACACCTGAATCAACTGAATGGCTTGTTATCAGGCCTTTGCCAAACTTGATGGCATGCTGAAGAGGTAATCACACCATTTGATTCAGCTGTGTTGGAGTAGGGATGCATCTAAAAGCTGCAGGATAGTAGATCTCGAGGACTGGGATTGGGCACCCCTGGACTAGACCTTCTTTGACCCCCCTAATTCAGCTGCCTATTCGACAGACAGTGCACAGACCATCATTATGATAGCTAGGCTACCTAACCATAGCCAGAGCTGTAACTGGCAGAATCATACTTCATATGTAAAACCTTGCAACAGCTTAGCAGGCGTGTGAAATGGGTCAGAATCATAAAAGTGCTTATTTGTGTACAATCTGTATGTAGCATTCACAGCACTGCTTACTGTCCTTAAAAATGCCTCCAGTATTCCTTTTCTCAGTCTTCTTATGACAGGTTTCTAAGCCTTACCCCTCCGGTTCAGTGCAGAATTCATGAGTTAGTAAAAAGTCTGTCATCTCTATGTTTTGCTCACAGTCTTTGATTTTGTGATTGTTTACGCTCCAGCTTTTCTGTTTTCCTCAGGAATGCCTTGATGACATTGACAGAGCCGTGAAGAATGGCTATCCCTCTCATCTTTTACACAAACTGGAGGACCGCCGCACTCTGTGCTTTAAACATCTCTCTGTACATGAAAAGGGAAGGGAGGATGATCAAAACCCTGCCTCAAACGATTGTAAAGGTTCAGACACAGCAAATTCACCATCTGTTGGGCCTCTCACAGTTGGGATTTGTCCTCAAGTTGTTGTTGACTCCACTGTGGAGAAAGGTCGACACCTGGTGGCTGTAAATAGAATAGCAGCCGGGGAGGTGATTCTCACTGACAGGCCATACAGCTGTGTCCTCCTACCAGGAATGGAGGAGGTGAAAGGGAAGGTGGGACGGTATGGCAGAGAGAGAGAAGTGTTGTTTGGAGTGGAGGACAGGCGTTGCCATAGGTGTTTGACTGAAACGCTGATTCTTGTACCATGTGACAGGTGTAGCTACAGCCGATACTGTTCAACTGGTTGTCAGCAGGAAGCCTGGGAAGAACATCATCGCTGGGAGTGTGCGCTGGGAGCAGATCTGATGGCGATGGGCGTTATGTCACAGCTCGCCCTGAGGTTAGCTCTCAAGGCAGGGTTAAAAAACTTTCTACTAGCAAGGGAGCCAATCAGAGACAAGCACAAAGAGTGTTTTAATAATCACTCGAGTGATCCTTCTACGTCATCCTATGGGGGCTCTTACCTGAATGTGTATAACTTGCTGCACCACCTGAATCACCACAGCCCTGCTCTGCGTTTCATGTGTGCGGTCACCGCAGCAACACTCTACCTGAAGCTCAGCAAGGCAGGACCACCACCTGTATCATGGAGCCATACCCCACAGGGACCAAACAAGGAGGGAGGAGACGCTGATTGGAATGCAGAGCTATGGATGCTGGGAAGTGCAGTTCTACAGCACATCCTACAGCTGAGGTGTAACGCCCAGGCAATAGTCGTGCTGCAAGACACAGGTGACTGCAGGCGCAAAATGTGTTGTTAAGTTGGCTCAGATTGAGTGTAGTTAGAATAAACAGCTGCAGCTGCGTGTCACAGGCAGAAAAATGAGAAAGAAAATCGTGTTCCCTCTTTGATGAAATTGATGGATGACACAACTAAAAACGATTCCACTGGCATAAAAGTCTTTTTTAGGTGCTTCAGGTGTGACAACACAGCAGACGCTTTCAGAGGAAGATTTACAGTGCACTCACTTTGCTTCTTTTTCTAACTCAGTGGAATGAAAACAGTAATAAAAAATGTGGGTGAGAATGAAGTTAAAGAGGAACTCAATTTAAACATGCTTGGATGATGGGACATGTTTACACTGCTTGTTGGGTCAAAAATTCAGTTTCAGGTTATCATAGAAGACCACAGAGGTTTACTTTTAGGATGTCACAACCAGAAAATTTAGGAGATTTTTGCTTCAAAAGGATTTTAAGGATATATAAAACTTTTCTTATTGATTTTTGCAACTGTGAATACTCTGTAGTGTCGACTACGCAGGAGGTCCCTTTTTCTAATTGCATTTTGTTTTGGCTTTTTGCATCTCACAGGAGCAACAAACTCACCGGTGCAGTCCAACAGGGAAATTCGCATTGCTACTGCAGTATTCCCGACTCTTAGTCTTCTCAATCACTCTTGCTGCCCCAACACCAGCCTGGTGTTCAGCACTGGAGGCATTATTGAGCCTTCTGGTTCAGCTCTGTCTGCAGACTTCAGTGGGGGTGAAGCTGAATGGAGGCACAAGGCGCAGGGAGTCACTGTAACAGTCAGAGCAGCCAAGCTCATCACTCCTGGACAAGAGATCCTGCACTGCTATGGTATGATGTACGATGGAACATTTAGATAGATTAGAATCAATATGGTATCATAACCTTGTGTATAAAAGCAATTTTTCACCATTCATTTTATTTTCCCTTCAGGTCCTCATAGCAGCAGGATGGTGACCCAGGAACGCCGTTGTCTTCTGCAAGAGCAGTACTATTTCTTGTGTCAGTGTGAGGCCTGTAGCCAACAGCAGCAGGACGTGGAGGAGCCCAGACAGCAGGAGCCAGGCGCTGAGGGCAGAGATCTTGGACTCCTGTGCATCAAGTGCAAAGGATCTCTCAAAGTATGAGATCATTATTGACTTTTTTCAGGATTAATGGGGGGCACAGTGTTGCAATTGAAAACATGCTGGTTAGTTAATTATTAATTCTAATTCTCGACGTACGTTTAAATGTCAGATTGTGTGGTTGTGTGTCTCTCTCGGTGTTAGCCCTGTGATGGACTGGCAACCTGTCTAGGGTGCACCCCTTCTTTCATCCTATGAAAGCTTGAATAGACTCCAGCCCCCTCTGTGACCCTAAATTCAATAAGTGCAGTGGTTTGCCTCACAGCTCACAGGGGTTTGAATCCACTTGCCGACTGGAGGCTTTTTGTGTGGCATGTCCTTGTGGATCTTCTCTGGGCACTCTGAACTGCTCCCACAGTCCAAAACATGTACGGGGCTATATTGATTTGTGATGTTAAATTGACCATAGGTGTGAATGTGAGTGTGAATTGTTGTCTATTTCTCCCCTGTGACCAAAGGACGACTTGTCTGGCGTATGCCAAGCCTCTCGCCCTGTGACTGCTGATATCCAGCCCTCCATGAGCCTGAATTAGATACGATGGGGGGGAAAATGAAAGAATTTTAAAGGAAACTGATCCGTCCATTCTTCTGGCCATTTGCCCAATGTCTGTTGACATTTCCATGTTAATCATTTAAAAATACTGTAAATACTTTTCAGAAAAGGAGTGAGGACAGAGAAGCCGGATTTGTATGTTCACGCTCATCCTGCAGTCATTGTATGTCCTTATCTGACGTGAACAACAGTCTGCAGGAGATCAGGGTTAACCTGGAGAAGGCTGTGGAACTCATGGAGACAGACAGGCCAGGTGCTTGTAAAAAAATAAAAAATAAACATCCAAATCTAATCAAATATAGAAATACATCACTGTCATGTGATTCTTCTCTTCTACCCTCCCCCAGGTGAGGCCCTAAGACTTCTAAAAAAGACTCTGTGTCAGTCTGGTCTCATCCTTGCAGAGACACACCCACTACAGGGGGAGCTAGCTGATGCCACAGCCAGAGCTTATGCTTCTCTGGGTACGCATAATAATGATGTGGAGTATTTGCATATGAGCTGTGTGGTTAATGGTGTTTGTGTTTTTAACACCCTGAGGAGTTAAAAAAAACCCTCCAAAAAGCATCTGTGCATAATCTTTGCAGTCTTCTTACTGCTTTGTTTGTGTTCTGCTGTTTCTGTAGGTGACTGGAATAGTGCAGCATCCCATCTGGAGCGAAGCGCTGTAGCCATTGCCTCCCAGTTTGGAAAAGAAAGCGTCGAACTGGGTCGACAACTCTTCAAATTAGCACAGCTACACTTCAATGGGTGAGAAAAGTTGTGCAGAGAGTGGGCAGAAAAAAATTTCAGGTTGCGTTCCTTCTTTTTTAGTGTCTAGTGCTAAATGTGCAGTCACACTGCAGCTGTCAGAGTAATTGCCTAAACTTAGAATACTTGGTTTAATAAGACGACAAACCGTACCTGAGCCAAGTGCCTAAAGCTTCACAGTCTCATAACTTCTACTACGTTCTGTTTTTGACTCTCTTTATTTGTAGAAATAACAACCTTTGCGTCATTTTCCTCTCCTTCTCCCAGTGGTTCCCGAGGGGCAGCTCTCTCCGTCATCCCCAAGGTCAGGCGACTTCTCTGCCTTCACTGCGGTCCACACTGCCATGAATTACAGGAGCTGAAGGCCATGGAGGACTGCTTACAAGGGTAGTTTTCAAAAAAAGCAAACGATAATTAGTTTTGTACTTTGTGAAGCTCATTAAAATATGAGAAATTTCATGATTGCAGGCCTTGTTTGTTTTGTGCTGTTACATTGCAGGTAACATATAGTCTTTTTATAAGTTCTTGTTTTTACAAGAAGAAATTATATTATAGCACTGTAGTGCTGTGCATACCCTCAGCTATGCTATAAATATAGGTAACCGTCTGACCTTTAGATGGCAGCAATTGTCCAGTGACTAATTCAATTTCATGCTTGAATGACTGGACAGTAAGATGTAGCTTCTACTCCTGAACCTACAGTACATGGCCCATGTCCTCCAAGACCTTCAGCTTAAAAGTCTTTATAGGACCATTAAGGCGTGATGTTCAGGTGTTGGAGCATTTTTCCTCTTTCAGTCAATCAATTAAAAGCCTTGCATGTAAGTGATGAAGTACAAAGACTAGTGTACCACAACAGCGAAGAAATAAGGGTTCAGGTCACAGTAAGCTCTGATGTAAAGGTTCATTAGCTTTTAAAAAGGAGCGGAAGCTCATGTTGGGCAAAGACAATAAAATCATGATCACAGCTGGAAGTCCCGAGGCATGTGCCAGGTAAAACCTCACAAGTGTCTGGAGGGCAGCCAATCTGACAGATGTGAAGATGTGCGTACAAGTCAAGGTCAAGACAAAACTTTGGTGAGGCAGCTGGTGAAAGAAGCTGGGGAGCAGTGACTCCTCAGTGAACTCAGAATGGTCCATGGGGCAGATTCCTGCTGATGATTGTGGGAAGAAGGTTGAAAGTTAAGTCTGAATAACGTCTTCATTCAGGTCAACTTTTAATTCTCTCTAAAAACTGTAGAAAACTGAGACTGTAGATGAAATTCTTTTCAACATCTATTAATGTGCTGATTAAAAAAAATCAGATCTGTATTCTATAACACATTAGAAAGTGGTTAGAAATTTCTTATCACAATATTCCAGAATGAAAAATGTCCATCAGGATATCACAGAGCACAAAGTAACATTAATAATATTGAGCTGTCCAAATCCACTAGATGTTTAATTTACTGGAAAGTAAACCAAAAAGTCTGACAACCATCAGAAACGTCAGTGACTAAAGCGTGTGACTTCCTGAAAGGAGCCGAAAGATTCACTCTACTTATTAAATTCAAATATACTGGTCAACAGAAAATCAGTGTTGCAAACAGAAACCGATGTCTGCAAAATCAATTTTGATGGCTTTCCTTTTTTTTTTTTTGTTATAAATGATGTCACACAGCAGCCAATCTGAAAGATTTTATCATACAACAGAAGTCTAGACTGCCTGGCCTTAATGAGTGAATGAACTATTAAACCACATCTATACAGTGCCCTTATGTGAACCAAAATTTCAGAAGTCCTCTGCTGTTCACACTGCTGACTCATGACTGTGTAGCAACACACAGTTCAAATCACATCATTAAATTCGCTGATGACACGACCGTGGTGGGTCTCATTAGCAAGAACGACGAGTCAGCGTACAGAGAGGAAGTGCAGAGACTAACGGACTGGTGTAAGGACAACAACCTGTCTCTGAATGTTGACAAGACAAAAGAGATGGTTGTTGACTTTAGGAGGACACGAGGCGACCACTCACCGCTGAGCATCAACGGCTCCTCTGTGGAGATCGTTGACAGCACCAAATTCCTGGGCGTACACCTGGAGAAGGACCTCGGCTGGTCCCTCAACACCAGCTCCCTGCACAAGAAAGCCCAACAGCGTCTCTTCTTTCTGAGAAGACTGAGAAAGGCCCGGCTTCCACCACCGATCCTGACCACCTTCTATAGAGGAACTATTGAGAGCATCCTGAGCGGCTGCATCACTGTCTGGTTTGGGAGCTGTGCCATATCAGACCGCAAGACCCTACAGCGGATAGTGGGAACAGCAGAGAAGATCATCGGGGTCTCTCTACCCTCTATTGAGGACATCTACACCACACGCTGCATTCGCAAAGCCACCAGCATTGTGGCTGATCGGACACACCCCTCTCACACACTCTTTACACTCCTGCCATCTGGAAAAAGGTACCGAAGCATTCGGGCACGCAACAACCAACAACCAACACAAGCGCAAACACACTGACCTACACCACCAAACCATCGCACACACCAACCTGTAAATGCTCTTTTGCACAATATTATTACTAGATATATTATATATTATTATTTTTTTTGCACTAACTTGTCTTGTAGCACCTTGGTTCCTGGAGGAACGTTGTTTCGCCTCACTGTGTATTTTTAAACTGTATATGGTTGAAGTGACAATAAAGTTGAACTTGAACTTGAACTTGAACTTGAGAAGCGGGACCACGTCTCCAAACATGCTCCTTCCGGTTCTTATCTATATATGTTCCCCCAGTTCTACAAGCTTTTCATTCTGGTTTACGTGCCCCACCCACCTTCCCCTTTCCAATTCTTTAACTTCTTCACTTCAATTTAGTACATGGGAATCTGCTAGGCCTGGGAGCCGCCGCCAGTCCCTTTGGAGGCCTTCCCCAAACCGCAGCTTAATTCATGTCATTCATTATCTACTAAAATGCTGTCAAACCTAAATTGAGGACGTGGGCCCAGCTAGCATGAACTAAAATCTAATTGAGATGCTTTGGCATGACCTTAAATCTGCAAAAAAAGACTTTTGACATTACTGTGTGGGTGTTATGCCAGTCACATCTATACATCTATCCACATCTATACTAAGCAGTCAAAAACATTTGGTGATGTATGTTCTATAAGAAGAAACCTTTTGACAAAATAATCATGAGAGTTTTCAGCTCTTTAGTCATGCTAAATTTCAGTGTTTAGCCAATCAAGCGGCAAATATTTTAATCGCTTGTTTTTAAATGAAATTAATTTAGTATTCTCACTCTTTGGTCAAATGTCTCGAAAAACATGTCTCTTTGTATGTTTTGTCCTCTTATAAGCTAATGTAAACTGAGATATTGTTAAAAGGCAAATATGCAAGTGATTGTAGCTTTAACACAGCTTATAGGCTTTAGAAAAGAAGCTGATGGAGTGCATAATAGGAGATTTACACTAATGCAGCTTGAAATCCCCTACATCAGAGATAACAGAGTTTTCATAATAATCCTACATATAATTCAGCTATGCATCTTGAATAGTAAAATCTTTGTTACCCAAAGAAAGACTTATCAAAAGAGCCAAATTTGTCTTATTTGTAACTAATCATCAAATACCTCAGGTCCCCATTGTTGCATCTGTGTTTACATTTCCAAATGGGAAATTCTTCGAATTTGTTTGCTTCTTCTTCTGCATTTGTAAGATAAGTTGTGTGTACATCACTCTCAATAGGAGCTGAGAGAGACATGCAAGCCCATGTCCAAAACAAATCACACGAGCTAGGTAAATATTTTTGAGGTAGGGGGTGAAAAGGAGCACAAGAAAGACAAACACAATCAGCATGAAAAGGTCTGCAGATGTCTGCCGGCTGTTGCAGTATCAGATAGTGGATTTGTTATTTTCACTGTGCAGTGCCATTTGAGCCCATTTCCACAGGCTGCGATCTTATCAGATGTTTTCCTACATAATGCAATCAAAAATGGACAGACCACAGACAAAAAGCTGTGGTGTGCTGTGCATATTCGGTGATATCTCTAACAGTCTGACAGAGCCACTACCAGCTGAGACGCCTGACTCATCTCTCCAAATTACAACCATGCAGCTTTACAGTTGTAGGCAGAGGTTTACATACACTCACATGTAGATCAACCACTCTTCTTGAAAGAATAAAGTGGTTGGTTTCCTGGCATGGACCTGGCTATTAAGCATAATCCACAAATTTTCAATACAGTTGATGTCAGGGCTTTGGGAAAACCATTTCATAAGTTTAATGCTAGACTGATTTATTCATTCCAAAACCAGTTTTGATTAACATGTTTGTGATCATTTCCTGTTTGAACACTCAACTCTGTACCTGTTTTAACTGTCTAGCTGTTCAGTTGAGATTAATTTGAAGAGATTGTAATCCTCCTCCTTCATTGTTCCATCTACTTTGAGCAATGTAGTAGTACCACTGACAGTAAAACAGACCCAGAACATGATGCTACCACCACCACCGTGCTTGACAGCTGGTACCGTGTTTTTAGGTTTGAAATCGTCACCTTTACGCTTCTAAACATACATCTTGGGATTAGGGCAGATAGCTTAATCTTTGTCCTGCTGGACCATAAAACTTGTCTCTGGAAGGAATTGGCTTTTCTATGTTCACCGCTGCAAATGTCTGCAAGCTTGAAGGTGTTGATTTTGGAGCAAAAGCTATTTTTTTTGTCTGTACCCTCTCAGTCCATGGCGATGTAAAACTCTCTTCAGTTTGGACAGTGATGCTGGTGTTCCAGCAGTTTCCAGTTTATGACAGACTTGAACCCTGGTAGTTCCTGGGTTGTTTTTTAACATCCGTATAAATTTCCTCTTATCTGAGGGTTGCTGTTTGATCTAATGATCTTGGAATCTGCAGTTGTTAAGAAATGCCTCTAAGA